>NW_010972438.1:12374660-12866355 GCF_000737465.1 Haliaeetus leucocephalus
CCGCGGCGCGGTTCGCTCCATCCAGCCCCGGGAGGGGGCCGGGGGAGGGACGGGGAAGGGGGTTTCCTGGGCCGGGGCTGCGTCCGCTCCCCGGCAGCGCTCGGGGGTGCGCCCGTCCCCGCCGAACTCCCGGGGTGGCTTTAAAACTCCGCGCAGGGCAAGAGAGAGTTACTGATGTGCTGGCAGGGCTCGGGAGTTTCCTGGTGACTTTTCTCAGCACGTTCGCATCGCAAAGTTTCGTGGCCTTAAAATACACCTCTTTTTTTTTTTTTTTTTTTTTGGCTAACCCCCTGGCCCTGCGGACTTTAACTGAAAGCAATAACGCTTCTGACTAATTCTAGCTCAAGCAATAAAGTTACATAGGAGCACGTAATTTTCTACTAATCTCTGCGTGTTTTTGGAAAGCAAGAGCACAATGCTCTCTTACCACGTCCTCTAACCTCCAGGCTCTGTAATTGCAGGCAAAACAAGCTCTGAGCTTCTGTTGCCCCAGTTTTGAAATAGCAGTAATGCTGTTGACCCACCTCTGTAAAACACTCAAGATCTAGTCAAAGGCCACTTGTCAAATCAGAAAGCCAGGGTGACAGCTGGAGTCCCACTGACAACAGTCAATCACTGCTGCTCTCTTCATCCCCAAAATACTTAGCTTTAAGATAAAGAGGACAGCTCAAGGAGGAGCCACTGGGAATGACAAAGAAAGCCTGGGTGTGTGCACATGCTGGGCTTCATTCTGCCCTCATTTAGGGCAGAGTAAACCAGCAGGAAGAATTCATTGCGGTGAAGGAAGCCGGAATGTAATAAGAACCGGCGCAGCATCTTGCAGGCCAAGTTGAGCTATGACCATGAAATTACACAGCTCTTTAAAGTCCCTGTTGGATGGTCTAGAGAGGGGTAACAGAAACGAGACCACAGCTGAGACCCTAATATGCTTGTACCTCCTCGCAAGGACACACCAGTGTCTGCAGTAACCAGTTGGAAAGATAAGCTCAGCTCCTGAGCCCCCCGTGCCTGTCGGATCTGTGCAGGGAGGGACTGTAACCCCTGCCGCTGGGGAGCGAGACATGGTGCTAGGGCAGAGTTAATGATGGCTGCTGGCTGGGAATGGCTCCGCAGATGCAGGTTGCTCTCTGTTGCAAGTGGTGCAGCAATTTTGGCCTCCCTGGCGAGCGTGCAAAGAGCTGGGATGTGCCTTACGTGCAAAGATGGGCTGAGAGACCCCAGGAACGAAGGGGCTGGCTGAGTCCAGGTGGGGAGGAGGGACTGGTGTGTGCGAATACATTTTGATATCTGCTTACAGGCATTACCCTCATATTGGGGATGCACTACAAAGTGAGACCTCCTGTCATTTTTGTTTCTGAAGAGGCTTCCGACAACCTCGGAGGGGAATGAAGACTTATGGGGTTTGTCAGCATTAGAAGAGACCAGAGCGGTTCTCTGGGTGTCCACTACAGCAAAAAGAATGCCTGGCGCTGCTGTCCTTGAACCTCTCAAGGGAACAGAGTGAAGTGCAGAGACTGAAGGCATATATCCAGCCCGTGCAGTGGGAACCCCCTTCCAGTAGCTTTGCAGGAGCTGGAAGGTACACTTAGACAGTTGGTGAGTGTCGCACTATTTGCATCTCCCAGTACTGAAACACTGGAAAATCTAGCCCAAGGCTCTCAGAGGAGCTAAGGAAAATAACCATCCCTTTAGCCCAACTTCCCTGGGCTCAGCAGGAGAAATAAGAACAGTAGAAGTGACCAAACTTCACCCATAGTTGGACATTCCCTTAAAAGAAAAGACAGTAAAACACCCCAGTTCAAACTCAGACACTGACCTGTTGTGTCCTGCTGACTGTTGTCTGTATTTCATACCCGGAGGGCAGGGCTGGGGCCATCTGAGATCACATCAGCTATGCAAGGCCGGTCTTCCAACAGTCCGAGGTGAACGTGCTGTTCAGATCCATGGGGCTAGAAGGGGAAACACACCATGACGATTTCATAGGATTCTTATGTGGAGTCTGCTGCAAATATGATCATCTCCAATGCTAAAACACCCTTTTTAGAAGGACAAACACGTTTTCAAGGTGGGGGAGGTACGTTACGGTAAGAGCTGTCGGGTGGCAATAGCACCTGATGCTAGGTCAGGCCTTTGCTGTTGCCTAGTTCTGTGCATCTGAGAAACCTCCCTGGTTCCACATGCTGATGTCTTGTACCACCCCCTTCCCCTGCAGCCCCACCATACAGAAAAGAGCGAGCAACCCCAGCCCGTAAGGCAGACACCAGTGGCTGGTGCTTATCTGAGAAGAAAGGTCACCCCAGAAGCGTAGAAGGGCAGAGGATTAAAGCCAAGCTCTCAGACTCCCAAATTATTATCCCAAGCCTATTTCTAAGGGAATCATCAGATTCAGTCTGCATTGGAGAAGACCCTCTCTACTTCCCCAGGTACCACTGGTGACTGGAGAACAACTGAGGCACAAAGCACATATGAAAATACTGTGAAGTGAGTGTGGCAGTTGTCCGTGGGTGAGCACTGATCCTGGCTCTCTTAATCTGCCGCTTTGCCACGTTAATTGCAACAACTGAGAAACGAATATTTGCTGGAGAATGGCAATGGCTTCTTCCCTGCCAGGCTGTGAACTCCCCGTGGAAGGGCCACGCTGTTCCCTGTCTACATGGTGCCTCACGCCGTGGGGTTCAGACCATGGCTGGAGCTATTTATGACTGTAAAGGCTATATTGATAACCAAGAATAATGGTCAAAAGGTACTAATAACATGGCACGGAGGAAAATTATTTGTTACTGCCGAGGCCTGGAACTGCATCTGACTTGTAGGTGAAGACGAAGAGCTTTTTGCCTGCAGAAAGATGCTGTGCCTTTGATGCAGTGCATTCTTGAGTCCCTCCCCGCTCATTAGTAGTGCTCGTTACTGTCTTCTCAGCAGGTTTCTCCCAAATGCCTTGCTGTTTCCCAGGACCTTGGTGCCACTGAGTGAGATTAACCCCAAGCTTTGGTCTGATGACCATGTTGAATGGAAATTAAACAGCAGCTAGTTTCAGCTAGAAACTGAGGCATCTGCTGAACTCCTCCCCAAGTCCTGGTTTTCCAGCTACTGTGAAAAGAAGCCTTTCTAGCACGTATGTTGCACCCACTTACTTAACTCCGGAGTCCGAATGCCACCGAAATAATTTACCCTGGCCTCATGCTGGTGAGACCTCCATCTGCTGGTGGCCAGGCTCCAGTGCACGCTGCCCTTGCTGCCAGAGCCCCCGAGTTTTACCAAGCTAGCAAGGGCTTGGGCAGGTATGTAAGAAATTACACTGATGCAGGACAGGCTTTCTTCAGAGAACAGCAGCTGGGCAGCTACTCACACGGATGACCGTGGGTAATCTCTGTTTTCTAAGAACTGCATTAGACAGCACCCTGCCTCCAGGATTTCTACAGGCCCCAGTGTATCCTGATACTCAATGCTTTGTTTTAAATTTTACGGCATCACTGTAATGTGCCAGCTGAGAGGGACCTTGCAAAGCCCCGGCTCATCCCCTACTTGAGCAGATGTGTGTGCAGCTTGTTCTGAAATTTTTCCCTGAGATGGACACCTTATGATCTTGCCAAGCAATCCCTTCCAGCTCTGCAAACCCTCAAAAATTTTTCTTACACCTTATCTGAGCCATCGTTGTCATAACTGGGACCCACAACATTTTGACTTGAAAGGCAAGCAGAGTGCCTGGTTCTGTCTCATTTTGTATTAACCAGGAAAAGTCAATTCTGCTAATAGCACCAAAGTGGAATACTTGCTTTCTCAAGCAGTGTGCTATTTTCCACCATCTCCTGTAGTCCTTTTCACCTGCAGAATGTGAGTTTGCAAATATTATTTCATCAAACACTAGCGCTTATGCCCACTTTCCACTGATTTACAACAGCCATAGTTCAAAGCAGCAGAGAATCATGCCGAGGTGGACTCGTCACCATTAAGTACTGGAGTAAATATTTGTAGGCTCAGTATATAAGAGAAACAGGTTGGATAAAAGGCAGAATTTACATTAAATGTCTCTGGAGAGGTAACTGGAGAATTAAAAGTATGTATAATAAAACAAGATGCTTGATGAATCTTTTAAATCTGTGGCCAGATTTTGCCATTTGTTCATACAAAGTAGCATGGATGCCTTGAGAAATCTCTTTGGTCTCAGGGTGACAGGGCAGGGAATAAGCAGCTGATCCCAAAGACACTCCACACCCTGGGGATTCACACTGATTTGGTGGGTATGACAGTGTACGTTGCCTAAAGTTAAGCAGGTTCATACGCCTTGTCAGAAAAAAAGTACTGAGGGTTAGGATAGTGCAAATAGCATCTGGTGCTCAGTAGTTAATATTGAAACTTGGCTAATTCCATACCTTGCTGACCTTTCTGTTCCCAAACAAAACCCTAATCACTTCCCAGAGATCCTTTTGCAATTATCTCCTGATCTGGGAAATCTCCCTAGAGACCAAGAAACTAAAAACTGGGCTCTTGCTTCGTATCGTGAAATGCTGGCCTCTGTCAAAATAGATTTCAAGAGATCGTTCCTTTAACTTTCTTGCTGCCACAATTTAAAAAAAAAAAGGCAAAAAAAACCCCCAACCAGCAGCTGTTTTCTTTTAAAAGCACCAGTGGTGATGGGAGCAAACTAAATTACAGGCTCTGAGGACTACTCTCTGCCTGCAATGCTTGCATCTACTGGAAATGCCGTTGGTATGATGGAAACTCCCATCAACCGTTTTATTCAGTGGTGGCAACTAGGAACCGTGTTTGCCTTTCGTACCAGGCATTTCTATTTCATTAGTTTATGTAGTGTTACCAGCTGGAAGCTTGTTCTCTGCTGATGTCTGATTTAGAGGCTTGCATGAGGGAGGGATGTGATTTACAGATATGCACTGGAAAGCCAGTTGCCCTTGATCTTAGCACAGCATTGGGAACTGCAGTTGCTTCCAACAGCACAAGCAGCAAACCTGTCAAGCTTCCCACCAGGAGTGCAAGACTCACTCCTGTGGTCAGTGTTTGCTTCGTGCTCTGCTATTTCTTGCACATTCACAGCAGAAAGCCGCAGCCTTTCTCCTTGCTGCCCAAAGCACTGGCTGCAACTGGTCGGCTCTATCTGCCATCCCTGTAACAGCTACATGCAGGGTTATACAGAGAGAAGGGGACGCTGTGATGTTGCTGCACGGCTGAGATGGAGGCAGCTAATGATCTTTCTGCTCAAGGGAACGCTGTAAAGCCCTGGAGCAAGCTACCGCTATGGCCCTGCCCATCATATGTCAGTGTGCAGCAGATGACTCAATACACAGCTTCTCCTGCATTGCAAGGAAACACAGTTCAGAGGGAGGAGATGGAGAAAAGTAGTTTTTCTACTGTGTTGAATAGATCTCCTGCGAGCAAGGCTTTGCACAGAGCAGGGACTTGTATACTAGGTGCTCTTTTTTTTTACGGTGACTGGGAAAGAGGAGTCTGACCATTTCAAGCACAAATAGGTCTTGCAAGAAAAACATGTGTTTCAAGTTTCCCTCTGGAGGTGGAAATTTCTCCCTCTCATTCCTTAAGATGTTGCCTCCTCCAAGGAAGAGCTGTATCTGCAACTTCATGAGGGGTCTGAAGGGAAGGGTAAAAACTCCTGGAACAGGACCTATAGGGCTTTACCTGGCTCACAGACACCTAACTCAGAGCAGATACATTGCCAGACTTTTCAAAGGACCTGAATTACCTTCTCTCGCAGGTTTCTTAGGATTAGTGGCCACTGAATATTTACTATTTGGTAAAAATATCTTCTGTCTCGTTCTTACCTTGTGCTGCAAATCCCAAGAAATAACACCAAATCCTGTTGTGGGGAAAAAAAAAAAAAAAATCCTATAGTTATGAACCCAAATCCCTCAGGGCAGGATGGGCTCTCAAGGGCCCAAGCCTGTAATTTTTTGAACAGATGGAAAAGCCTGACTGCATCCCATGCCTTGCTGCCTCACCTCACAGTGCAGCACAGCAATATTTAAGTCCCTGGGGCGTTATGAGCACTGCCCTACTGCCTGAGTTTGGGATTAAAAACAAGTCACAACCAGTCTTCCCCAAAGAAAAAAGGCCCTTCTCATGATGGCCAGATCCACACCAGGACTGGGACATCCCTCTCTGGGGATGTGGTGCTTCCCCTGGTAGAAATGACTGGGCTCAGACTGGTGAATAGAGATGCCACGTGCACGCCAGCGTGTTTTAACTGGGCAGTCCGGTGGCACTAGCGCTGGAGAGTGTCCATGTAAACAACAGCCAGGCAATCCACCTCTGGGAGCTGCTCTTAACTTCTAGGAAAGCAAAGCATGCACACAAATCTCTTTGTTTCAAGTATCGCAGCATTGCAAACAAGATACTGATGGTACTGAAGCCAAGTAACAGGCAGTAGAGGAGCTGCCGGCTTTTGTTAGACTGATGAACATCTTCTAAACCCAGTAAAAGCCACATGAGCACACCCCCGAGCTCCCTTTCACTGCACTCACCAGCGTAGCATCGCGATGCCTTCCAGCCATACACCAGGAGAAGTGACTAACAACTGTCCAAAGTTTGTTTTGAAACCCCTCCACGAAACAAACACTCACTGTACACACTCTTTACTCTGTGTGATAGTGAGAAGAGCTGTTTTCATGCACAGTGACACAGATACACCTATTTTGCAGGCAGTTTGCATTTGGAGTGGAGGTTGGTAGAGGCTTGTGACAGCCCTCCTCTCCCATGGGGCATTCCTGCCTTGGTCCCCAGGAAAGCCTTTTCCCAGACAGAAATCCCTTGGGTTTCCCTTGGGCAAAGGCTAAGGAAGGGAAGAGGTTTGTCTGGTGTCATGGCTAACTCTCAAATACTTTGCAAAGCATCAAGACACAATGAGTTGAGTTTTATTACCTGCTCCCCTGAAGCTCTTCCAGAACAGCAGAAACTAGCCTGCACTTTGGTTTCGTATTGTCTACAACCGTGGGGAACACAGTGGGGAGTCTGCATTACTGGGCAACACCAAACCTCACAGGAATTTGTCATGACCTTGCTAGTGTATTTGGGAGTCCAGTGCTTGCAGTCCTTGATCTGTTACGCCTCTGTCTGCATTCAGGTCCTATTGGACCTCCCCAGCAGTGGCAGGTGAGATGGGCACAAGACCTGCACCACGTGCTGACCTTGCGACCACAGTTCCAGCATGTCAGAACAGAAAATTCTCTCCTTGGAGCCCGGGCACGGTTTGCATTCAAAAGATTCCCAAAATGGGGAAACAGGGGCTTGGAGATGCCATCAGGAGATCTCTCCATATTTTAGGGCAATTTGAGCACTGTGCTCTTTAAACCATTTGGCTGAAGCTGGTGATAACTAAGAGGGAGGGAGTGTTTGCCCACACAGGCACGGCGCCTTTGCTGATGTATTTGCAAGCCCAGAATTGTTAGTTTGAAGCCTGTAATGAAAAGGCCAGATCTTTGGCTGCTGTAAGCATTTGCTCAGAGACTGTATTCATTTTTATCCCAGCCGAGGGACCACGTCCAGGAAGTCTATACATCCACTCGATAGAGAGAAATTTGTTGACAGCATGCTTTTATACCTTCACGAAAGGTATAAACCAGATTATTCTAAGCTGGGCTTTACTTGCTTGGAAGCGTGTGACTCAATAGCACAGACAAGCCTGGTATCTTAGGAGCAGAGCAGGTAGCAAAGACTGCTCAGGTATTTCTGTGAAAAGTCCTGTTTCCTGGACTCTGATCTATTTACGTTGACTTGGTCATGACCAGAACCCCAGGACCCAATGATCTGATCTTGTGATCTTCTTTATCCAACCAGCCAGCAGCCAAGATATAGCACAAGAGAGAGACCCTAGTTTAAGTACTTCGTCTAGAAAGTCCCTTTTCCTAGCTTAGCAGCAATGAGCACAAAATTGTGATCTAGGGTGTTTCATTCTCCAACTCCCTAGGTCTGAGCAATGTCAAATTTGTCCCTGAGAGTGGAGTGAGGGGGTGTATGTGGTGAGAATTGCTCATGGCCAAATGAAGCAGCTTCTCAGCTTGGCGGGGCATTGCGTGCTGGAGAGAGCTCTCTTCCCTGCAGCGTTCACTTTGCTGCTATTATGCACACATCCATCTGAAGTGGCTCCAAATACAAAGGGAAGGGAAAAAACCCACACTGTAAATAACAACATAAATTGCCATCAGTGGTCAGAGCAGTGCTATAAAAGTCTCCTCGACCACAGAATCAGCATGCTGACAAACTTCCCTTTCTCCTTAAAACCCTGTGTTATAGGCAGGGACAGAGGTCCTGTATGTTCTTGTCCCTCTTGCATGAGGGAAGCTTGGGCAGGTCTGTCCCTTCTCCCCTCAGCACCCCATATCCTGACAGGATAACCAGACCATCCAGAAATGCCGACATAGCTGAAACTCCCTACAGGGAAGCAGCCTGGCCCTGGAGGAAGAGGAGAATGAAAGAAGACAACAGTATGGAGCAATGTTTTCAAAGAAACCCCTGTGACAGGTACTGCCCTCACTGATCATATTTAGATGAGTCTTTAGGTTCCTAAATCCCATTAGTACTGCTGAAACATTCCCCCATGACTAAATACAGAGTTCCTTGTTTACTGAAGGGGGTACGATTAAAATAATCATCATCTAAATACCATTTGTGAGGCTGTATCCTGCACGTACTGCCACAAAGTCAAACGCAGGTTTGTTACTGCAATTTTAAGCATAGAGAACTAATTGCATATACCTAGACATGACAGGGCTGGTCAAATCCAATCTAAACAGCTTCTATTTCATGGAAACCCTGGCTGAAAAGGCATATAAATATTCTTTGTCCAGCAATCGTCCATGACACACTCTGTTTTCACTATTCTGGGAAGCCTAAGATACTATTTTTATTTAGACTAAAAATAATAAAGGCTTTTCTCCAATCCTCTGGGTGCCCTAATTGAATTATGTCTGCATTAGTAAACTCCAGCACTGCTAAAATCAGACAGCCACCTACCCATAATGTCTAGGAGGCATATCTAGGAGGCATGGTGTCTGCCTCCTCCAGAAACTCTATCCAGAGGTGTCTTTTGCAAGAAGTTTAATCCTGGAAAGTTACCAAATCAGCTTAGTATGGAGTGGAGAAAGCACATTCCAAGTCTCTGAGCCACTGCAGAGAAAGCCCAGCCGTCTGGCTCCTCTCTTCTATAAAGAAATCTTTCAAACAAGGACTTTGGTCCACTGTTTGCACAGTCCATCATAGACAGAAGGGGACAGGGCACTGGATTTGTAGCTGGAGCTCTTATTGCTACCACAATTAAGTCAGGAGAAACAGCCCAAGCAGCCCTGCAGACTGCAGCCCAAACAACTTAGATCAAAGGTTTGCAGGTCATGCCTTAGCCTCTTCTTGCAGATGTTAACCATGGAGTGATGATTCATGAGTTTCTGCATCATGTGCTCCCAGAAACCTAAGCCTGTGAGTCCAAGTCTTTTAGCTTCCAAATGCTTTTAGTTGCAGCCCAGCGAGAATATGCCTGTCGCCCTACCATGGGCGACTCTGGAGGAGGTACCAGTATGACCTACAAGGTGTCCTCCCATTTAAGCGCAGATGGTCTGGCTGGCTGAGTTACTGATGCTCTGCACTGCTCAGAGCATGACCAGACTTCCCCTCAGAGCACTTGGTTTGTAATGTTAGCACTGCTGAAAATGTTAAAGAACAGCCTGACTGCTACCAAGTCTATATTTTGATGGCAGCTAACTCCGGTACTTTTTAAGCAGTTGCTGTATTTCCAGCTGGTTGCAATGAGACAGGCTCTACCCTTTTCAGTGTAGCTAAAATAATCCACAGAAACACCCATGAGCCTGACCTTCTGTGAAGTTTGCTGTCAGTGAGGGGGGGAGAGAAAAAGCTAATTCTTTTCTACAGATGTTCTCAGCAATACTGCGATTTCAGCAAAGCCAGGGAGAATTCAAATGCCTCTCTCAGCTGAGGAAGAAAGCACAGTCATATGCCTTCCCTAAACCTTGTTTCCTACTAACAGTGCAGCCAGTGTCATTGAAAAAAAAATTAGACAAAAAAAATGAAGCAAATAGTAGGGGGGTTTTTTTTGGCTGTTATTTCTGCGGTTAAAGCTACAGCTAGAAGCAGCAGTAGCAGGTTACAGCAGAAACTGAATACGCTACTGTGCAGAGGTTCAATTAGTGAACTGGGCAGTCTTAAAAAGAAATTGGTTTTCAAATTTCAGAAATTAATTTAAAGAATACATTATTATCTCTTTCAATGTTTAGAAAACACCAGCTGGACACAGTACAAGATAGGTCAGGCATATGTTGCAATATTTAAAACCTGAAGCAATGAGAACTGCACTGAAGCTTGCTCTGTTTTACTTCCATTTGGCATCCTGGAGCTAACAGAGTGGAGGAGCTTGAACAAAGTGCTTCAGTCAGCCTCTCTGTGGCTTATGCCCTGAAATGCCCCTGCCCAACAATTCAGTACTGCAGTCCTCCAGTCCTTCAGAGCCTTCTCCCTAACGTGAGGTGGGGGAGTAAAGCTACCCCCAGCCTCCTGGTTTTAGCAAAGCGAGACTAGGAAAACCTAATAACTAATGAGGAAATAAAAAAGTACTGCTCAAATTGCAGGGGTGGCAGAGAAGGACATGCTCTACATGCAATATAAATCAGTACAGTGCTGCAACATGGCCCTCACCCAAGCTTGCATGGTGTCTGCAGGCTGAGGCTCCCCGTTCAGAGCTCCCCTTTGCGCCATGAAGCTGGTGAGATCCAGTGGCTGCTGCTGTGCATCAGCCCTGCGCTGAAGGCAGATCAAATCCCTCTGGGCTGAAAGCACCAAGCTTACGTCGCTTTTTAATGATGCCCGCAGACCATGTGGAAAAGCTTCGTGCTGCCCAGCAAAGCAGCTGTAACTGAGCAGTAAGATAATCAATGAGAGGGAACCATGATTATACATTATCTAGAAATACAGCTGGCCCAGAATATAAACTCTGGCTCCATGCAAGGAAAAGATTAGGAATTGGGGAAAAAATGTAATAAAGCTGTGTTATTCTGACAGTTAATTCTCATCCATACTGCAGTGCAGTATATATGGCTTTACTGTCCTCTCCTATTCTGCTCTCTTAGCTATATTTCCTCTGGTAGCTGGTTTGTAGCCAACCAAACTGTTCCTGCAGAGCCTAACATAGATTCATGGTGCTAAACCAGCCAAGCATGCAGTCAAGGCTAATGCTGGCTTTCCAGGCCCTCCTCTCAAGATTTCCAAAGCTTGACGAAGTGGGCATGACTCCATGATCTCGTGAGCCACTGTTTGACTACACAGGAATTTATAGTTATGTGGTCACTACAGCTTTAGCTGAAGAAGGGATATACTTTACTAGTTAGCGTTTTCCAATGAAATCTTAATTGGACTGTGCAAAAGCCAAGAAAAGAAAACCATTCTCAGCTGAAATCTCTGAAATGTATTCTGCAATCAGTCAGGACAAGCGCACAGTAGAGAGAAACCTAATCCTAAGTCCCACCCTTTGTGACCAAGGCTAGGAATGGCAATGAATGACACACAAAGCAGAATCTCCTCATTTTGAACGCAGTGTCTCAAACACCTGTCCTGAGTTCAAAGAAGTCTGATCTGCAACTGCATGTTGGCATTCGTGAATGTGACAGTGAAGCTTAAAAAATTACTATGAGAAGACTATAAAGGAAAAGGTGTTAATCAATAGCAACGTGAAACCACTTCATGTGCTTCCTTAATGTGTTAAATAATGGCTGAATAAAGTAAGAATATGTAACAGCTGAGTGAAATATTAGACTGTACAGAAACACATGGCAGTGCTAAAAGTATCAGCTTTTCCTGCACAGAGGAGTAGTGCTATTTCTGTATGGACTTCGCCAACAAAACTTTCCATCCACTCCAGCTTTTGAAACAATTAATCTCATGGAAACCAGAGTGGGAAATCCTGCTGGAGAACCAAATGCTTTAAAAACAGTACTTTGGTGAAAGATCCAACAGCACTGAAAGCAAATGCACCTGACTTTCTGGGCTGTGCTCAGAGAAAGTCCCCTTTAGTTGCAGTGACAGATGTGAATATCTCTGTTCTGCACCAAGCCTTTCTTGCCAACTTTGAATCATATTAAGTGCAAAACAGGGCGGGGGGAAACTTTCCTTAACTAGCTTCAGAAATCTGTTTTTCTCCTTGTCCAAAAAGCCCTTCCACCCACCTGCCCTCAAGAATATTGGCTGCAAAATCAATCATCAGACTGAAGAAACCCACTTAGCATGAGCATTTCCCAGGAGATCAGTGTCCAAACCCTCTCTAGATGCAGAAGGTGCCATTTCTGACGGTTCAGGACTTGGTACCAAATCAGCACCTGAATTACCCCAGTTCCCAGGACCCCTACACACACATGGGTAGAGGCGGGTGCCAGAACTGTACTCTGAGACAAGAATGAACCTGGCAGCCAGGGAAGATATTGAGAAAGTGAGAAAGGCAATGTCATTTCCCAGTTTTGGTGGCTGACTCCAGAGGGGTTGTAACAACTGGAAAATGTTCAAAATGTGATTGTCCAGACTCAAATAATCAACTAAAATTAGCCCGTTTGCTGACTTCTGGGAGGGCAAATAGGTATGTCTGACCACCTGAGATGCTCTTCTGTCACTATCCCCCAGTTCAGGGGCCAAGGACAGATTTGGAAGGATTCAGCCTTGCCACACAGCGGGGAAGGGGAGATGGGACACCAAGTGAATTTGGTGAAGAGAGGGAGAGAGGGGACAGCAGCAAGCTACTCAGCTTGGATGGTGGGAGAGAGAACAGGAGCAGGGAAAGCAAGTTATCCAGGAGACAGACTGTAACAGGAGGCAACAAAACGGGCTGTGATTTTACCCTTTGCTTCATACAGGCTCTCAGGACAGCCCTGCCTGACACCAGAAAGCACATCCAAGACATGACAAGCTTCGAGTCCAACCCATGTGGGTGGTAGAATTTCTTTTACAAAAGGGAGAAAAACCTCCACCGTAACCCAGTAAGGACTAAGAACAACATTCAATAATACATCTCCTTAATCTTGGTCAAAGAACAGCTGAAACATTTTTGCTGAAATTTAAAGCAAATTAATCAGCATGAAGCAGACACTCTCTGGTTGAGAAGTTTCAACCCGAATAGTTGCAATCTGGCGAAACTACAAGCAGCTGAAACGAATTATTGTTGCTGGAAGTGCTAGTCTATTTTAACAATAGGTGGTGTACCTGCATCACTTACCATATGCACAAAAGCTAGTATTGCAACAACAAAGACAGAAAGGAAGGCCGATACTGTTAATCACTAACACTAAAGCATTGTAAGGAAGTCAGGGAAAGCAGCTTTTTCCTTGGAGTCGAGAGGTGGTAATTTCACCCTTTCTTGTGGAGGAAACACTGGTTGCTGAATTTAAATTTTCACAGATCAAAAAAAAGCCCTCCAGGTGGTTTCTAATCCATGCAGTTAACTGAGTCTATGAATTTTGAGATGCCCTCAGATAGACAGCATCTCATTTTCCAAGCCTTTTTGAAAAGCCTAATAGAGATGAAATGAGCAGCATCTTTATTACCCATTCCAACACAGAGGCCAGGAGTGGAAACATCAGGGGACACCACTGGGTCAGTAGATAGGTGCTGTGGCTTCTCTGCATTAGAAACTTGAGGATGAAGGTGTGGGTATAGTTTGTATAAAGATGTAGACAGAGCTGTGTGGGGGACTGAGGTTAGAGAAGGAGATGATGGAAAGCAGTGGTGCGCAGAAGCAGCACACAGTAGCTGCACCAGCCTACAAGTTGGATTGACAGTTGCGTAAAAAGAGATTAGTATAATGACAGCATCCTGGGTTTTGAATTTAAATTCTTCAGCTAGATTCTAGGGGAATATTATAGCTATTACCTAAGCAAGACAGGTGAATTGTCAAAGTAGCTTCGAAGACAAAGAACCCTGAAGATCACTGGGATGGATGTTTGTAGGGTGATACCTTTTGGGATCAGACTTGTATTCAAGCCCATCAAAAAGATGTGCAAAAAGAGAGTCCCCCCAAGCATCCTGTCAAAGTAACAGCAGTTCCCCAAAGCCACACTCACTGATGAGTTCTATTGTACGAGTCCTGTGTAAAACCAAAAGGGCAGCAGCTGTGAATGCAGAGCTCTGCTCACACATTCGGCAGAGCTTCCCAAAGCCAGCCCAGGCAGGAGGAAAGCCCACTGGCCCAGGGGTGTCAGCAGTTTCCCCCCACACTTCTGCTTTGGAAAGGGGGTACTCAATGCTTCATGGCAAGCTCCAAAAGGGTTTTAGTGATGCCACTGTGAAAATACTTGATTCAGAAGAGGCCACGTTGCCAGATAAGTTAATGCCATGGGGAACACGATGCATTTATGGCTCTTTATGGCAAAAAATATGCAGCCAAGCGTACAATGAATCTTGAAAGCTTTGTAGGAGCCCCATAAATGCTTCTGCGTGCTGATGAGGTGAGAACATGGAGCTCTGTGCCCTACCAGTAGCCACAGATTCCTTTCCATTAACTCACTCTTTAACCAATTACACATTCACTACCATTTTAAACCCTCTGTTGCACATTTGGCTCTTGTAACATGGACTTCTAATCCACACTATCCTCTTCCAAATATGAAAGCCATAACTCCACAACAACTGAACATGGACAAAGCAGAAAGTAAACAGAGCCATTACTAGAAAGGCATGAGACAGACTTTTCTCCTGGAGGCATGTTCTCACTAATCCTTGCATCAAGGTGAAGTGACTTGCCTGTGATGGAAGAATGAGTCAGTGGCAGAGCAAAACAGAGGATCAAGGTAACTCGATTCCTAGCAGCTTACTCCAAAAAGTTAATCTGTGCTCCCTCCTAATCCCCATCTAGATAACCTTCTCTGTGGGATATCCAGGTTTATTATCAAACCAGTCTCCTTCTCCCATGTCCCTGGAAGGCTAGAGGTGGAGCAGAGCCATGAGCTCAGCGCTGAAGGTCAGTCTCCGAGGATGAGCAGATGGCACTTTTTTGAGGGTGTCGGTGTTGGCAGGTGACCCCTGCCTGTCCTGCACCCTGTTAGGGCAGCACCAGTCACATGTTGCAGGAAGACAAATGGTTTCAAACACACGCTTCAAAAAGCACCTCGTGTTGTGATAGAGGACCCCTCCAAAATGAAACCCATGGGGAAACCCCCGTGCTGCAAGCTTGTACTCTGCCATCAGAAGCAGCCCAGTCTTGGCTTGTACTGAACACCCATCCCATGGGAGTATCATGGACCTGGAGGGGTGTTCTGGCTGTTTTGCTGACCTGCAAAAGAGCCTGGAGAGGGTGAGGAGTCATCCTGCGAGCAAGGTGTGTGCATGGGAAGGGATGCCGGACTGCCTGGAGCAGCCAGGCAGGCTGCATTCGCCATCTCTGGGATGTTTTCAGAAGACAGCAGGTTTTGCTCTGAAGGAAAAAGAGAGAAAGAGAGTTGCAGAGAAGTGAGGTATCTGGCAGAACCTACACAGGTACATGGCCTTGTGAGGGTAACACTGATCTCCATGTCTCTGAGGGGAATGGAAAACATTCAGCCTTCTACTAAATTATCTTTATTTGCAGATTTATTTTATTTATTGAGGGTCTCTCACAGTTCAGGAGTATACAGAAGAGTTAATTTAATTTACTATGAAGTGCCACACTATGGTATGAAGTGTTTCATACACAGGCAGGATTAAAAGGTTTCACTGAATTGAAAAGCTGAGTTACATTTGATTACATTCAAAGGGGCCAGAAAACAGAAAAATGGGAGGAAAATAATTTTCTATAGGTTGAAAGGAGATAGAAGTTAATGATCCTCATGGTTAACTTACAGCCTCTTATGCTTTCTGGGTGTTAATGTTAAATCAGCTAGACTCCTGCCAACTTATCTCCTGCAAGATACCTTTAACTACTCATCCATTTTTTTTTTTGTTCCATTCAAGTTCTTTTACTTACGCACCTCAGAGTGTAAGTTCACTTTAAGTTCACTTCCACACTAAAGGGTAAACATGTCACTTTGCTTCAACTTGCCCCAGGAAATATTATATTATCAGTGCAGCAAAACATGAGCATGGGTACATAGCCTAGGTTTTTATATTTTTGGCAGGTTCTCCCTTGTGTGCACATAGAATTCAATCCAAACAAGCTCTCTCAGTGTTTTTGTTCTCTATTGTAGCACACAGGCCAACCTCCTCAGATACACATTTGGACATTAAAAATGAAATGTTGCAGAGAAACTGGCTGAATTTGAGGAAGATGAAGCATTCTTCCTGGGCAGCACACCTTCACCATGAGAGCAGGAGCATTTTGCAGAGCTGCACTGAGCTTTCTCCCCATGCTGGGAACACTTTCCCAAAGATGCCCACTGCAGCAGGAGGCCAAGCCCAGTGCAGATCAAGCTCAGGCTATTATATCAGGGTATTTATGTCCAAACCTGCTCAGGACACTGCTGAACGACATAGGGAATGATGCCATTTCTAGTACAAAGACAACCTCTATCTGCGGAGAGGTTATGCTGCTCTTTAAAGAGCAGCCAAGAGCAGAATGTGCTCTCCAATCCCCCCAGCCGCCCACGAACAGCGGGAGCCTCTCCTGCCGAGCGCCTGTGTCCGTCCGGAGGGACCGAGCCCCCAGCAGCTGTACCGATGTCACGCTACGCTGCCAAGTCTGCTCAGATCCACAAAGGCGCCACGTACTCCCGAAAACATCCCCTGCGTGTGCCTGTAATTTTGTCTAAATTCACCTTTGAACCTCGTGGGCATTGTAGGCTCCCCCTCTCACCCCTCAAAAACGCAGTGCAGACAAACGTCCTCTTCATTTCTTTTAAGGGAAGGAATATATATAAAAGCTAATACAGAAGAGCACACTTCCCTCTTTGTGCATGGGGAGCATCAACTGGAAAGAAGCCAAGCAATTACCGAGCCCTAGAAGAAAAAAACCAGGGAACTAGTTATCCTGAAGAATTACAAACCAAGGCTGAAAGAGATTTAAATTAAAAAAAAAAAAAAATCCAAAGAGGAGCAACACAGCTACTGCAAAGCACCCAGCCCTTGGGAGAAAGAGTGTTTATCCCCCAGCAGTGCTGCTCTGCCAGGAGCCTCTCCCAGCCACCCCCTCGTCAGCACCGTGGCTATAATGAATGCCCCTAAATGTCCTGCATAACGCATGCCAGCCCGTCGATCGCAGCAAGCTCAGAGGAACCGCATCGGAGGATGCATAGCTGAAATCAGTCAGAAGTAAATTGTCAGCGGGGGGACGTTTCTCTGGAGGTCATTAATCTGCTGATTACAAAGCCTGCTGACTGCCAGCCACATTGGGTGGACTGGCCTGGCTCTTGCAGAGCACATTCCGTTTGCTTTTGACCGGACTGAAGATTTACACAACCTAACTATTTCTAGCATTTATTTCACAATGCTCTTTTAAATCTTAGGAAGTGTCCACTGTCCTTGTTTTGGTTGTCTCCTCTCTGCTGCCATTGCAGCGAGAGGGATGCCTCCCTGGCAGGGACCAGTTTGGTATGCAGATCATCCATTTCACCCTGAGCAATCCGTAGGAGCACACCCTGGTTTTCTCAGGTATATCAGTTATTCAAGCTGACCTTACACTTTCTGCTGGCATTTTGCTTCTTGGCTGTTTTCCCCCCCTCTCTGGACTTGTTACAAGGAGTTCACTGACAGAGCAGGCTATTGCGCAGCCTTCGGGCTGTGCTTGACCATGTAAGATCACAAGACTTTTCTGTTATAACCCCTATAAGTGGGGGAAAGGCATGGCTTTGAAGTCAAGAAGCTTGGGGTTTTTTTTCTTGAGAACATCAAATCTTCTGGATCAGACAGACCTTGCCCAGGGCATTGTTCCTAGAAAAAGGATTGTTCTAGCTTTAACCTCAAACTGCACCCTGAGCAGTAACGGGCCTTGGGTGCAGATGGATATAAATTGCTCCGGCTGAGTTTTTAGCTGGCCAGATGCAAGCCGGCTCCTGGCCAGAAGCCGCTGGGCTGCGTGAGCCCGGCGCTGCGGGTTGGAGCCCTCCGCACACAAAGGCAGGGGTGGGAGTCGACTCCCCCCTCTCCATCCGAGGCGCTCTCGGCGTGGAAGGGTGCCAACATCTGGACGGGGCACATCTGCTCGGCACAACCTGCGTGCTAATGCAGCTCAGCCCCTGTCTGGCCCGATCTGACACTGGCAAGAGGGTCATGCCTGTCTGTGGCCTCAGCATTGTGCATTTTTATACTTCTTTTTTCTTCTAATTTAAAGGCAGATTTCTTGCAACTTTACTCACAAACACCTGGCTACCAAGTGAATTGTGATTTCCAGTGAACTACTTGCAACACCACCCATTCAGGGGAAACACCAAAAAATAAATCAGCAAAATTTGCAGGGTCACTTGCAGCATCTGCCACGTGATCCCAGCTGTGGAGCAGACGGCTGGCTCCTTTGTCACCGTGCCTTGATGCCAGGGATCTAACAAGGCAGCTGAGAAACTCCAAATGCTGTGTGAAGCAGTGTTTCATTAAAGTAAAATATACCGAGCACATTGCATGTATTGATTTGTAATTCTCACCCGTGGTTGTTTTCATAAAGTAATTGCAGATGCTTGCTCTTGTTGCTTGCAAAGAGAGCAGTCAAATCTTAATCTGTCTTGCTTAACAGCCTCTGCATCAAAGACCTCATGAGAGGTTTGGACACTTTAAAAGGATCAGCAATTATCTGTGGTGCTGGCTTTGCATTTACTTTCCTTGCATATTCATGCCAGCAATATTTTAGTATGCATATAACAGGAGGAAGCAAAGACTGACAGTGGGGGATACAGCTGAAGTGAAGCAGATGTCTTTTAAATTCAGAACACATACAGCACAGAAACACTGAGTGATCGAACACAAACTAGAAGTGAAACCAGAAAAAGCAGATTTTATACTTAAAACTGAGCACTGCAGAAAGAACAAAGAGGCTAAGTGGTGCAAAACAAACTTATTTTAAAAAACTCTTCACTCTGAACACCCTAATGCATTGCCAAGTAGCACAGGTAAAGAATTTCAATAAATTTAGTTTTATGTCGACCATGTCCCTTTAATTATTACTTTTTGGCACAGCGCGTAGGACACCTCCAGGCCAAAACTCAAGTGATGTTGAAAGTACAACTGTTCCTTCCCTTTGGGAATGAAAGTTTTCTGATTGTTATATAAACATATTTGGATCTATTTTTTAGAGTCTCATTAATTAGCAATTATACTATTAACAGTGAGTCAGAGAACATTTTGCTGATGTTTTAAAACGTGTAACTTAAGGTCAGAACCTACTAAACTTCACCAAGCAAGCAGACCTGATGTGAAAGAGCCTTATTCGCTCTGGTGGGATTGCTCTAATGAGCAAGGGTTGGCAGCATGTGATCTTAGTTTGTGAGCTATGTAGAGCTGCTTCATTTTAATTGCAAGGCACTGGGCACATCCAGGCAAGAGCAAAACATAAGGATAAAAGAGCAACTCTAGAGAAACAGCAGATAATTATAAAATGAAAAAGAACCAAGGGTGGAGGGTTTCTCTTTTTCCTAGTTAATCTGGGAAACTTATTCAACTGAGGCAGCAACCAGCGGTCATTAGAAAAGTGCTGTGACACGCAGGCAGTAAAAAAAAGCTCAAATCCAGGCTTTTACAATAATCACAGACCTGAAGACAGACATTCAGCTTCTCTTGGAACAGCTCTCTTCTAAAAGCAGACCTGAAACGTAACCCACATGCCAAAGGCTATCTTTGGTACAGAAGCCCTTCTGGATAAACCAACGCGACAAATTTCTTGGCAGTGGAGCAGAGTTACTTCTAACTCTGATTTGGCTTTTGCACAACGCAGATGAGGCCACGGAAAGAGGCAGGCAGGCTGGTGAGCCTCAGCTGCTTCGTTTTGCTGCACCTCACTTAGTATTTTATGAAATTTTGATCCATACGGATTAGACAACTGCCTCCTCTCCCACACTTTAATTGCACTTGGGTTTCAGAGAAAGCTAAAAAAAAAAAAAAGGAAATAAAACTCAGATTAGAACATGGCTTCTGTTTTGTGCATGTGCCCATTGGCTCAAATCACACAAAACGGTCAGGTTTACCCAGTTTTGATAGCATGACAAAATAGCAGCTTGCACTTTTATCAAAAACCTTGTGATTTCCTGGGCCACTTGCACGGCCATGGCCTGGCTGCTGGTTGTGTGGCAGAACCACACAGGTTTTACACAGTTTTGCTTTTTGCCTGGGTACATTTCTATTAAAGCTGCTCCCCTGCCAAAACCACAAAGGATGAGGCAAAGAGGAAAAACTCCAAGGCTGTCAGTGAAACTGTTCTTGAATAAGGTGACATAAGCCTCGCATACAGAAGATTAAGCTTAATCTCTGAAAAGGGACAGCAGAAAGGCTGGTAGACTTCAAAATGAGCTACAACAGCTGTGTTTTGGTTGGCCAACAACTGCTCTCCGCTTTGGCTGCGGCTGGCTCGGCTCATGTGAACAAGGCAGGTTATTAAAATACAGCATTCAGCAATCCCATCCTTGGAGCACTTGACAGAGCAGCCTGCTCCTTTGTATTTCACTGCTTTGACTGAACGTAGTAACAAAGCAAAGCGGAGTGATAACGTGATGTGCCCATGACAACAGAGTCAATGATAATTGTACGGTACTGTCCTTAGTTCAAAGAAAAAGATACCGTTTACTGGCTTAAAGCATGTCTTTTTGTTTCAGAAATGCCTTTTGGGTAGGGAAATGCATGCCCTTCTCTCTGTCTGGTTTAACTGCTGGGTTTAATTGGCCTTATTTTAGAGCATAATAGATAAATCAGCAAAACATGGCAGAAGTCAGAATAAATCAAGCTAAAAAGCTTTTCATAACTTACTATTCACCACAGAAGGAGAGAAACTGCCCATTTTCCACAGTAATAAGCTATGCTACCAACCTGAAGAGTAGCTTAAAATAATTAACAGTACCAAAAAAGAAAGGGTGTGTATATGAGTGGGTCTGCGGAGCCACTCCACCCAGTACAATGGGAAAAAATTAACTGGGTGGACCTGCATTCCCGTGGCAGCTCAGAACGACTGCGCTTTATATTTCTGTGCCTGGAGATATACATTTCTTGCACATGATCACAAGCGATGAGGCAAAATAAGAGCTTGGAAAGCAAAGCAAGACAAAACAAAGCACTCAAGAAAAAAAATGGAAATAATTTGTACGACAAGATAAAGAGCAACTCACTGTGTGTTTTCAGGAGTGCTGGTTTTCATCTTTACAGTAATTATATCGTTTATTAGGCGATGTTTCCTGTGTGATATTTAGAGTTATTGTGGGAGGATGTCATAACATCCATGTTTATTAGATAACTTTTGGGACCTTGCTGTGGGAGACTATAAGAGAAAGGAATGAGAGATATAAATTGTCTAAGAAAGATCAAGTGCTCTGTTTGAAAATGAAGGGCACAACACACTTAACAGAGACAGGGGAAATAACCACGCAGCGCCCTTTTTCCTGCAGATGTAGGATGTCTGGTATTCAGCTCTAACCTGGTATCTAGGACATCTCTCATACTGACAAAAATCAGGAAAAAGGGATTCAAGCCCTGCCAGTTCCTGCTGCGAAGGAAGGAGCTCAAAGGAGAAATGCAGGTGCAGAAAGGCTGGGAGATCTGCAACAGAAGACAACTGGAAGGAACCCTGGGGGGGGCAGAAAGGCTTGTGCCACACACCAAAAGAGCCCACAGTGCTTTAAGTTAAGATGTACTTCTTACAGAAGAATTGCTCAAAATTAGTTTTCTTCCCATTGAGGGGTTTCAGGATGACTCTACTCTGGGGTCTGGACATTTGAGGTTGATCAATAACCCCACTGTTGCCGGCAGCCTGGGAACCACAGAGCTCTGTGCCACCACTTTGGTACAGGGGCTTGAGGCTAAGGTCAGACAAAAAAGTGGGCTGAGCTCTGACATAGGCTCAGACAACCTGTTGTACCTTATTAGAGCTTTGTTAGTTGAGGTCTGGTCACCATCGCCTCTTTGTTGATAAATTTGTTTCCTCAGGAAAGTCTGAGAATGACCATTCATTCCACCTTTATGACCAAGATATTGAATTCATACTTAAAAAAAAAGAAAATTGAAGTGTAGTTTTTGTTTAGAAAAATAAAAAACCATTATATCAGTTGTACAGAGAGAAATATTCAAAGTATTCAGTTTTTGTTTCTGGAGTCAAATCAACTTGATTTCCTCTCCCTTAGTAGGATGTCCCTTTGGTATTTGATATCTTTTCTGTATTTTGAAATGCCAATTTTATTGTTGTTGTTAGTGAAAAAGATGTTAAGAATCTTCCCAGACTGCACTCATGAATAAATGTTAAATTCATTCATTTCCTAAAATCTGTCGTCTTGGCTGCACAATATTACTTGAGGCAACACTACTGCAAGTTTGTTGTGGGGCCCACTCCAGGTCTCCTCTCAACCTGCACCTCTGTGCAGAGCTGAAAGCATCGCTGATGTCGGCTTTCCAACGGATCTCAAACAAGCAACGTCACCGATCACTTGGCAGAAGCAGGATCTCCTTGGCGAACCTCAAGGAGGAGGAGGGGGGAATTAAATCTAAACACCCAACAGTGCCTAAAGAACGGGAGTACCGATTTGACAGTGGGCTCATCTGATCCCAAGGGCTCGGGTGTTTTCATCTCTTGCTCCACTCTGCTCTGCATTTCTTGTCAATGTTGTACGCATAAATCTGCTACTGTCTGATTCAAGCAGAGCAAACTTGGTGGGAAGAGTACAGACTTCATGCACTCCTGTCCCCTGGAAGCTGAGTCTGTAGGTCAGACGGTGGGAGCAGGGGGCACAATACATCAGAGCACTTGGGGTGCTTGAGAGGACAGAAGCTGCACACAACTATGCCTTTAATGTGCAATTGCTCTTCATAGCCATGCCTGGTTTATGGAGCTGGGAAGCTTTTTCCTTATTTAAAAAGTAAGCTTTATGGATCAGCAACAAAATGGTAAGGGGTGTGTCTTCACTGTAAGGTTTTTATTTACAGCAATGATGGAGCAGAGAAAGAAAAACTTGGGGGTTAGCTCTTCAGAGTTTAGAGTGACTGCAGTTAGAAATATCACCTTTCGACTTGTAGAAAGAGCACATTTGATCTGGGAATTGCTCAGACAAGAAAAATCAATGTGGACTGGTGTAATTTGTTATTTACACAAAGTTGTTCTACTCTTGACTGCTGAAGGCTTTACACCTTTTAGTAATAGATATTTTTCAGATAGATTGCACTGAAGACTCTAAACCCCACACAGCTCTCCTCTCCCTCTTGGCTGCTGGCTAAAGTTTTAGCTTCAAGTAGGAGGTAAAACAGCCAAGCAGATGAGGCACAACTCTACAAGCAAGAGGTCGAACGCAGGCACTGGTGACATTAACTCCTAGTTGGGGAAAGGTTTAAGCTCCACATGAGCGGTCTGTGATAGCTGTCAAACTCTTCTGTCAAGGTGGGTTTTCCATGGCAGCATTCATGTCCTGTCCCAAAGAACCACACTGGGCAGAGCAAAAGAAAATAGCTTCAAGGTCTGCAGCAGAATTTCAAAGCTGAAGGCAACCAGCATAACCATCCAGCTTTGTTCACCTGGAGACAAGAAATTGCTCTTTGCTTTTTGAATGCTGGGTTTGTTCTGCGCTCCTGCTAAACTGGGAGGGGGTTGGTTTGGAGTTTGTTGCCTTTTTTTTTAACTTAGTCATCTGAGGAAATCCATATCTAGAATAAAACTAGCAAATTCATTTTACAAGATGAATGCAAATGAAAGCAGTTGCCTAAATGGTCTCTGTCTTAATGCAGAATTTGATTATTTCCTTTTCTTCCATCTCCATCTGCTGTCTGCTTATAGCTACTCAGGTTTACCATTTTCAATGGCCCTGATTAACGCTTTCTGCTGCAGTAATGCCTGCTGTCTTATTGCCACATTGTCTTCAACATCTGATCTGCAGTACAGGGATGGCATCCCAGTAGTGCAGCCGTATGGTCTCTAGCTCTTTCGCTGCAGTACAGAATTGTGGCGCTCTGAAACTGCAAGTGTCATTTGGTCTGAAATGTTTCAGTTTTGAGATGGAGAACTGTACATGTGGATCTGAAGCCTCTTGGAGCAACACTTCCATAATGAAAATGAGACTAGTGGTGACAGTTTCTATTATGGTAAAGCAGATGAATTCTTAAAACTCCTTTTGCCAAAATTAAACTCTTCTGCTTGGCCCCAGAAGATAATTGCTCCGTTTGAAATGTAGATCTGATATTTTGCTATTCAGTTAAATTTCTCTGCTTTCTTAGATAGACTGCAATTGTTACTCAATTTCCTAAATGTGGCACTATGAGGGAGGGAGGGACTTGTTCGCTGCTCTTTTCCCTGAGGCTGTATTTAGGATCGGCAAAAATTAACCTATAAAAGTGTCTTATGATGCAGCTCCCTTGTATTTGCTGTGCCACCTCCCCTGTAAATACAGTCCCTTCATTAAAATAAGCCTATTAACCTCCATCAGTTCACTGTCACTTCCATGACCTCGAGAGGTCAGAGTCCTCCTTGATAGGAATATTCCTTTTTGTTTTCAGCTGGTTTCTCAAATACTCCTACGAGTGACCCCCGAACAGCAGAACATACAAACACATACATGCCCATCACTCAAAAAAGCTCACGAAGTTTCATCTCAGGTCAATCAGCCTTGACAGCATCCTTTTAAGACCAGACCTTACCTTGGTGGATGGGTAGGAGTCTCTGGACTCTGACCATAAGGGTCTTTCTGATTCACTTCCTTCACTACCTGCTCCAGGTTACATTTCCCTAGGGAGATTTCCCACAGTCAGGAGGCGATTCTGTATGTAGCAGCCTACATAGCACCATCTGACCCTACCATGCACAATATTTAAGCAGTGTTGAGCAACTCACTGTGTCAGGGATGCCAAAGCTTGAAGTAGTGCAGAGTTACAGGGAAGACACCTCAAACTGGAGATACAGCAGGGACAGGGGATTAGTTACAAAATCAAGATGGAAAGGAGTGATCTGGAAACTTTACCCCTTCCCATAACTACTGATTCAGTAAACTGTTTTTTTCTGCACTGCAGTCATAGCCAGCAGCATATACAGAATAAGGATTGAAATATTTTGAAGTGCTGTCACAGTGTGAATGATTTTCTTTAGAGCATAAAATCAGACTGCAAAGTTATTTTCTGTCTGCAGCGACACAAGAAGAATATGAATGTGATCATATCTGGCCCTGGGCATACAGGAGAGCAGAACTGGCCTTAACCAGATTCTCTTTTTTATTCAGAGTCCTTCTAAGAAATACAAAATCCAAAAGAAATTCTGAATCTGGCTAGATCTCTCATAAGAGGAACAGGATTTCTGCATAGCTGAAACAGCATGACTTTGATTATTTGAAAACGCATGATTTAATCATTTCATTATGCATACCTTTTCTCAGCAGGCGCCACAGCCTAAAACAGAGACAAGCATTAGATAAAACAACATGCTTTCTAGCTAAAGAGATTGGAATGAAAGAGTTTAATCTTGCAAGGCACCGATATCCTTGGTGCCTTTAGACTTGGCTGCAAACAGCAGGTGTGCAGCATACTGCCGAGTTGAGCCTTAGCAGAGTCCTCTGCTCAGAAGTGACATCCTGCAGGATGACTTTGCTTTCTCCCTTCCATAGTGCACATCTGCCCGTGTCCTACCTTCCTCCCCCTCTTCTTCCTCACACCCGTTGCGTGCAGAGTGCTGTCAGTGTCCTGACATCCACTGTCAATTCAGGTTGCTCTGACCGACCCCACCTCCCTGCCAGGCATCCATCCAACGCCTGTCCAGGCTGTGAAATCATCACAGAAGAGGCCTGGATCTCAGATCTATCTATGAAGGACCTCAGCAGCTTTTTGCACCACATAGTCAATAAATACCCTCAGCACAGCGTCCTTGTCATGAGTCACAGAGAGCTACTCAGGAACAATGCACAACACAGCGCACATCGCTTAGCAGCAGGCAGTCCATCATGTGTGGTTAGCATGCAGATACTCTATTTTTTCTGCACAGAATACCTGGTACGCTCCTCTACAATGCCAGACCCTTTTCCTCTAGTAGAGAGTGGAAGCAACCGGGGCTGATGCTCTGCCCTATCCCACAAATAAAGTCTGCACTGTACTTCTCCCTTGGCACAGCAAAGGGCAGTTTGGCATTGCTGCCTTTGCAGCAAGATGTGTGCTGCACAGCAACCCAACACAGGCATGCTTGTAATGCTGTATTATTTAGTAGAGGGGGAACAGTGTCTGGAAGAGCCTGCTTTGATTGCAGAACAGAGCCTACCTTCACATCCCAGTTCTCCAATTCTCCACTTGTTTTGGCAAACAGCTGAACCAAATGGCCTCTATTTCTAATGAAAATAAAAGAACGCGCACAAAATCCCCTGGGGAGAAGCCTCCAAACGTGAGCTCATGGAATAGGCTGTTTTTACAGTGCTGGAGATGAAGGGCATTCCAGTTAGCTGTTGGGTTGGACTGACCACCATGCACCCATCATCCAAGCTGGATGGCAGGCGAGTCCTCTGCCTTAGCGAGGCACTGCACACCAAGCTCAGGGCTCATCTCTTGGCCTGGGCTCAGTGCTAAGCTCAGGAAGCTATTAGGCTCTGGATTGGAGCCAGCCTTGGCCCTGTTGGCATGAGCGCCAGCAGAGGCTGTGTCAGGGACCAGTCCGTGCCTCTTTGCCAGTGTAAACAGGGCTTCCACGACAGCAACAGCACAAGGTTTGTTGGCAAAAGGCTGCTAGAGAATTTCGCCCTCCCACTGTGGGAGGAGGTGGGTGAGGAGCGGCTGCCAAGGCCAGCTTTGTCTGTTCACCTTGAATCCCAGCCTCATACCCAGGTTAGCACCCATCACTCATGAGCTATCCTCCGCTCCCCAGGGAATCGGGTTTTTGAAGAGTTTGGCACAAGCCTTGTAAGAACAGGAAGGCAGACCACCTGCCTGAAATCTTCTCTGCAGAGTACAGCTGGGGTATCCCCGCCTAGCAGTCCATGCTAACGTGCTTCAATCAACCTGCAGAAACTCCCCATAAGGAAGAGCAGGGACTGCAAACTCGGCATCTTCACCATGACTCTCTGCAGGCAAGTGAACCGGAGCAATGGGAATAATGACCCAGCCCTCTCCACTAGAAGGGAGGCTGGGAACACTGATAGTTTCCTACAGACCTAAACTAGATTCACCCAGTGACCCAAGGAGGCAAAGCTCAGTCCCAGGTCCTAAAATGTAGGCTCATGGCCAATTAAATGCTGTTCAAAGGGCAGCAGAGCATCAGAGAGTGCTTTGATCTCAGAGATGCCAGCCAGATGTGTAATATCTACTCAGGTGTTTGCGCAGGTATCAGTAACAGTCTATGCACATCAGACAGACAAGTTTCTTCCTGGGTTTGCTAACAGAAGCAGCAGTTGCTCACAAATCACAGAGAACAGAAATAATCCCTACCTTTTTAAACATCAAAGACTGAAAAGCTTCACAGCTGCACGGTTCTGAAATTGAATTGAATGACTTGACTTGCCAAAACCAGAGATCAGAGTTCTAGGTCTTTCATGCCACAGCTGAAAGCATCAATAGCACTCAAAGAAGAGCACAGAGCTGCCTTTCAAATACCAATTGTGACTTTAGAAGCATTATTGGGTCTTACCCTTCAAGCACAGTAGCCTCAATTCAAAATGGATGTGGGAGTAAAGAAAACTGATTTTCAACACAAGCGTTTTATTATTTAAAGGACTGGTTTTTCTTTCTGAAGTTATATCTAAAGCTAGCCAAGGAATCTGGATTTCAATTAGGTTTTGAATTTAAAATAAAAAGCATTTGAGTTCATCTTTAAGTAGGAGGGCAGCAGTGTGAGTGTTTTCTCTGCAAGCAATGCAGCAATTCAAAAGCAATATCCATGCAAGCACAGACTTGATCACACAGGGATCCAGGGAAAAAGGCTTTTCAGATGAAGCATTCAATTCCCAGAAATTGCTTTCCCCACCAATCTAAAAGAATCCCAGGTCTGTTGACTTCTCCTGATGCTCATTGCTCAACCAGAATATATCTCTGCTTAGATCCAAATCTCTTGGCTGCCTATGTTGTCCCAGTACCTGAAATACCTGAGCGGCTCAGTGTATGTCATGCATTTATCCTCCTAATGCCCCTTTGAGTTCTGGTACTGTTACCACCTACCTTTTACAGCAGGGAAAACCAAGGTATAGGGAATCTAAATAACTCATCAACAGCAGCTCTTTTTAC
This sequence comes from Haliaeetus leucocephalus, assembly GCF_000737465.1. NCBI lineage: Eukaryota > Metazoa > Chordata > Aves > Accipitriformes > Accipitridae > Haliaeetus > Haliaeetus leucocephalus. The sequence continues at coordinate 12,402,933 of NW_010972438.1, forward strand.
TCATTGGTCATTGCATTATTCACTCAGGTTATTATAGATAAACAAAATGTTATTATCAATTGAATAACTGATTCCAGCATTAGGATCAGAAGTATTTTTCTTGCAAATACAAGGAAGGGGATCAGTAAGCTTTTTACTCACCACAATATCTCCTTTAACAGGCCGAGGTGGAGAGCTCAGCAACACTCAGAGAGGCATGTCTGTTCTCTCTCATCATCTCATCAGGGGAAACAACCTGTGAGGACTCTGACAGCAAAGACTAGATTTATACATATGTGTGTACATATATATACAAATAAAAACTATACCTATATTTTTATGCTTGCATATATATATACACACACACACACATATATATATACTTAAACCCCATACATACATAAACATATATTTAGGTAGATATATAAGCAGAAAGATGTTAAAATATAAACTCCAAAACTGCTGTAAAATTAATTATCTTCAAAGCGTAACATTCTGAAAACCCTGGAAACCTATTTCCAATGACAAATACATTTGCTTCCTGCCTGTTTATCACATACCTCTGCTGCAAAACCCAGAACCACTTCGTGTCATAGTAGAGAAAAGAAAAGAAGTGGGAAAATAAACCAAAAGCAAGACAATGAAAATTTTTAAATCCTTGTCTGCTAATGTTATCCGCACTTTCTCAATGAACACTGGTGTGTCTGTATCCCATCTAATGCTCACCTAAAAAGCAGTGCTGATAACGCAAAAACTCAGGGCCCACTTAAAACGCTCAGTGGGGAATCCGCGGAAGGGGATGATCTGGTTATGCTGGCACCAAACCAGAAACATCCCGAACCCCTGAGCCGTGAGCTTCTTAAACCAAAGTCTCGTATCAATTTTGCTGATGTCTGGTCCTTGTATTCATAATGCCCCAGGTAAGAAGCTGCATCCGAGCTTCCCTGCACCTTTGCAATTTTTGAAAAGCATGATCCAAATTTTGCATCTTGAGACCACAGAGACAGTGAATGATTAATAAATAAACAAACAAACAAAATCCCCCAAACCTGCTGCCTATTTTACATTCTCAAGCTTCTTTGAATCTGTACAAATGCTAGGAACCAGCCAGACAACAGATGCATCAGGAAATTAGCTTGTCTCTTCCAAGAACACACATTAAAATGAAGAAAGAGATGAAGATCAGGGGACCTGATGCCCTTCAGGGACTACTGCTGGAAGCTTTGCCTCTAGGTGATAAAGGGGGAGGTGGTTAATCCAGGGCAGACGGAGGTAGATAACATTTCTGTACTTGTACAATTCTGTAGAACATTAGTCCAGACAGGAGTCTATTAACAGTGTCTGATGGAAGCAATTGTATTATTTATTAAACTGACAAGATCAATTGGCTGCTTTGTACGCGTATAAAGAGAACTATTGTACTTTCATGTCCTTTTAAACACAGAGAATAAAGCGCTCCCCGGGGTGCTTTCATGGGCTGCCTTCGATTAAGAGTTCTGAGAACATTTGATATTGTCAGAGATCGGCTCGCCAGATCCCCAGCTGGATTTGCAGCCCTCACAAAGGAAGGAAGGTGGTAGCAATTATAATTAAAAGTGAGCTGAGAATGAAGGACCTTACCCGACTTAGAGGAGTGCTTTTACTTACTCTTCCCAAAGACTAGGTTCTCAAACCTGAGGGAGACTGACCTGCTTTTATAGCACCAACAGCAATGTCAGGACTAGCGTCATGGTACTGATAACTAAAAATGGGATGTTAATTTTCTTATTCGCCTGAAAAAGGTTGGGGGGGGAGTGAGGAAGATGACAGTTTCTACAGTATGAGTAATTTTTAATAGAACCTAATTCTGACAGGCAAAAGCATTGTGTAAATTATCATCAGGTTTTAAGATGAATTGTGCAATATATCTACATATTAACCCCACACAACGCTACAGGCCTGGGGAAGAGTGGCTGGAAAGCTGCCTGGCAGAGAAAGACCTGGGGGTGCTGGTTGACAGCTGGCTGAATAGGAGCCAGCAGTGTGCCCAGGTGGCCAAGAAGGCCAACAGCATCCTAGCCTGCATCAGAAATAGTGTGGCCAGCAGGAGCAGGGAGGTGGTTGTTCCCCTGTATTTGGCTCTGCTGAGGCCGCACCTCGAGTCCTGTGTTCAGTTTTGGGCCCCTCACTGCAGGAAAGACATGGAGGTGCTGGAGTGTGTCCAGAGAAGGGCAACCAGGTTGGTGAGGGGCCTGGAGCACAAGTCTTGTGGGGAGCGGCTGAGGGAGCTGGGGTTGTTTAGTCTGGAGAAGAGGAGGCTGAGGGGAGACCTTATCGCTCTCTACAGCTGCCTGAAAGGAGGTTGTAGTGAGGTGGGTGCTGGTCTCTTCTGTCAGGTGGCTGGAGATAGGATGAGGGGAAATGGCCTTAAGTTGTGCCAGGAGAGGTTTAGATTGGATATTAGGAACAATTTCTTGAAGGGTTGTCAGGCGTTGGAACAGGCTGCCCAGGGAAATGGTTGTGGCATTGTCCTGGGAGGCATTTAAAAGACTTGTAGATGTGGCACTTAGGGACATGGTTTAGTGGTGGACTTGGCAGTCCTACATTAATGGTTGGGCTTGATGATCTTAAGGTCTTTCCCAAGATAAAAGATTCTATGATTCTATATTCTTGGGTGAGGGGCATGAGGGCAGAGGGGAAGGCTTTTCATGATGCCTCTGACTGATAAAGCCCTTGGCTATTGTATCAATCTTGTTATTAACTTTCATCCCAGTAGCTGAGAACAGCTCAGACGCAGCATGCACCATGCTAGACACAAGTATTTAGGAGCTGATGCCGTTGTGCAGTTAATGAAAGGCTCTACAGTTACTTTTTCTGGGGAGGAGCCCAAGTCCACTGTTATTTAGGACATGCTACTAATTACGTGTGTTAGCACAGACCTTTACCCGCAGGGTATTTTGGGGAGTACATCCAGAGGATGCCATTTTATAAACTACAAAATAAGAAATTTCAGTTCATTTGGAGTTGATAAATACACTAACCTAGTGGCATACTTGATAAATTAATAGCAAGGCTGTCTCAGAGCAGATATTTCTGGGCAGTTATGGAATTTTCCAAACATCTGAATGCCCCTTTTACTATGCGCTTCTCAACAGAGATGTGCACTGACTGCACCAAAGCCAGGTACCAGCTTAGAGAAGGAAAAAATTCTTTGTGGGTATCAAAGCAGTGTTGTTCTAAGATTTATTGTATCATGATTATGTGTTTCTGAAGCCCGAACTAAAACATCCCACAAGCTGCCAAGTACCACTGTGACACCTGATGAAGCTCAGACTGAGTCTCTCACAGCTTATCCAGAGACTGGAGATGACTCTGCTCACAATGACAGCAGAATATACTCGTAGTACCTCTGTTAGAGGACTTCCATGGTTTTCATCTTAATTTGCATAAATGTAAATGAGTAAGTTTCACTTTATATTCAAATCCAGCTTTTCTAATGGGTTTTGCCTGGTCCTTGCTATGAACATAGAAAATACATATATTTTAAGCTAAAATCTGTACAGCTTAGTGTTCCCAGTTAGTTACTGCCCCCAACAGTATCAGGAACAGTGGCAGATACAGCTACATGACGTTTGCTTCAATTCAATTCCCTGCTCTTCTATTTTCCCCTATTTCTTACCTCTGCCACCTGGGTGCGCAAGCCTTTGCCAGCAGTGCCAAGAGACCTCCTGGCCTACTAGCTTCAGTTTTGAGTGTGATGTTAAAAACTCCTCTAATTTTCTAGATTTCCCCCCCCCCAACTTTGATCTGCAATCTGCTGCTTCTTTCTCTCCACTGAACCTAACAAACCTCCAGGCTGGTGTTCAGCATCAGGCCCGTACAGCCGTGCCCATACCACCATAAAACAGCAAACCCTGTGCCCCACCTTCCGGCTGCCGAACAGCACTGCAGGGAAATCAGCTGCCAAAGGCGGGCTCTTTCGGGAAAATTAGTACCCTTAGCTATGTCGTGTCAATCGCTACGACTTTACAAAATACTGATCTTGGTTGGTGAAGTAAGAAGTGGCTAAAGACATATGAACAGCAGCATCCTCTGCACCCACTGTGGGGATCTGTATTGCGGGACAATGTTTCTTGTTACTAAATTTAACAAATCTGTGGCCCTATTTAATTTTACATTTTTCTAAGCTGGTTTCCAAGGTACCGCAATGTGACGCTGTGGTCAGTCAGTGTCACAAGTGTTAGTGGTGAGGATGCTCAAATTTTCCTGCTGTGGGGTACCTGATCCTCTCGGGATCAAGCTACATTGGGAAAGAGCTCTAACTGCAATACTGCTGTTGGCTTAGTCATCATGGGCAAGAGGACAACAGGGAAACTATCAGATAGTGGAAGGAGATGGCAAGGAATTATGCGTAGAAATGAAAGGAAGTAAGAGCAAGGTAAATATTTGTGTCAGGGAAAGAGGACAAGGAACACAAGTCAGGCAATACACAGGCAAACATTCAGACTTGGCCATCACACACCACCAGTCAGTGCCCATGTTCTCAGGTCTACAACCTTCCCAGATTTCAGGACAGCCAATGCAGGCAGGTGCTGTAGTGCAGTTAATTACAAAAGTTTTCTTGTTCACCTTTAAAATATCTATCAAGAGATGATTCATTAATTTTTTTACAAATTGCTCTGAGAAAATGAATCCTTAAGTCTACTAATTTATGTGTAAACTTAACAGAAATAGCTGACCTTGCCTGCAGGAATAGCCAAATGTGCTCCAAAGACAGTCTTGATGTCTCTAACCATCCTGTGATCCTAGCCTGCATGCACAGAAAAATAAACATATTTCAAGGAAACAATTGTTTGAGAATACAGCATAATTTATCCTGCTATGAGTCATTAGAGTCTCAGCACAGTGACAAATGTGTCATTCCCTATAAGTTATACCGAGTAGACAACGACTGTGGAAAATACCTATCCAAGGATGGAATAGTTCATCTGGATCACAGGAACCTTCTGCTTATCACAAGCATTTCTCAGGAGTCCCCTGTTTTCTGTACTCTGTTGGTACAGACAATTCAGGAAATCTGTAGGACTTGCCTTTGAGATATCAAAAAAATCCTATGCAAACACTATTCTTTTCAAGAGGTATAACGTCAGAACTTTCAAAGTCCTTTCCAATGTGGCTTCATTCTAAAAGACACATCCTAGGTAAGTAGCAGTTTAAGTTAAGGTGAATTTCTCTATTTTACCATCGTTCATTAGTTTTTTTTAGCAATATCATTCTTTCATTGTCCAACTGGAGTCTAAGTGCATCGGGGCTTTTTCACCTCTGATACAAGAGCAACGGTGAGAAAGTGAGAACACTTCCATGAAAAAAACACCTACATTTACAACAGTAAGTACCTGCGTCGCTGGTGAAACTCTTACTTGTTCTGGCATTTGTGTCTTTCTGGACCAGTACTTCCTGGTTTAGTAAACTTCCTGGATATAATCTTCTAAGCCATAATTAAAAGACAAGTTTAAACACATATTGTATAATGAACTGACATTGTGAGCATAGCAACATCCTGCTTAACAGCTAGGAATATAGCTCTAAAGTTTATTTTTATAGAATTGTATCTAAACTACTTATTATAAATGAGACCAAAACCAGAATATAAGAAGTCTTTACATCTCACGTGTCCTCAAAAATCCAAATCTGTGTTGAGTTTTTATGTCTGCTTGTTGCAAAGCCAAAGGTACAAATATAGGAAAATACACCAAACCCAACCTTTTTCTTGCAATCTTAATTTGTCTTCCAGGACTCTGTGACTCTTGTATGATCCCACTTTTCCCGCAGAGGATCATTTCTTGCTCATGGCACTAAATCTGCCTTACAGTATTTGGAGGTCTGTCTTAGCTCCAGTTCTCAGCAGGCCATCAATGTACCCGACTACTTCAAATTTACCTCTGAATACAGAGAGCTTAAATTTCTCATCTCCCCTTCTGCTGTGCTTAGGAGTACTCTATCTCAGCTACCATCTTTAGGACTCTTGTAGGGACTTATTAAAAGCACATACCACTGGGGATGTCCTGCCAACTCAAGTCCTTACAATGATGGAGAATACCCCCCCCCCCCCCCAAGAGCTTTCTATCTTAGAAGCCTTTTGCATTCTTTTTCCAGAGCTTCAGAACAGGATCGATAAGAACTTATCACACGACCGGTCTCTCATGCTTAATTGTGTGCATATTGATGTGTGTGTTCAGAAGAACTAAGCAAGTCTGAGTTCAGCTCTTGAGCAGAGGGGGTATTGCATTTAGAAAGCATTTTAAATACGGTGCTGATTTTCCTCCTCTGTCAATGAATATCCTCAGTGACTTCAGGTCTTACAGGAGCAAGGCATAGAGAATTTGGACAATGTTCATGCTGGGTCTTCAATCAAGTACTTCAATATCAGCAGAAAAATGCTTTCTCTTCCTCAAAAAAAAAAAAACAACCTCACAAACACTAACTGAGCCATATAGTACCTTGTGCAAGTTCACATGGGAAAGATGAGAGATGGAAAAACAGAGGACTTAACCCTGCATAAAGCCAAATCAGCTGCAGGCACATGAAGACAATTCAAGCCCCCAAAGCTAAACCATTATAGTTACAGTGCATTTTGCTTCTGAATTCATAGACCAAAGTAAACATGTGATCCCTAATAATGTGGCCAGAGGTATCCTCCTTAAATGCCTGGTTTTATTTTTCAGTGAAATCTGTGCCTTGTCCAAATAGAATATTCTGGCTGCCAAAAGGGCTAAAAAACCAGATCTTTTTATGGCTCTTTCTCCACTTACAACTTCTTGTTCTTTACTTGGTGTATTCTGAAGGTCCCTCTATCAGGGAATTAATTTTCAGTGTCAAGAACCTAAAAAAAAAAAACCAACAAAAAACAAACCCAAACCCCACATAAGACGGGCCATTAGCAGAAAGAAAATGCCTTACCCTTGTTTCCTGAACCAACAGCCAGAAAGCATTGATTATAAATGAAAAGTACCATCTCAGATTCCCATAATGAGCTCGGCTTTCAGTAACCTCTGATAGTGTGACACTTTCTACCAAAAGATCCTTTGTGTAAGGAAAGCAGAACAAGCAAACTAAACAAAACCACAGAAAAGCCTTCGAGGCAACGATAGCATAATCCCACTTATTCATAGCTCAGCTGAAGTGCTGCCTATAAAACTCACGGCAGTGATTTATTCTGCTCTCATTTCAATATTGTCAAGAATTCTGCCTTCCTGCTACAAATCTACCTCCCTTTGCTCACAGAATAACCCAAACAAATATAGAAACATTTACACTAATAAATTCTGGATTGCATTTAGGTACATATATTAAACTTGATATATATCTGAGCAACCTTCTGCAAATGCGCAAGCTGAGATTGTTCTACCAGTAGATGTCACCAGGAGCAGAGAAAAACATGATGAAGCTCTGGTAGATCCCAGTTGTCCCACCGGTGTGTCAGAAGGCACCTGGCTCTGACAGGAGTTTTGAGAAGGAATTCGAGTAGGAGGTTGCCAAAGCAAACATGATTCATCAGCGTTTCTGCTTTCTGACCTAGTAGGTGCAGAGCTGGAGGAAGACATGCATGACACACTGCTGCACTTTGTACGACAATGCAAAATGGTTTCATACAAACCTGTTCCTCAGGCTGTGCCTCCAAACATACGATGACGAAGGAAGAACGCAGGGTAGGAGTTTCCAAATCCCTGTCACCTGCAAGCTTTGGCCCCAGTGATTATTCTAATTGGCTGTCACAATCATTCCTTCAGATAAAGGAAAGGTAATCCCTGAGTTGATTTTACACTTCAGTGCTGTGAGCCAAGTCTAGGAACATGATGATGAGGGTTTCTGAGGGAGTGCTAATCAGGCTGTGTAGTGGCAATATGGGATTTCACGAGTTTAAAAATCAACATTCTTATAAGAAGGATGTTTATAAAGAAACCCAAATGCCTTTGAAACCCACCCCTACCTGCACTCAGAAGCATGAGATTCCAGCTCACACATCCTCACCTGTATGGTGCACATACTAAAAAATGGTTCATGGCAGTGAAGGTCTCACTGGAAAAAGTATTTTTGTATCATTGAGTGAAATTCAAATATGATGTTTAGGTGAGACATAAATGGTACACAAGAGAGACCAGCAGCTGTACTAAACAGTCTAAGGAATATGTTGTGTTATGCCTTTTTATATCAGAATAGGCAAAAAAAAAAAAAAATTTCACACTAAAAATGCAAAGGTAAAACTCAAGGCTTACAAACCATCTACTTTGCAGTAGGCATGCATATTTCATCTTGCTTACTGCTTTCGTCCATAGCATCCTTCTGGAAAAGTATTATGAATCTTTTATTTTGCTAGATCTTAGTTATTAGTCTCTGGTACTATAAAAATACATGTAAGAATTTTCTCTCACAATCCTCAGAAAAAAATTAGAGTTTAAATAAAGGATCTGTGATGAGTAAGTAAAACCTCGTAACTGTAATCAATCAAAAGGCATTTTCTTCCATGAAAATTTCTCTTCATTGTCTTCGTCAAAATTTAAGTTTCAATGAAAAACTTCAAATATGGATTCTTTTTTTAAAAAAACCAAGACCTATGGCAAATACAGAAACAAGCAGAGAACTTTCACAAAGAAAGCACCATTTACTTTTCCAATTTAGTTTTGTGTGTTTAGTGAGTGGAATGTAGAAGGAGCAGAGTACCAGCGAGCTAGCTGGAAGGACAATGGGGAAGAAATAAGTCAGTGCTACTGTGTCTAGTATTTGTAAGGAAATTCTCTTCAGAAACCCAACCTGCATCACATAAAGAAAAATCCTATTCAAAAGCCAGCCTGTTTGCACAGTCTAATTTGATAGATGTGTTGTGTGTGTGTATAATATGAAAGGTTCATTTTTCTTCAATGGGCAGCAATCTCTGCTTTGGAAGCAACTGCTCAGTAAAGCAGGATGTGAAATCTTCCCATTTTTGGCCAGAATAATAGCTCTTCTTGCAAAAATTGTGCCCTGGCTCTGGATTTCACACAAGGTTCCTTTCTTCTTTCTTTCCACTGCCTACCACGCAACTCCAGACATCTGCAGCAAAGGATTGTTCTTAAGTATGTTTAGCACATGGTGGCAGGCTTGGCTGCTGCGATCAATTCTTCTTTACTCTGAACTGATTCTTATGTTTCCGAATGCAGCAGCTCATTCAGAATTCAGTTCCTTGTATTTCACAGCAGTACAACTAAATTTTTTACAGGTTCGAAAAGCAATTAGGCAAACCCAAGACAGAAAAATCCATGCGAGGTCCCAGTTAAAGCTCAAGTAGCAGGAATACTACAGTGCACTGGATGCTATGAAGATGTACTGGAGGACTGTCATGGTATGCTTTCCCTTTTCTTTTCATTTCCTCTATACTGGACTCTATAAGAGACTATATGGACTTCTGGTCTGTCTTGTTATGGCTGTTCATATGTTACGTTCTCATCCAGAGAAACCTTCCAGATAGGAGACAATGTCAGTGACCTCAGCAACATCAGCTTTTTCTCTCTTTTGGCATTTTTAAGATGGGTTTTCCAAGATGGATAAGTGTGGTAAAGATCTAAGAGTAGCAGTATTTTATGAACATAGTAAAATGGGACATTATTAAGGTTAACCCCCCCCTTACCTACATATGAATATGCTTGCAGAGTTCTAAATTAACATTCCACACTAGGAACCCTGCCCCATTCTTGCTTTATTTTTCCTCCAAATGATGCTGCTATTTTCTTTTTCAGCAGCTCATTCAGTGCAAAAGTGAAAAGAGTGTGATTTAGTCTGGGTTCTCCACACTAAATAGCCCAGTGCTGTTTTGTATGGGCAGCAACCACTTCAGAGGATGGTGGAAAGTAAAAACAAAGATATTTTTGAAATAAAAGAAACCCAAGAAAACATTTAAATCAATATGAGAAGGATTTTTTTGCAACTCAGATTTGGATCTAAATGATAAGCCTTGCTTCTTTGCCTTTTACACAGAATTAACCTTGTGTATTTATTTATTTGGGCATTTATTCCAATTCAGAGGTACTCTATAACATTGTGAAAAGGTCAGCATTAAGTGATTCAAAAAGCTAGATCTGAGTCTTGTTGAAATGCAGATTATCCCAATTTTCTACAATGGATACTTTTTGCTTGAATGCTGCTCACTGATGGCGCAGTGCAGATGATGGAAACAGACAAAAAACAGCTAAAGAAAAGAGAAGATCCACTAGCTTATAATGGGAAGGTTTTACACATTCCCATTTTCTAGCTGTTACCAATATCCAAGAAACATCTGCACATGCTAGTGAGAAACTTAGAGCTTTAACTGCACGGCAAGATATAAAGATCATTTTTAAAAGCTTCTAAGATACCTTCAAAAACAGTCAGGAAACAAGTGCAGGAGTGTTATTAAGAAGGCTCTCAGCCAGCAAATTCTCCTAAATAGCCCAGAGCTTTATTGAACAGCTTGCACTAGAAGATCAAGGAGTCAAGACGATCTATGAAACAATCTTAATGCTGATTTAGTAATTGCCTGTGAATACAACTCATCCCAGACTAGATGAGGCTCAGGAGACCTACGACCCATCAGCTCCCCAAAATAGGTCATGAATGGAGCTTTAAGTGATGCAGACACTGCGTGTGGATTCCTCTCTGGGGAATAATTTTTTGCCACATTGCCACAGGAAGAATCCATCACCTGGTAATTTTATTCCATTTGCGAGGCAATGAGCAACTTCAGCAAGCAACAACTAAATTAACCTTAGAAAAGCAAAGCCAGTCTCAGTTGAAGATGAGGCAGCATTTTACCATGGGGACTTAAACGCTGTGGCTTTACATACAGAGACAGCTGAGCCTACTGACAAACACTAATATGAGGCATCTTGAGACAGCGCAAAGCTGACAGCCTGCCTAAAACTCAAATATCACAGGCTGAGCTCTGACTGTTTGGAAATACTAAACTTAAGCTGAACTCTTACCATTTCCATCACAAGGTGCGGACACTATAACGCTTTGAGTCCTGCATGAGAACATCTCCCAGACCTGCTGCGTTCACATGAAAGCAGGTCCAAAGCCAGAAGTATGTAAATGGACTATTCTAACAGCTCACCCACTGACCTTGTCCCATAAATGCCTCAGTCTCCTTGTTTGCTTCCAGTGATTTTTCAGAGCTCTGCTGTTTCTTTTGGTCTGCTCCTCTCTGGCCTTCTATCTATTGCCAAGTATTTTCCTCTTCATCTATATGTTCAAAGCACAGAGCTAAAAATGCAGAAATTAATCACTTTTGAAACTCCTCTTTGTGGATGTGCGCAGCCTGCCTCTTGTGAGGACCAGCAGACCGTGGTTCATTTCAGCGACACGGGCAAACAAATCTGCTGAGCGTGACCAGAGAAACTGGGAAGTTGCCCTCCACAAACTGCCTGAAGCACTTGCTGGAGGCACAATGTGTTCTCTGGTGCTAGCAGTATACCTCCAGCTGCAACCCAATCTAATACACGCAAGCAAGGGGCAGGAAGAAAGAATGTGCTCCATGCAAATTTAGCCAGCATGTTCCCAGATCTAATTGCTTTAAGTGGTTGGCAAAGCTGACAATCTAATTGATGTGGAGGCTTATTCCCAGCCTCCTGACAGAGACGTTTTTAGAACTGTACTTGCTGACTAGGGACAGAAAAATGTTAGGAGTCCAAAATCACCTGCCACTTGCATGGGCTGAACACCTTCTGGTGAGGCCATGAAGCAATAGGTTTGAAGACCAGAGGGGAACTTGACAACAGCTAGGCATTAATTGCCTAACACAGTACCCCAAATTATTAAGTATGCAGCAATTTAGAGTGGAAAAGAGAACATGCTTCAGCGGGCAAGGGACATGCATCGACTGTACAGAACAGGCAGGACCTGGTTTTGAGAGTATTCCCAAATACCCCCAAATCTTTGAGATAGCATTATTTCTCTAAAAACCCTCAACATACTCAAGATTGGAGCAAGATTAAACAAATCAACATGCTGCAACGTATTTTGGAGGCAGGAGAGGAAGGGAAATAAGCAATGTTTAAGGAGTTGCCTTCCATCCCCTTTCCAGATAAAGTTGGAACGCCGACTGGTCCAGCCCACATAGTTGTGTCTAAACCACGACACACACACTCCCTTCACACATTTCTCAGGAAAACAAAAAACAAACAGAAACCCAAACCTTCCAAAACAGTAAGGGAAACTCAGGATTTTCCTAAACAGTAAGCACCAGATCACTAATATGATTTTAACTCAACTATTCATAAGAACTGAGTAAGCCAGTTTTAAATGCAAAAGAACCAACACAAAAGACCTCAGTAAAGATCAAATATTTGCTGATGAACCTTGTACGTAACATAGCTCTGACCATGGAAAATTGAATCTAATTGGTTATATTAGTTAAACTACACGTGGGTGGAATTTAAGTGGGTTGTAAGCAACTACGGTGCAGAAATCAGATTAAGCCTGGGAGAAACTGGAGTGCGTGATTATCATGTGATAATTACTCAACATTTTGACAGAGCCCAAGGCTTGGCTCAGCCCAGCCCTTGACAATGAGAAGGCAGCACAAACATGTGAGTATGAAACTGCATCATTTCTGTTAATCCGCCAGCATTTCCTTGTGGGAAGTCCATGAGCTTCTGATGGACTGCTAATTAATGAGAACCCCTGGGGACCAGAAACAAGGTCCAGACCCCTGGAGAAGGCAACGTTAAGTCAGGTGCAGTGCAAATCTGTGTTGATAACCTTTTGGAATTCGGTCACCACCAATCGTTCACATATGTGGAGTTCTTGGAGAAACCCATCTGGTCCTGGCATCCATTTGATCTGTTCTTCATGCTGTTACCACGGCAACCGATACTTAAATGAAAATTGCTTAGCAAGTTGGATCTATGGACAGCCCCACCACATCACAAGGTAGCAAAAGTGGACACTTGAGGCAGATCTGGGAAGCATTTATCTGCATATTTACTAAAAGGGTTTTCAGCCTTGTTTTCCATTTGTTCTTTTTCTTTTGAGAGAATAAGCATCAGCACATCAATTTTTCTTTATCAAAAAGTACTCTGTAGGTCGGTCACAGCAATGATGTCTTTCTGTATGGCCTGCTGTGCAGTCTAAACAGCTCTTAAAAAATTTGATTTCTGCATTCAGTTTCCATATAACACACAAATTGAACTTTTTTTTTTTTTTGCTGTAAACACTATTGCCAAGAGATGTAATAGTAGCCATGTGCCTTTTCAGAAATAAAAGATGCTTTACAAAAGTGTAAAAATCTAATTAGATCTTCCCAGTGGCACTTAGATTTGTCCTGTTGCATTTGACCCAAATTTCTTTAACGCTTTAGGGAAAACAGACCTAATATTCAAGTTCTTTGCCAGATAATTTCATGTTTGGCAATACAGATTCTAAGACTCATTTTATTCTGAGGGAGGGAGGAATGGAAAGTCTGTGTTTGTAGTAGAGGATATTACATGAGCTGATGTAACTTGTGGTATTCTCCCAGTTGACTAGCTAAACTAGCTCTGAAATATGCTTTATTTCTGTCTCTGGCATAACAGAAGCATAAGAACTAAATTTGAGCTCCCAGAATTTGTCTTGAGGAGCAGGACAAATGAGGGATGGTTTTGCCCCAGTACATGAGCCAGATGTAGGCTCCTAAAGCAACAACCACACAGATTAAGTATGCTGCATAATGCAAAGGGAAGGGTGAGCTAGTGACTGAAGACTGAAGGTGAGGGGATGCTGGGGTCAGCACTAGTTTACACAATCCACATCTTTAGTCTTTTAAATCAATACTGAACATTGCCAGTGGAAGGTAAGTGGAGGAAGGTAACACAACTATGTTTTTGAATTTTTTTTCTTATTACTCAAAGTCTAGAAGTGGGACTATTTTATGCTTAAAATGTTCTGTTGCAGGTATTCCTTCTTTCAAAGACCAAGGGGGAGGAGAGAAAGAGACTGAAGGATACTATTGAGAGAAGTATATGAGAGAACTAAGCCTGAAATGGAGAAGCACATTTCAGTAAAGCTTTACTATAACACAGTTTGCTCACTAATTTCTTGCAATCAAAAGAACTGAAAAAAAATTCCACACACAAAACCCCTCCCAAATATTATTTTACCACAGCAACATTTTTTTTTAAAGCCTATTAATTACTCATGTATCAAATTTCTTCCAATTGGCTATTTAAAATTAGACAACAAAAGTCATCTTAGGTAGATTTCTGTTGGGGAAAAGTCAGAGGGACTTTTGTTTTAACATTTCCAGTTGTAGATGTTGGGCTGGCAACCTTCCTCTCACCCAGTTCTTTTCTGCTCCATCACTGGTTAACCAAATTTGAAAAGAGGAAGAAAGTTAGAACAACCACCATGATTTACTCAATCAGGAGCAGAACAGCGACCCATAAAAATTTCTGGCATAAACCTTCCTGTGAACACATTTGCATGTTTATTAACTAAACTTTGCCTTCTGCAAGCACTCTTGTGAAAAAAAACAAAAAAAATCATTAGTACAAAATACAGTAGAAAGCACATTTTTAAAGGCAAGAAAAGCTAAAGTGAACTAGGAATCTCTATTGCTGGAAATGTTTGAGAATTGGTTTGTCCTTCTGCAAGCACCAAGGCCAGAGGCCCAAGACACAAATTCTGTCAGAAGACAAGTCCGAGTCTTGTCTTCAGAATTTGGACTAAATTTTGAAAATCCTAATTTGCAAGTTCTAACGTGGATCGTCTCTGTCAAATGGAAATACTCTAAGTAGGAAAAACAACCCAGTAGGAAGAAATGATGTACACACTATGCAAATAAGCCCAAATTCTGAGAGAAAATTAGAGACATTTCATGATTTTGGATGAAAAAACCCTATAAATACAACGAACCTTTCTGCTGACCTCAGTCAGGTAAAAGCTATTGAAGTAACTAGGGAAGAAACTAAGTAATTAAGGAAGAAAACTCCAAACTTTAATGTGACCCCTTACTTTTAGTGATTCATTTAAGAGTATTTATATAATAATGTCGAAAATCTGATTTGGAAAAGCAATATGCCATGTCATACCATGACTATCTCTCTTCCTTGGCAGTAAATCACTAACCACCACTTTCAGTTTGTGAGGGCAGAGGACAATTATTCACTTGTCAGTTAACAAGTACCATGTTTGTTCTCGTCCTTCTCCACTGACTTCACTTGAGTTTTTAACTAGGAGAGCAAACATGCTTACAGCTCCTGTTTCTGGTCCAAGCAATTGTTTTAAATGCTCCCGAGTTATTTAACTGTTGGTGTTGACAGGAAGCTGGACATTTCTGCTCTGATGAGGGCTTTGTTTTAAGGTGTCTCATTCCCTCTTACTTCCTATCTTACAGGCCTAAAAAGACTGCTAGTAGCTATGCACACAAGACTGCCTGTTTCAATCTCATATTTGCACTTCGCAGGAAGACTCTCAGGAATTTTTGAGATTGCCCCAGATTAGAGAGACCCCCAATCCATCACATTACAATCAATTTTAACAGAGGCAGGATCACAGTCTCAACTTCTCCCTGTACGTTCCCATGAAGATCATAGTGTCTTCTGTTCTCCCAAAGTCAGCTATTAAAGACAAATCATATGCATAAAAAACCAGGTCCTGCCAGCAACGTACTGTACATTTGTATTCCAGATGAGATTCTGTTACAGTCCTGGTGGCTGCCACGGTCTTACTTCACATATTGATCTGGTAGAGCAAGCACAAGGCATGTAAGCTTCTGATCTGTATTAATTTGTACTATAACTCTTGGCACAGTGTCAGCTGACAATGGTCTCCACCATGTTTTAAATCAATTACCTGAAGTAGTAATTGTTTGTTATCCGTAAGGGGAATTCAACAAACAAGATACACTTGATAAATCAATGCACAGACAGATCCAGACATCAACACATAAATTAATTTACATGAATTTACTAAAATGAGACTACTGGAATTATAATATTTCAATACACCAAATTAACATTACCAGTTCTTGTAACTTGGTATGTTAAATACATCTCTGTCCATTTTTTGATCTTTAGACCTTGGCTTCTGGGGAGATAATTCAGTATTATAAGGAGGGTAGGCTGTAAAGCTCAGACTATTTTCTTTTTTCCAGTATTGTCTTAATAGAGTCAGTGAAATGAAATGGTGAATTATGTTGTTATATCAGCTGAACAGCTTATGTAGCCTACCTCTGTTCCTACAAACTTGAAATTTAGTGTTTTAACAGCAGACTTTACTCTTCTACTCACCTGTAAATGAGCACTATTGGAACAGCACTGAGCCCACTTCTGCTTTCTCACCAGCTAAATCTGTTTCCTCTTCTGTGAAATCACTGCTGTTTTACATCATTGTGAATTAGGTCAGAAACAAATCCAGAGACTGCTCATTCCAGCTAGTGAAACATATGAAGAGCGGCTGCAATGACAGATCCGTAATAATGCTTCTCATCTTTATAGTCAATTAAATTTAGACCACGCAGAACTCTAAGTAGTACACAGTGGAAAATTTTGGCAGGGTGACTGGCAAGCCGTAGCAGATCTAACAAACCTGAAGTCTTTTAAATTCATCTTTCCTGTGAACTTTAATCAAAGGCTATAAAAAACCCAGCTGAATACAATAAAAATTTAAACAGTGAAGATCATTAAAACAGACACTTCCCGTTACCTCATGGTGACTTGCAGAAAAATTTTATCATCGTAAGATGCTCATCCCGTGTTATAACCGTAACTCACCTTACCAGAAAACAAACAGCACGGTCATGTCTGCATTCACTAAACTTGTGTACCAAAGGCAGGTACGAGAGGAGACCAAACATGTTTTTATAAGTTAAACGAGGACAATTACTTCTACCGGAGGGAATAGGAGCTTTTGGAATGTGCTTTTGGACATAGGAGTGTCTTTTGAGAACTACTGAAAATATTTTCAAATGAAAACTATAAATTAAGTGTAATTATTATTTCTGGCAGCTTGCATAAGAAAAATAAAGCATTTATCCTGTCATTGAGGCTCACAGTCTCAGTGCAGTCTCAGGACTTCTGGTTTGCCCTTTTGGCATATCCACACTGCTGTTAATACACACTTCCTTTTGTTTTTTCTCCACCACAATTTTTTAAAAAGCGTCTAATTTTCCTTCAAGATTTTGTGGCTAAAATGTTTGTCTGTCCTTTGGCCGTTTTGATTTCTGACAACTTCCCCAGCAAACCCCATCCCACGGTTGCAATTCCCTGCAAAGACCATAATTAAATTCCTCCTTGCTCCCTGCCCAACCACCAGCTCAACAGCAATCATACCCCAATTTTTCTCCTCTCCTCCCATCTTTGGCAGCAAATCCAGACCTTTATGTCTCTGCCCTGCCTGTATACTAGGTATTTTTTATTATATTTATCCAAAGGCTCTGCCTCAGAATTTGTCTGTTCACATCTTTATGCTTGTCAGTCCATCTTGTATGCCTCTGGTTTTGCCTTCCTTAGGTGTATCCCCCGCCCCCAGCCTTTTATTCAGTCAGCCCTACAAGACAGATCCTTTCTGCAAAAGCCACAAATGACTACTCTGCAAGATTTGGCTCACTAGTTATATACTCAACATACATTTATCTGTTTATACAGCAGGTTCCAAAGGGCAGGGGCTTTTCTTCTGCGCCTTGTGCAGAGCTTGTCATTTAAAATGCTGCCCCTATCAACCACGTTACAATGACATCGGCAACACTACTTTGCTGCAATTAGGAGGGAAGCTTGCCAGCAAAGGATGGGGTTTAAACTCTTCTTGACAAAGAAAACAACATTGAAACAATAAGTTAAGTCTCTGTTTACAGAACCCAAAGGGGTATCTAGAAAGCCCAGTTCAAACACAGATTGTGTGTACAAGCAACATACCATGTAATGGATGGTTCAGTTTGGCAAACAACCAGAGACGAGTACATGTGCTAGTATTAGCGGCAAAATTTTGCTCCATGTGAAACAAAGTTCATGACCTGATTTTAGAGGCAGGTTGGTTTTTTGAGAGATGGCACTTTTTTGATTTCTTGAAAATATTATCAAATATTACATCTGAAAACCAGTAACATCTATTACCATATTCTGCTTAGAAAAATAAATAAAAAGAATACTAAGGATGAAATTAAAAGCTGACAACACAAAATCTTTACTAACCCACTTTCCTGCAGCGTTTTTACTATGAGATCAATCTGCCAGCACAAAATCTAAGGTAACATGTTTTTAATCTAGTAAATACATTTTTCAGAAGCAGGTTTTCACAAAATGACCATCCTCTAATGGCCTCCCTCTAAGGCAGAATGGACCCACTCTTACCCAGCCATGACCATGAACCAGCTCATCCCAGCAGACACTCACCAGAGAAGAAGCGAGGAGGAGAGAGGATGATGGAGTTGTTCAGAGCAAAGGAATTCCTGTGGTGTTCCTGGTCAGTGGAATAACTTTCTGGGTTGTAATATTTGAAATAAATAAATCAATAAAAAGCAGAACACAAAATCTGTGCTCAGAAGAGGCCAGAAACATTTTTTTTCAGAGCATTTTTCCTTTCTTGGAAGGCAGGCCAGCTACCCTACAGGCAGAAATATGGTAAGACTACTCTGATTAGAGAAAACCAAATAAATTTAACATTTTTAGGTTTGACTCTGTATTAGATGACAGAAACAGCAAAAAACTTAGGCTGATTTTTTGCATTGTTTCTGACAGAACTTCAGAGGCTTTAATCAGCATTTGCCCCTCAGGGTTTCTACAGACAGGTTTCATGCAGTATTTCTGGGGGAGTAGGACGCACAAGGTGCTCTGGAAACTTCCACCAGGCACATGGCCCTCAGCAGGCATCAGCAAATACATCTTAAATCTGTATTTGAGAAACCAAATACAAACCCCCTGTTTTTCAGATCACCACCAGATTATGTTGATAACAAAATAATTTACTCAGTGTGTTGCTTTAGGTTTAGATAGCATAACAGCATATTGTGGAAACTCTGGTTACCATCTCTCCTTTGTATAAGTCTCTTACTTTTATTACACTTTTAGTTTCCATGTATATCCTATAAGCAGGAGAACAGGTAGATGGAGAACCCAGCAGGACTAATGATGCATAAGAAAATTTGAGGCTATTATCTGACCTCCTTGTCAGTGTTTTGAGAGAAGGTAGCTTATTAAGAGATCAAACCCTACATCTTTATGATAATCTGACCTGAATTAAGACAGCCAAATTCAAACCCTTTAATCAAGAAGTTTACCTCCGATATAAAGTTTCAGAGAGGGTTCAGCACAGGGTGTGCAAAAGTTTCTCTCCAACAGACAAGCCAATGAAAGAGTTTGTACACCTTGTTATTATTTCAGGAAAGTATCAAATCAATAGATTTTTATGTGAGCATATTTCTGATGAAAAACTTATCATGTATTCCATTTCTTTTACCTTCAGGAACACCATTTGAAGAGGTTAACTTTAAGCTAATGTGTTATTTACTTCCTCAATACAAGCTGAAGCCATCTTTTTTTACATTGAGATGGGTTATGTGCTTAATAAAAAAAGAAAAATCCCCTACTAATAGTTTTAACTGTCATTCTGGTGTTTTAAAGAAAGTCTCACCATCTCATTGACTGCTTTCAGATCAGTTTTATGAGCAAGCACATAAGGACAGTTGCAATTATCTCCACATAGATTGAAACTCATCAACACCGCAGAACGTGTTGTAAAATAAATATTGATGATAATACTAGAGATTATTCAAATCATACATTGACAGGCCTTGGACCTAATTCAGCAAAAAAAGATGAAATATCTGAACAATTCTTAAAACTGGAAACCATGCTCCAAGGAGACTCCTTTGTAGTTTATGTCATATAACATGTATCTAGATGGATAGAAAAAATGCGTTAGCATACAAAGAATTACCACTGCCAATATTGGTGAGGAAGTAATGAAAATATGATTGGCATAAATAACTCAGAACTCTTATTACACAATCCTGATCCATATATTAGATTGACTGGCATTCCAGAGCTGAGAAGTACTAAGGTCAGACTTAATCTGGAGCACTGTATTTCTTTTCACTTTGTATTATAAATAGAAAGTGGAATTCTCATCCCATGGGAAATTCCAACATTTTGACATTTATTTTCAGTGCAAATAAAAAACACTCAGTTGGAATCACTGAAACTCTTATATGCCATAGTATAGGAATATCAAAATAATGTAAATATCATAGAAGTCGAAATGAAAGGAATAAAATGTCAATATAAAATATTTCAACATTGCCAGAAAGAAATAAGGTAAAATTATTCATTTTGATATTTTCCCCATCAAATTTAATCTAAATCAATGTATTCACTTAAGATGATTCATTTTTGATGAAATGGCATTGTCTGAATAGAAAATTGTATTTTTTTTCTGCTGGCTCTCATTATTAAGGATTGATCAGATTGTAAAAGTGTTGGGAAAAATGATTAAGAATTCAGCTTTTGCAAACTTATTATGTTGAGAGTAATTTTGATTAAAGTTTCATAATCCACAAGAAGGAAAAGCAAATAGTCACAGTAATTGTCAATCATATTCAAAGGACTTACAGGTGGCTTTACAGTGACTTCATAAAAGACAACTAACTGAATCACCAACATGAATACCACCATTTGAACACAAGTTCTGTCTTCTTCCCCTGCAGGGTTATACACCCCCCGTAGCAGCCTGTGCTTTGGTTGCTTCTTCTCCAGTGTAATCCTGCATAAGAGGATTTAGAGCCTCTCTGCTGCACCAACTTGTCAGTGTCCAATTTACTGTCCTGTCAGCTAAGAGATATCTTTGCGTTTCTGACTTTCTTCCTATCATTTTGAATTTAGCTCCTGCACCTTGTTTCTATGGCCTTATGTATCAGATAACTTCTCCCCTTCTGTTCTCATTGTAAACTCTTCATTCACTTCTCTTTTTAATCATCAATAGCCTCCTTCTCTAGCTTTTCTGCTTTCTTACAAAATACTCTATAGAATTTGTGTTGTCACAGACCAGAAAAGTTCTTCCCTCTCCCCAGGAATATCTCCTAACTCACTGACCTGCCTCTCATCCTGCACTAAGCTTGAACACTTCAAGGCTCTTTGGGACCCCCCCCCCCCCTTTTTATTAAAGGGGTTACTTTCAGGGGATTTCAAAAACAAAGAATAAATGAGCAGAAAATTTTTTCCCCTCAGGGAAGGCAATTTAATTCTATGCCAAGCTAATTAAGGGAACTCATGAAGATAAGGGATGCCTTCTGTTCAGATGTTGCTATATTTTTTTCCTACAGTCTGTACTGCTTCTGTACATACACTGTACATCCACTCACCAGGTGCAAATGGAGATCAAACCTCAAGTGCCTCAATGTCCTCAGCTGATTTATTATAATGGTTCTACCACTAATCCAGCAAAACAATAGTAAAATTAGTTTGAAACAACAGATTATCCTAGAATTGCTAATAAAGCAATAAGGAGGACAAATGAAAGAAATTAGTATAATGTACTTGCTTGTTAACTAACTTCTGATGCTATTGTGCATGGAGAAAGTCTGTCTGGGAAACACAGTTAGGCCTATTCATACATATTGAACCTTTCCCCATGTCATGCATCGCTAACTTCTTGCAGATGCTTAAGTGACTTACGCACAGTACCACAAAGAGCAAAAACATCAGTGAAAAGTAGCCTGCATTTCCAGTTAGAAGCACTAAATTTGGCCTTTGGATGCAGTGGCTCTATGAATGATTTGGTATACTTTTCATACTAGAATTAGTAAATTTAACCTGTCACAATCTTATACAAAAGTATTTCTTCCTATATAGTCAGTTTTTCTCAGGTCAAATGTGTCAGTTTCAAAAGTTGTGTCTCAAGGAAGTTTTCTCCTCTGCTGAAGTCCATCTAATTACTTCTAGGTGGCCCTGCCTTGTTCCACCCTAAATAATTCCTGTTGGTATTTTTATACTATAATTGTGGACATTTATCACTGGCAGTTCTCTAGGCAGTCTTGTGACTTGGATAGCAGAATGTAACTGGTGTTTAGCATTTGCTTTGTACATTTCCAAAGAGCTAAACAACCATTCATTACCTGCATTTGGCAGCTGCCCAGAAAACTTTAGCTTTTCAAGCTCTTGTGAGGATGGGAACATTATTGAAGTGGTATTCTCTGAATCCTGGATTTACATTTACTCCTGCTGCAGTTAAAGTATTTCTGTATATTTTCAGACAGCTAAGAGCCCCAGAAAGATGGTGGTGTAACTCCTTCCCCTTTATACAGGGTATCTTGCAGTGTTGCATGTCTCCAGCCTTTTTGTGAACAAGTTGAAGGAGCCAGAGAGCTATGGTCAGTGTGGTATTGAACCCAAGTGAAGAAGGTGGGCTTAGAGGGTAGAGGTATCAGCTTAGGCTCCAGGCTGCCTTCACATGACTATGTGGTTCCAATGAGAGTAAGCTCAAATCTGCCCAGAAATTATTAAGCAGGAACATCCATTACTCACTTCATCCACACATGCAGTCATGAACCTAAAAACCCTTGCAGCATGGCTGATCATCTGGTAAACTGGAAATTTACAGCAAAACCTTCAGAAGAGTCATTTAGGTAATCAGTCAGTTTTAGAGGATGAGGTTGCCTAACAACTGAAGACTTTCCATTTTGCAGAAACCATGTAATCTAAGTATATTTTTTGTTGTTGTTCTGGAGTGAGATGGTTGAACGCCTTCTCAGGGAAAAGTTATTCTCATGTTTTAGTCATTAGACAAGACCACAGCCTCTGTACATTTCCAGAGATACAAGATTGTTGTGGTTTAATCCCAGCCAGCAACTAAGCACCACGCAGCCAATTCACTCACATCCCCCCCGCCCAGTGGGATGGGGAAGAGAATTGGAAGGAAGAAAGTAAAACTCGTGGGTTGAGATAAGAACAGTTTAATAGAACAGAAAGGAAGAAACTAATAGTGATAATAATTACAACAATAATAAAGTGACAATACTAATAAAAGAATTGGAATATACAAAACAAGTGATGCACAATGCAATTGCTTACCACTCGCCAACCGATACCCAGTTAGTTCCCAAGCAGCAATCCCCCCAGGCCAACTCCTCCCAGTTTATATACTGGACAAGACCTCACATGGTATGGAATATCCCTTTAGCCAGTTTGGTCAGCTGCCCTGACTGTGTCCCCTCCCAAATTCTTGTGCCCCTCCAGCCTTCTTGCTGGCTGGGCAGGAGAAGCTGAAAAATCCATGACTTAGTCTAAACACTACTTAGCAACAATTGAAAACATCAGTGTGTTATCAACATTTTTCTCATACTGAATCCAAAACATAACACTAAAGCAGCCACTAGAAAGAAAATTAACTCTATCCCAGCTGAAACCAGGAAAAAGGTAAATCACAAATGGAGGGTGTTCAGGGATCTATCATTATGTTAGGTATTTTTCCCCACAAAATTAACCACCCAGTCTACTGTGTGCTGTGTTGGGGTAGGAATGGACTCAGCAGACAAACTGCAAGGCCTGGCACACTCAGTGCTTAAAAAACAAACCAGAGAGGTAAACAAAAACAACACAACACACAAGAAAGCACAGAAGAAAAATAGAGGGCTGGGTAAATGCCTGAAACGCTTTTTGGCTTGATGGGTTTTTCTGGTTTCACACTGCTGTCTTCTCATGCCTTGAATGAAGTGTTGTTATATATTATTACCATTAATAACAACATATAACAACATTGCCATGATCAGCACACCATAGACAGGAAAGAAAATCTACAAGACAGTATTCTCACAAGAACAAATAAGTCTAATAAATGGCCATGACTAAATTTATCCTTAATTACAGATTGTTTTTAGCCATCAAAGCATAAATACTCTTCTCCTAGTATAAGCAGCATGGGCAATGCAACTCTTTCATTTATGTGTTTAAAGGAAAAAGGCAGGATTCTCACCCTTTTAAACTCTAATGACTCCAATGATACTTGCATGTCCCTTTAAAAAGCAAAGCTGATGACACCAGTGCCTGGAAACAGTGAAAGGCCAAAACTTCCAGCTATTTGGGATGAGGGAAACTCATATTCAAGCACCCAGTCTGAATGAGAAAAAGCAAAAATGTGAACTTGCACTTTACACATCCTAGATGAAATCTTGACCACTGGGGAGTTTCTTTCTCAGGACAAAATAAGAAAAAAATTAATCCTGGTCTTTAGGATCTTTTCTGACACAAATTTCAACATAGCTGGTATGCTCCTAGGAAACACTTAAGTTTTGACAAGTCCACATCTCTTACTACCTGCTAATTTAGTTGAAAAATGTTCATCTTGCTCTAGTTCAAATCTCCTTAGTTCTATCTCAGTGTTTCAATGTATGCTCTGCCACAAACTTCAGTATAACTTTTGGGCAGTCACTTCATTTCCTGCATACCCATGCTCTTGCTGTGATGCTGTGATTTTCCCTCTCCATAAAATTTTCAGGGAAATGGAGTGTCTGTAATTGTAACCATAACTCATATCTCCATCTTCACATCTCAGATTGCTACTGCAATAAAGCTCAGGAGTACTCAGTACAAGAAAACAAGCATTTCCTGATGCCTGCAGAGATCAGCGCTGTTCAGTCTGAGTTCTTGATTTGAATATTATAAAAAGTTTTTCATATGCAATGATCCCACAGATTGCACAATGCAACTCCTAGTACCTTTAGGATCTCAATAGTGTCACACCCATTCATCCAGAGCCACGTATAAGTCATCAGAGTAATAATCTTCCCAACATTCATCTCATCATGAAGATGTAGTAAACTTATGTGAACTTCAGCTGTGCACATAGCCAAGCATGTGAGAACAACACGCACTGCATGACTGGCTGTTCACTGGCTGAATCATAACAAACTGCTGGTTTTCAATAGCTACATAGTACTGCAAAATTACTGCATTATTCATTCAAAGCTATGGTGCAACTTCCTTTATCGATTCTGGATTTAATACTGGCTCCAGCAGAGGGAAGGGTCAGATAACAATTACTTAGGGCTCCCCAGAGACCCCACAAAGCTACATTAGATAACGCAATGAGTCATTCAATGCACTTGCCCCTTAATCTCTGCCTGGGGCCACCACTAGTCTCCCACTAGCTCTGGCAACTAAATAGGGATTATTACACCTCTGGGTGCATGAATACATGTGTATATGAGTACATGCGTATAAGAAGGAAGAATGACTCTATTTCCCCCCCCCCCCCATTGCTACATAGGTAGTTCTTGCACCATTTTCTAGAAGAAAATATTTAAGTCAATGGTGTGTCTGAAGATGAAATTCCCAGGCAGAGGCTTGTGCAGTACATTTTAAAATAAACCACTACTAGAAAGAAATGACAAACAATGAAATAGATCTGCCCTGTACTTGCAATCCACTTCTACACACTCATTTTAGTGAAAACAGATGATTTACTTTTCTTATGAACAGCATTACGGCTCTTACAGAATCCAGTTTATATTTTGTAATTTCTCACATCCCATCAATACAATTCTTAAGCAGTTTTCAGATGCAGAGCTGAACTCCATTGCCCTCTAACACACCTTTACATACCCTCTGAGACTTCTGGTGTTGCAGAGTTATTACTGAGGGTAGAGTATGAATTGCAGCGGGCGCTGCTGTGATAAGAGTACAGTATGGAATTTGTCTAGCAGAATTTTCACTTAATGCCCAATGCACCATAAGCCACACTAGTCAGATTTGACAATCCATGACTGCATGGCTGACTTTTTATTAATAAAAAGATCTATACATCTATAAAAAAATCTAAAAATCTATAAAAAAATCTTAAAAAAAATCTATAAATCTATAAAAAAGCAGATATAGTAGTTACTGAGAACTCAACACAGATCTTACTAATTGTGCATCATAACAAAGGCACACTTTAATAATACTTTGTTCTTAATTTACTGAAGCAGTTAGAACAAGAAAACAACCTCTAAAATGCTACTCGAAAACAGACTAACATTACAAAGCTAGCCAAGAGAAGAAGAATGGTCAGGCTTCCCAATTCCTAATGCCTAGCTTAAAAACCATCTTATTCTCCCATTCTGGTCTGATAACTAAGTAAGTACTCTACAACAAAGTAGAAAATAGAAGTAACAGAAAAGTAGAGTTAATTCAACCTAGAGACTTACAAAAATCCACAGCCGACATTACTGTAAAAATGCAGTGATGAGGGGGTTTGTCTGCAAGTTCCCAGTTCCAATATCTGCTCTGAATCAGTGGAAAAGGGATTTGAATCTGATTCTACCACCCACCGGTCCATATCAGAACCACGAAAACAGAACTATCAGAACCAGAGTGAGCAGACCAACCAGCCCTGGTTTGCTTTGGCAACTTAGCCTCTGGGAAGGAGATGGAGGTTTCTTTACTTCTGATGGCTAATTAAAAGAAGTTTGTGCACTTGTGGAACAACTTTGGTTCCTTGGGAATGAAAGATGCAGTTGGACATGTCCGATACTCCATAACACATTAGCTTCTTCTCCACCTGCTCCAGGGCACTCCTGAACGTGCCTTGCTGAAGGATCAGAATAACAGCTTGCGCTGCTTTTGGCTGGGATAGACTGAATTTTCTTCATAGTAGCTAGTATGGGGCTATTTTTTGGATTTGTGCTGAAAGCAGTGTTGATAATGCAGAGATGTCTTCATTACTGCTGAGCAGTGCTTACCCAGGGTCAAGGCCTTTTCTGCTTCTCTCACCACCCCACCAGTGAGGGGGCTGGGGGGGCGCAAGGAGTTGGGAGGGGACACAGCCGGGACAGCTGACCCCGACTGACCCGAGGGATATTCCAGCCCATAGGACGTCATGCTCAGCATGTAAAGTTGGGGGAAGAAGAAGAAAGCAGAGATGTTGGGAGTTATGGCATTTTGTCTTCCCAAGTAACCATTACGTGAGATGGAGCCCTGCTTTCCTGGAGATGGCTGAACACCTGCCTGCCGATGGGAAGTGGTGAATTAATTCCTTGTTTTGCTTTGCTTGTGCACATGGCTTTTGCTTTACCTATTAAATTGTCTTCACCTCAATGCACGAGTTTTCTCACTTTTACTCTTCCAATTCTCTCCCCCATCCCACCAAGGGGGAATGAGCAAGCAGCCGTGTGGTGCTTAGTTACCAGCTACAGTTAAACCATGACACAGCTTTTTGAAATGAAAAACTAGACATTGAAAGACAGCCTAACGCTCAGTGCACCAGCTCTTGATCTATAGGTTTGATACTGTAAAAAAAGGGGAGGCACCATGCATAGAAGCAGGCACAAGCAACAGAATAGCTCATCTTACTATTCCCAGCCTTCCTGTGTGCTTCAAAATGTTTGCATGCTAGCTGTTGGACGCACCCAATCACCAGAGACAAACATCAATGGAGTGCTAATCCAAATGAATCCTTGGTGTTATGGATGAATGACATCTGTTAACTGTTGTGCTGATGCTTTAACTGAAATTTTGCAACTCGCTGAGCACACCAGTAGAAGTAATGCTTTCCTGGCCGGAATTAGAGCAGTAATGCAGTAAGCTTTTCTGTTGAAAAGGGAGATGAGTACTTACTATGACAGAAGGAGACAACAGAAACAGTAGTCCATACTATGAATACTGTAACAATTTGGTCTACCTTTTACACCTTAAATGCGGTCTTTTTTTGTATTTTTACTCTCCGAGATACAAATGAGATAATGGAATTGTTGCTCTGTATCACTTGGTGATTCCCTAGAAACACATTAGAATAGCCTTTGGTAATTGACTCCACTGTAACGTAAATTAAAGTATCTAAAAGTCACTGTTGTATTATACAGGAACCACAGTTTAGCAAGATTGGAATTATTTTATTAGACAGTAGAACATAGTGTATCTGGAAATGGTACCTGTTTTAAAATTCAGTCATTATCTGAAATGGTATTTTCTTTGTTATTTAGGAGACACAATATTTTAAGGGGTCTGAAGAAAAATAAGTATTGCTTTTTCTTTTTTTTAGTGAAATTCAAGTCTGATTTTCTTTCTTATGACTTGATTGTGGGAGAAATTATAAATTTAATTTTGAAATAAAATGAAAATAAAACTAATAAGCGTTTGCTTGAGTATTTGCACCAGATAAGACTACTGGATGCCTGTGATTACAGCTCTCTATGATTAGCAGTATTCCCATAGATATTTTTTGGTTTTCTTCATTTAATGCATCTTCACACAACCCTAAACAAACTGTCTTTACAACACAGAGGGACTCTGAACTTTTAGTGACACCTCTGAATCCCACAGCAATCTATGCAAATAAATTATTACACACTCAATCCTCTTTGCATACACAAATCAGCTATCAAGGTGCTACCTGACAGATGGGGTACTTCAGGAGACAAAACATGTATGCTTCCACTGAAAATACAATCCTGCTTGTAATATGAGCTTTTTAAGTGCTGGATTTAAACTTGAAGCATATTCAGAACACAACTAAAATCCCATTAAAATGGAAATGAATTTTCTGACTCCTATTCTTTTACCAAAACTTTATTCTTTTCAGTTTGCATCATCTTCAGCAAAGTTACAATTTAGTATTTGCAGCTTCTTATTTAGTCCAGCAGAATAAGCAGTATTAGCAAGGTGAAAGCTTATATTAACACATAAAAGCCTAGGTATTTTGAATAGTATTAGGAAGGGAAACATAAGGCTACAACAGCACAGCTTCCTTTATAGTCAAGTCACAGCTTTTGTGGAATAACTTCTTCTATAATGTAAGAGTCATAAAAAAGGAATGCTAAAGTATTCAGTTAAGACTCTCAACACTTCATTTGTCATAAACAGGTTCAGGTAACAAGGGCTTACAGAGAAAGCAAGCAGCAGCAGCATAGGACCAGCAACTCTCACTTTTCTATTCAAGAACTCATTCATCCTCTTTGTCTTTTATTTATACTTACCTGTCCCAGGGAAGATGAAGTGGTTCTTGCATGTCTAGTCTATGCTGTACAGGTTATCACCAAATAGCCTGGAAATTCCAATCCTTTCTCCTGTTCTGCCACATGCTTCTTATATCTTCAAACTTCTCATTTTTTCCTTAGAAACTTTTTCTAACCTCTTTCTCACAATACATGCATTAATAAAATCAATAACAGAAGCAGTGGCTTTTCAAGGCTAACCATTGATCAAACAACATCATTTTCAGGATAGTTGCATCTACATTAAATGAAGATGATACACTAAATGAACTTCAGAAATCTCCTGTTTTGTTTTTTTGTGGCTTCTCTAGTTTTTTTCCCTATAGAAGGAAGGGGACCAATATTGACATCGCAACCAGAAGTCAATGAAACTTGTAAGGCGCCAATATAGATATATCTTATTATCTACATTCATATACACACACACCCACACCATCATCTAATCTGGTTTCACCTAGAAATCAGTATTTCCAGTTTTTCCTCTGTCAAGAAAGAAAGATACAGCTGAACAGGACACATCAGCAACTAACGGCAGAAGTTGGAACAAGCAGCGTCTTGAATGAGGTGCAGTGTGAAAGGGCAAAAGTAAAACTAGTACCTTGCCATGTAGGGTCTGATGTCCCACAGTATCTGAAGTGAATTGTTCCACTGGGGTAACTGTACAGAAGGTTGATGGTGGACTGGAGCAAAGACACAGACAGAGCTATTGCATCTTGTCTGGGTACAGAGGGAATGCTTTAATCTTAGCTATGAAAAAAAGAAAAATAGCAAGGGAAAATTATAAAATGTAAAGCTGAAGTTCATTAAAGGAAAAGGATTACCTAAATCTATGCTAGCAAGCTTCCATTCAACTAGTCCTCTACTGAAGAGCAAGCCTTGTTATTTTCAAGTGAAGTTGTCCAGTTCCACTTTATGCTAAAAGCTTTCCCCAACTGACACACTTAAATGGGTAGCAGCATATACTTTATACATTTTTAAGTACTAGAAAGTATTGGAAACTTTCAAACATTGATAGAAGTGTTGCGGATGATGAAAGACCAAATCTAGTTGAAGATGGCCAGTTCCAACTTTGTTGGAAGGCATGCTTCTTCCTACAAGTGCCAAGAGCTTACTGTGTTGGTTGGGACCTTTCCCAGGCTTTTATTTTCTTTGACAAACCTACTACTCATCCAAAACTTCAGAGCTTTACCCAACCGCACCTGTGTTAGGCTCCTTCCTGGAACAGGATGTTGCAGTGTTTTGCAATTCCCATTAAATCAACAAACCTGTTGTCAGCTCCCAGCACCACTACTCTGCAGGATTTTCCACCTGCATTGTGTGGACTGGATTACTGACAAACCCAGAACCGGATAAAACCGTTCAAATGCTTGGAGGCTGCAGTGAGAACAGCACAGCAAATTCTCCTTTGTCAGGCATCAGTATTCTTTCACCACATAGGGCTAGAGCACTGACAAAGAAAAATCATGAAATAACTGTCAAAGGTAACTAATATCAGTCATGATAGACTGCAGGTTAAATTGCACGTGACACTTTTTCAAAGCAAATCACCTTCTCCTATAAAGAAAGTTTTGTGTCATTTTAAAATTCTAATAATTTGCTGAGAACTCAAGATCATGAAAAAAACCAAAAATGAATTATTTGCTACAGACAGTCACTGGAATCAGATGCAGCTGTGGTATGGATGGGGTGATTACGATGACATGGCTTTTTCACCTCCTGTTAGTAGAGATTATAGTGCATTAGATGGTATTAAGAGGGTGGAGAGAACTAGAATGCTCCTAAGACAGTGATGTATTGTAGAGCTGGATGAGCTAATTTTAGACCATTTAAACTCAGAAACTGGTAGCAGTTTTTCTGAGAGCTCAGTTAAGACTAATTTACCTTGAATTGTGTACTGAACTCATCCTGCAGATCACAAAAATGTAAAACTATCATGCACTCAGAGGATAAAAAAAATACTGTGCTAGTTTCTGCAGGTTACATAAAAATGCTTTTAGAAGCGGTAATGCCAAGAGGACATGACTTGCATTTTTAGACTTACGAATGCTCTCCCACAGTAATTAAAAATGACATATCCTATTAAATCACTTAGTACATACCTTAAAGCATACAATGCAGAGGTTTCTTGAAAAAGCTGATTACACAGTATAGCTCTGTACAAGGCCAATGCTTCAAAGCAATTTTCAGATTTTGAGTTATACATGCTTCAGAAAGGGAGCTTTTTTTTACTGCCAGGAAGATACACTGCAAATAAGATACAAGCCTCTCTACTTCTTTTTTTTTTTTTTTTTTTTTTTTTGCTGCTGTGAGTTAAAAGTCCATTGCATAGCTTAGCTTCAGCACAAACATTCAGAAATTAAGGAAGGCCTTTTAATGGGAGAGGGTCCTCTTTATACTGAACTTTTGTGTAAGTAAAGTAGTGGTAATGATTAAATGATAGATAGGATGCAGTTTTGGTATTGCTTGCCTATTCCCACCAAAGACCGTTACTGCTAGAATTCATGGGTAGCAGAAGCCTCGAGTCTTTGCCATGTAGCTAGACACTGTATTAATCTTACAGGACTGCAGATTCTAACTGTATATATCATATGAAACATTTAGGTTTCTTTCTGTTATCTGTTTAGCCAAACACTGTTTTGCTCTACTGACACTTAATGAAAACCAACCCTAGAATAAGTCTTTCGTCCACATAAAAATATTTTTGTTTCCCAAATTTGAAACAGTAGCAGTTTTAGAAAAGTAGTACACTGAAAACTTCAGTTTTATCTGGACAAGGTAGGTTATGGGTTTTGTTTTTGTGGTTTTTTGTTTGTTTGTTTGTTTTGTTTTTGGTTTTTGTTTTTTTTCTTCTGTTTCAGAAATGAAAGATACTATCAGACCAGAGGATACTCTCAACACAAGCCCAAAAGTTAACCTTCAGAGTGTTAGGAAAAACAATTAAATATGGTAAGATTCTTCTCAAAAGGCAGTAGACCTTGCTGGCACTAAGACACCAAACACTTAGTGGGGTCAGGGTCTGATAAAAACTCAAATGCAAATTAAAAGCAGAAATAGTGCCAAGATGATCTTTATCTCGTGAGCTGAGAAGGATCCAGTAGAGGTATCTCCCAACTTCAGCACCAAACCTGACTTTAGGAGTTAAATAGCAGACCTTGTGTTAGCATTTTTAATCTCTTACTGAGCAGGGAATACATGGCACCTCAAAAAATCCTCCTTTTATGCTGAAATTCACAAGTTCATTATATAAATATTTTTTCTTAAAGAATCACTTCCTGTCACTTGAAATTCAACCAAATATTTCATCTCCTCACCAATACCTGTAAAACATCTGCACTGTGTCCATTGATGTAATCTCACTGCCCCATTCAAGGATTCAAAGATAAACAAAAATGAAGTATTTGGGTGGACAAGGAGATTTGTGACAGTCTAGGTATGTCCATGACACATGCAAACAGCCCTTTTTTAATCCAGCATTTTGCTGTTTTTAATAAAAACTATCAAATCACACCAGATTAATTCTCAAGGAAGATAAAGAATACTCCCGTCCAATTATTTTCCTGAGAACACCATTAGAAAACAGACAAATCACAGGATAAAGGAAAAATGTAATGTAATCACAAAAAAAATCAGAAGCTGGAGTTGGCTCTTAGCCAGAGGGCTTTTTAAACCTCTAAAGCAGCTTTAAAAATGCCCAAGATCCTTTTTCCTGATAAAGATCACAACAAAATCATGAGAGTCTTGACATTTTTCTAATGTTTAGCATTGTTTTTGACAACCACAACCAGATGTTCCTGCATATGAGTAAATGAAAAGTCTGGGACAGCCTAAGAGTAAGTTTATCATGAACACTTCCCCTTAGACATCTGAGGGGCATAAGTTTATGCGAGAGATTCTTGGGAGATGACAGGCAATTAAAAACATTGACATTTTATTATAAAGTAGTTGAGAAGATAATTGAAAAATACAAACATATCTGAGTTAGGGCACACTAAGTTCAATTTGTTGAGCAGCCAAATGCCTTCACTGCCTAAGCTTAGTAACTTGCTATTATCCCAGAAAATGAATCCTGGATGTCCTTTTGTAACAGCACTTTTGTAAGGTCAAATGTTAACATACAAAGGAGAAGAATCTGACTTGCTTAGCAGCTGGAGCTGAAGGAGAGGTTCTAGCAACATCCATATTCATAAGAAGCCAACATCATACATCATTTTGGTTTCAAGTATTTATAGACTCACAGGAGCTTTATTTCTGAAAATTAGAGGAAAGACAAATGGACTGAGGATCATTGATTCCAACACCTGCCCCTCTGCCCAGACCCTCTTGAAAAGCTGACTACAGCTGAAGTGGTCATCTGGCATATGATAGCAGACCCTGCCAAAGTTATGTTTAGAATTAAAGCAGATCAATCTAAAAGAATGGTAGCTCAGTAAAACAGCGTCAGTGTTGCCTCATAAAAATGTGAGGTAGACGAAAAAGTGCAACCCATGGACTCCAGCACATATCCTTTTCATTTCAGGGTCCTTGAAAAGATCAGAGTATGATGAATAGGCACAGAAAAGGATGGTACTTCTGATGGGCAGAAACAAGTTGAAATAGCATATTCCCTGTGCTTTCATAGCAGATGTGACATTCAGTAAAAACCAGTAAGTTTCAATATGCTGACAGCAAGCTATGCTCATACACCAGATGTTCACGTGTGGAAATTGTGTTTTATTTAAAAATAACATTGATAAGATCAGATCTGTGCAAACTACAGTGGAATATGTAAAAGCACAGTTTAAAAGGCCTTATTGATACCCTTTCCTGATGGCAATAGAACTTGCTTCTGTCTCCATCAATAATTTGTCCCATCTTCCCAAATTCCAGCAAAGGACTCGGAGTACACTGCTACATGCTGAAATCACCACATGAAAAATAGCTGTGGTGCAAAAAGGTGTCTGAGAATTACTACTTGGTCTTGAAATCAAATATCCTAATTATCAAGAGTCCAATCTACAACTATTTTAAACACTCATTCTGTGCTTCAGAGAATAACATCTCAGGGATTTCCAAAGGCAAATCCTCAAATACTTTGAATACTTAGAAACATTCACTTTCCAAAAGACATAAAACTAACTTGGTCCTATTTTAATATATTGTAAACCTGGGCACTTCTTTGTACCAAAAAGATAGCTTTGGTCCAGGACTGAGTATTGTCTGTTTAATGTATTTTTTGAGACTGTATCACTACATTGTGGGATAGATAAGGACTACTATCCTGCATCTGGTTGATCTGAGATGAGAACTAGTTTATGGCTTTTAGGAAAGCCAAACAAAACCGTGGAAGATATATGAAAACACAGTCTCCCCCACTTTTATTAATTCTCAGCTCTCCCAAATTCTGCATAAATAGCCCAAGGTATTTGTCTTAAGATGCAAGATATTGTCTTACCTTTATGCCTCTAGCTTCTGACGTAATGAGATCATTTTTAACTAGATTGAATACAATAAGCATCAATACAAGCAACCATGAATTTGCGTAAACAGATCTCTTCATGCTCCTTATAACATATTAAACCAAAACCTATGGCCACAAACTATGCCAAAAATAAGAAAAAGGGTGGGTGGATAAGGACCTGAATCCAGTGAAGCATTTAATTCATGATGAGAGACCTGCTGAAGTAGAAACATGATTCTGTAAAGATACATTTCCAAAAAGACTTGCTGTAGCCCTGTTAGAACCTTGTCTTTATGAGCAAATTTATTATTTAAGAAATACTGTTAAATCCACCACCTCCTGTCAAGAGTTCAGAATAGCCTAACATTTCTAACAGGTTGTTTTCTATTTGCACTGTTACAGCAGCAATTGTATTTAATTGCCACAATGAAACTTTCGAGTTGTTTTCACCCCAGGATCATCCAGAGACAGTAATATGTGAATCCTAAACATATACAGTAGATCAATTTTAGCTAGACCAGACAAGCACACCATGCAGAGTGGTACAGAAAATTTCATCACGACTCATACACTTTTACTGCTTTCTTTGCCTTCAGACTGTGGATGAGAAAAGCAGCCCCTTTCTTCGTCTCTTGTGTTCCTGTATTTTTTCAACATGATGAACTAAGTTTAAAGAACTATGCTGTGATAAATGTTAGATGAATCAGCTGACAAAACATTAACATTGCTCTTTACCACAGAAGTAATCCAAGTTTCTCCCTTCAGTTTATTGGTCTCTGCTTTGGCACAAATGCAAATATGCAAAGGCTTTAGGATAAAGCCAGAAATAGGACAGCAGAAAGACTGGTTAATAGTATTTGCCTCCAAACAGCTATTATTAGTTCTAAAAAAACGCCCAAGAGAAGGCTTTCATCAGAAAGGCTGCAGCTATTTTGCATCACTTTCCTGGTGCCTAAAGGCTGGATGCTACACTCTTATATACAGGATTCACAGGCTTTCCCTCCATCTATAAATTAACCTTACTGTCAGAGCAGACAATACAGAGAAGGAACCACCCCCACCTCGCTGCCAATCATAGGTAACCAAGAGATTTTACTTCAAGCAAGTGATCCTGATGTAAAATATACATCCTATTTTTCTGAGGTTACGCACTTCAATTGTTGAAAACCATTTCCTTTTTACCCAAGACACCAAAAGAACAAAATTTAAAAGTTAATACATTTCAAGTAAATTTGTGTTCTTTCTGAGCACAGATTATATAAGCATTTTACCAACTGTTTTCCTAATTACAAAAAAACAGCCTATGAATACTTTGCTTTAAAAAACTTGTCTCATTTTATGGCAATTCATTCACAAAGCAGTAGAACATTAAGAATTTTCCCCACTTTTGTTTTAATTAAGGAGATTGGAGTTCTCCCATTGTGGTATCTTCAGGGAGATAATATATGCCTGTCAGGTTACAGAAACCTTAAAAGAAACACAACAGAAACAGATAGAAAAAGTAATTCTTTTTCTAGGAGGAGTCTAATTCTATACTCCATCAGGATTTTTCAGTCCTTTTCCTGTACCTGTTCAAAACTATGGCGTGTGTTAATCCAGATGTTACAGTTTTAATAGCAGCCACAGAAGAAGTACCCTTGTAAGACAAAAGTTTGCTTATGCATTTTGCTATTGTACAGAAGATTCACTTCAGTACATGCAAACATACAGTTTGACAAGGCATAGTTTGGAAATTGGAAAGACAGTAAACACCTCTGTTTTGCTCTGAGTGAGACTAAGATCCAAAAAAATGGGCACAATACGTTACAATCTAGCAATCAAGTTAAAGTAATTTATGCAATCTGCTTTTTTTCCTGAGATGCTCTATGGTCTTCATAAATCAGAAGCATTGATTACTTATTCTACACTAATTCTACAAAGCTTTCAACATGAGTCTATGGAGTGAGTGAGAGCAGGACATTCCTTCAGGATGTCTTCTGCAGTTCAGAGATACAAGCTGTAGACTTTGCAAAAAGACTAATTCTGCTCTCTACATTAACTGCTGAAACTCTGAAGAGAAACAACTTGGGAGGAAAGATTTTTAACAGCTACTTGAGCTCACCTAAGAAAAAAAGAAAAACAAAGCAACAACTGAGGCTGAAGAAGGGCTCCACACAGTATTTTATCTTTGCTTAGGCCACTGGCATCCTGATTTTAGCGTAACACAGATCAACGATGAAGAGTATTAGACTATCACTTAGTTTCTTTCACAGTAGCTAAGAACTCCTCAAATTAAAGGTTATAATCTTTCATGTTGTAATAATTAATGAATACATTTAAAGTATCATCACTCTAATAAAGGATGACTTAGGAAACCACAAGAATAAAAAAACAATTTAGTGTAAGAATTACCTTGACATTTTTATATTTCACTTTGAAAATCATTAAGTTTTTAAATATATGTTACTATTTTTAGGGCTAGCTGGAAAAACAATTTTGATCTTCAGGGTATTAATCATCTACTTACAGCACAGAAGCAATGAAAAAGTGGCAAGGTGAGCAATCCATAGCTTAGCCCACCAAGTCACCTCCACCAGAGGAGGCAGTGATGGGCAATTCCACAGTGTTGCCTCCAGGAAGACTGTGGAAAAAGGCTGCAATGCTGACCAGAGTCGGAGGTGAACATGGCCCCTTTCTACTGCATACTGTATTGCTCGCTTCCTGACACAAATCAAGGCTTTGGAGGACAGCTGCATTTAAATCAATTCTTTGCCTTACGCTTTCCCCGCCCTCCTCCTATTTCCTTGAGCTATATAAAAAAAGAAAAAAGACCCCCCCTCCCCCCAGTATGACAATGTAACAGCTATTTATAAGGGATGCACAAGTGTGAGCAACTAATCCAGTTTGTTTATGTTAAGATGAAAAAAACATGTCATCTCAACCTATATTTTGCTACCCATAAAAATCACTAAAAAAATATTAGTGGTAACAAGGAGTGCACTGAAACCCATTTTTTTTTTTTTCCAGAATAGATGAAAACAAACATGTAAGGAAAGTACGCCCAAACTCTACTTAGGAACTCATTTTTAGAACTTTTTGAATTTTGAGATGCATTGATTGCTCAGTGTCTGACAAATACAGCTGTCTTTCCTACTGTACTGGAAGGAAGTAACTCAAGGCTCAACAATCTTCTGCAATTTTTAGGAGCAATCTATGCTTGCTATCATATGCCACTAGGATGAATTGCAAATATAGTTTAATCCACAATTACAAGTACAGACTCTTCCAATACTAGAGCAATGCACAGATGGTGTGATACTAAACGTAATAGCTCTGCCCTACTAATACTATTTTGTGGACAATAGCAGGACCACAAGAAAAGTGCAAAACCATAAAATCCCAGGTCAAAAATCATTAACTACTTATTTGTACTCGATATTAAAAAAAGGATTGAAGGCAAAAGCGTAAACCTAAGCGTCTGTGGGAAGGACCCACACTGGAGAAGTTTGTGAAGGACTGTATCCCCTGGGAAGGACCCCACACTGGAGCAGGGAAACAGTGTGAGGAAGGAGCAGTGGAGATGAGGTGTTATGACCTGACCACGACCCTCCATTCCCCATCCCCCTGTGCCACTGGGGAGGAGGCAGAAGAGTTGGGAGTGAAGTTGAGCCGCAGAGAAGGTGGTTTTAGTTTTGTTTTTATTTCTCACTATCATACTCTGGTATCAATTTGCCGTAAGTTAAATTAGTTTTCCCCAAGTAGAGTCTGTTTTGCCTGTGACAGTAATTGGCAAGTGGTCTCCCCGTCCTTATCTCAACCCATGAGCTTTTTCATTGTATTTTCCTCCTCTGTCCTTGTCCTGGTTTCAGCTGGGATAGAGTTAACTGTCTTCCTAGCAGCTGGTACAGTGCTATGTTTTGAGTTCAGTATGCAAAGAATGTTGATAACACCGATGTTTTCAGTTGTTGCTCAGTAGTGTTTAGTCTCAAGTCAAGGATTTTTCAGCTTCTCACGCCCAGCCAGCGAGAAAGCTGGAGGGGCACAAGAAGTTGGCACAGGACAGAGCCAGGGCAGCTGACCCAAACTGGCCAACGGTGTATTCCATACCATGGGACATCCCATCTAGTTTAGGAACTGGGAAGTGGGGGGCAGGGAATCACCGCTCGGGGACTGGCTGGGTGTCGGTCGGCAGGTGGTGAGCAATTGCCCTGCACATCATTTGTACATTCCAATCCTTTTATTACTACTGTTGTCATTTTATTAGTGTTGTCATTATCATTATTAGTTTCTTCTTTTCTGTTCTGTTAAACCATTCTTATCTCAACCCACAAGTTTTACTTCTTTTTCCCGATTTTCTCCCCCATCCCACTGGGTGGGGGGGAGTGAGTGAGCAGCTGCGTGGTGCTTAGTTGCTGGCTGGGGTTAAACCACGACAGTCCTGCTGAGGAGGTAGAGTGGGAGAGCAGCTTGGTGTGCACCTGGTGACCAGCCAAGGTTAACCTACCTCACCTTCTTCATAAGAATTTGAATAGGGTAGTCTAAGGATTCAGTTTCTCACAGGGCCCCTAACAAGACCTAACACAACTGCTGGCAATCAGCCAGAAACAGATCTGCATCAAACAGATCCTGTCAGTGACATTGCTTTTAACACATCTCATTTTATAACTTTAAAATGCTGTGCAAACAGCAACTAATCCTCTCACTCATGCAATATATGCTTATCCTCAGAGATGTTAAGTAACCAACACAGTCACTCCACAGATGCAAGACAAAGCGAAGTTCTAACTTTTACTGTCACTGCCCAGATAAGCAAACCCAAGTACAATACACAAACACATTTTAAAAGTGTGCATTTCCTACTAATTGAGGTCAGGATCAGTGAAGTGAACTTAAGCTCCTGCAGAATGTGAACCAAATTAAACTGAACATCTCAGTAGCAGAATCTTAGGCTTCCTAATTTAGAAACTCAATTCCTTTACTAAAGGGGAGGGACAAATCAGAGCCTGGAGGAAAGGGGCTGTTTAACAATGCTTCATCCAATGTGGGAGGCAGTTGGCCTGTTTCCCAAGCTTTTTTTCTCCACCTCCCTGGCCCAGCAGAGACCTTGAATGTTACAGAGATGCCTATCTGGCAATCAAGGAGTACATTTACTCATCTTCAAGAGGAATAATGCTTCTAAAGCTTGTCCCTCAGCTGGGAGGAGGGGGGAAGATTGTCAAAGGTCAGTAAAATTAACATTCAAGAGCAATAGAAGTGCAATGGGGAGATGACAGCTGTAATTGAAAGCCTGGAAAATGAGAGAGGAAGGAGAAGAGAATTAGGGCAGTTTTGTAAAGTTGTTTGCTCCAGGGAAAGTATGGGGCCTCTTATTTTGGGGAGAGTAGGAAGATCTCATATCCCACAGGGTAGGCCATAATCTTTGTCAAGGGAGATAGCTAGGTAGAGGAACAGCGTGAATCAGGCTGAGGGACATTCTCTCTGCAAAGGGAGGGAACAGTGCATAGTAAAATCTTTGCTTCCCAGTCCACTCACTTGCTGGTATCACTACCTACACACAGAAAAGATGGGATAGAAGGAGCAGACACGTTACCTGACAACAAACCTGGCTGATATAGCCCCAGCGCAGGGTTTTAACCACAGGGTGGTAGAGGCTCTACCACGATTTTTCTTCCTATTTGAGGTGAGGGAGAAAAGGAAAGGAGGTAGGTGAAAAAACCCAGATGAAACCAATCCTTCCCACTCCCACCAATTCTTTCCTCTTCTGCCCAACCTTTGCCAGCACGGGCTCCCTCCCCTGACAACGCACAATGCTAGCCCATGACTTCCACTCGATCACCATCTGCAATAGTTCAGACCCCATCAGTACTCTAAATTGCCCTCCACCCACACACTACACAAGCCCCAAGTCAGAGCAAGTCAAAGGGAAGATTACGTAAGGAATTCGGTGCCAGGTTTCCAAGAGTCACATTTTTTACAAGGCAAGAAGCTGGTGAACCATGCCAGCATCTAGCCACAACGATCAGCCTGTTAAAAGCAAACAGCAACAATAGTGCAATTACTACTGAAAGGGAGTTTCTTGCCAAGATACTCTTTGGCTCACAAAACTTTGGTTCTCAGTCCATTTAGTTACAACTTATATGTACCTACAGTTAGCAGGCATGCTACTCAGAGTGGCAGAAACAGACAAGTCAAATCAATCACAGCAGGGGACTCGGCAGGGTGTAGTGGTGTCATAGTTTAACCCCAGCCAGCAACTAAGCACCTGCACAGCTGCTCACTCACTCCCCCCTCTGCCCGGTGGGATGGGGGAGAGAATCAGAAAAAAAGTAAAATTAATGAGTTGAGATAAAGACACTTTAATAGCACAGAAAGGAAGAAAATAATAATAATAAAATGACAATAATAAAAGAACTGGAATATAGAAAACAAGTGATGCACAATGCAATTGCTCACCACTCGCCAACCAATACCCAGTTAGTTCCCAAGCAGCAATCCCCCCCAGGCCAACTCTTCCCAGTTTATATGGTGGGCATGACGTCCCTTTGGCCAGTTTGGGTCAGCTATCCTGGCTGTGTCCCCTCCCAACTTCTTGCGCCCCTCCAGCCTTCTTGCTGGCTGGGCAGAAGCTGAAAAATCCTTGACTTAGTCTAAACACTACTTAGCAACAACTGAAAACATCAGTCTGTTATCAACATTCTTCTCATACTAAATTCAAGACATAATAACACTATATCAGCTACTAGAAAGAAAATTAACTCTATCCCAGCCGAAACCAGGACAAGTGGGAAAGGGAGACAAAGTGATTTTCTTTGAAGACAGAATTCCTTATAGGACATTGTACATACAGAAACCCCCCTACTCTTGTATTTCAGAAAAATATAGGAGACTGCATAAGTCAATTTTAAACCACATTAACTATAGAAATAGCACTTCTGTCCTTTCAGTGGGCAAAACAACAAAGCTGCTAAATGATTAAAACCCTTATTTATTACAAATGAAATCTTCCAAAAATCCCTTTTTTTTTAAGACAACTTTTTCTATTTAGAAATCAAAGGTAAACTTTTTAGATTTTCATCACCATAATGTTTGGACTGTAAGCATTGTAAGAGTCACAAATTATTTAATGAAAAGCTAGTAGAAAATAGTATAGCTGAAAAAAACCCTCCAAACCCTCTCTCTACTTGACTCTAGATAAGACAGTCATTCTTTTCTTCCCTATCCAGATACTTCTGCTGCAGACACATATATAGCTGGTTTTGGTAATTTGGTAACTTCTCCACTTGCAGAGCAAGCACCACAGTGTACACACAAACATGACAGCCATATTTGCTGGTCCCAAAGGAAGTACAAGTAACCAGCAGATCAATGACACAGGCTCTGAAAAATAAACAAATGGTATTTTCCATCCTCCCTTTCAGTTAACAGGCAAACAGTGCTGCCTTCCAAACATCCTGTCATTATTACACTTTTGAACACAGGACTGCTCCTGTTTTTGCCATGCAAAGAAATTATCTTAAAGGATGGTTACTATTTTTAGAGGCAGCACTGGAAACTATGCAACTCAGCTCCAAATTGTGAGCTCATATACCTTAATGGAGATGAAGATGTTCAATCACACACTCATAACACACACTCTGTATACCATCAATTAAAAAAGGTCATTTAAGGAGTTCTTAACCTGTGTCTTAATTTTCTTGAATTACAACCTTGCGAATAGATTACATAGTGCTGCAAACCCACAAAAAAAAGTGGTTTGCTTCATCAGATGCACTGTCTAGTTTTATAGTTAAAACACTCAACCTTTTCTTCCTCTGCTGTTATAACCTCTTCTAAGGCACATCCAGGAACTTTTCCCTTGACAATATTCAGGGGAGGCTTGACAAGCACAAGATTTAAACATACAGGAACTCCAGTTTAGAGCTTAAAAAAAATTTTGGTTTTCAGTTTTCTTTTCTTCCAGTATTTGAGATGTGTTGAAGAACGGTAAACACTTCAAGTCTTTGTGAAAAGCCACTCCAAGGGGAATAGTGAGAAGCTGAAGCTTTAAACAGTATAGTTATACAGGAAAAATCTTTCATGTCTTATTCTGGCATTTCAAGGCTTATTACAGAATATTCAGCTCCCCCTTTTGACTCTCACTTGCCCCCACAGTTCTTGCACAGGCCAACTAGCTGCTAGTGTTACTCAAGACAAATTACAGTGCTCAAAATATAATTAAAATTCATGCTATGTGGAAAGCCATCTACTAATTTGATGATTTGTGTTCCACATTTACAATAACTATAATCATAACCACTCCTAGACCTGGAAAGGATAAATTTCACCAATAAATGAAAAAACCATACAGCTTTGCTGTTTATTCACTGTTTCAAGAGGTACAGTCCAGATACAGAGTGACATAATTATCAGTGATATAGACAAAACATTGCTTCAGCTAATAGCAGATTGAGTAAGCAACTGAGCATTTTCAACTGTGGCCTATAAAAGGTTCCTGGTATTACAGTATGAATAAAAATCACAGTATTTTAAGGACACAGAACCCCCCTTCCGAATATGACAACAGAAACAAACACACCACTTTGCCTTTAATGCCACTGCTTGACTGTCTGTACTATCCAAACTCACTAATGATTTGGAACAAATGTGTTTCAGGACAAGGCATCTGTTCCTTGTTAGCTAGAGGGAAGATTGTTTTAGAGCATTCTAAACCCAGCTAGACCTGCACTAGCTGAGTTTCCATCAAAGCAAGTTTGAAAACTGAAACATAAGCAAATATTAATTTAAATGCTACTTATGTAGCTTAACAATCAAAGACTCTCCCTGCAGTTTTAAGTGTCTACTCTTGTCACTCAAGCGAACAAATACATACAGAAAAAGTGCTAGTGCTTACTACCTGCAGTTACTTGGCCTATAGAGGATCATTTAATCAGCTTGTGTAAACTGATGTCCATTTCTCACAGTTCTTTTATCAAGCTAACAACCCAGCCGTTACACCTCATTGAGCTGGAATGTACATCACTCCCCATAAGTTCCTTGTCAGAGGGCAGACCAGAAATGGCAACATAATGAAACAGGCAAAAGCTGTCTCAAAGCCTTTTCAGAACTACATCAGGAAATCTCCCCACACCTGGCCACTATACTGGGCCTACAATTTTTTTAATTTTTTTTTTTTTTCAGTTTTATACATAATGCATTACTAAGTTACAACAAGTCTGAAAGGTGCTGGGCAAAAGAGGGCTTTGAGAATAAGAGACACTATGGCCCCAATACTTGGGAGAACTGACAACTTGAGTGTTTAGGGTCACATAACAGCTAGACTCCAGGCATTGAATACTTAAGATACTTTACAAAAGATTAAAGCAGGAAACCATTCTACTTAACTCAGTCACAGACTAAACAAAAAAGATTGGAAAAAACAAGGTCAGACTCTACATTCAGGGGTATTTAGTTGGCTCTTACAAGTTTTTACTTCTCAGGTTGTACCTTTTTCTTTAATACTTACTGTCAGGATTAAAACTTTGGCTTTT
The DNA here is from genome assembly GCF_000737465.1 of Haliaeetus leucocephalus. Lineage (NCBI taxonomy): Eukaryota > Metazoa > Chordata > Aves > Accipitriformes > Accipitridae > Haliaeetus > Haliaeetus leucocephalus. Next base: position 12,446,779 of record NW_010972438.1, read on the forward strand.
AACTATGTCTTGTTGTCACATGACACCTTTTACTTTACGTGTGAGCCTACTGAAACACAAGCAGCATGTTCACTTAAAACACTGCTCTTACTATTAGCTACTTATTGTGTATTTTAACTGGAAAGTATAAAGCTTAAAAGACTAACCATATAGAGTGCTCAGTGCTTGTAAACTATCACTTAGAAAGAGCTGACAGCCTGGTCAAGTTTGACATAATCTGCAATTAGTATACTGTTACAGATATGCAAGTGGTAATTATTGATCAATTAACCTGAACCTGCAAATCAAATCTGAATTTGAAATAAGACTCAATTAGTGCTTACTAATAGTAAATTCAGGAAGTTATCATTCATTGCCTTTATTTGTTCCCTCCTTCACTTCCTATATAACATGGCTACACAAGGTAAACTTTGCCATTACCAGTCAGTTTCTCATGATATAAAGCCTTCTGAATGCTTTATTGTTTATAAAGTTTCATTTCAGCTGTTTAGATTGAGCAAAGTCTGTAACATATTACCTGCTACTTGCTGTCCAGCCTAATCTCTCCTGACTTTTTAAAACAGCTCAGATGAGTCTGGTTCATACACTTCAACTTAGAGATTAAGGTCACTTCTGCACCACTACTATGCCTACTTTACTTCATACTGTAACATCTGACCTGTTAAGAGGCAAACTTTCAGGCATGCAACATTTTGGCAGTGCCACTCAAGGTCACTGCTGCAGAAGTGATAGCAAGCAGGTGGCTCTATTGAATATTTCTGTGAGAAACCAGAACAAGCAACTCCCCAGAACCCTGCACCAAAGCAACACCAGAAGCTCAGCAAGTGACCCCATTGCCAAGTGAGAATATTTTGCAGTACTACTAGGCACCCACAGCAAAACCTCAAAGTCTAAGTGTTATTAAACTGAACACCAGCAAGATTTGTTGCTAACACTCTAGCTAGATTCTGCTGAGCATCTTTCAGCTGTGTTGCAGTTAAACATTACAACATATGTATTTAGGATCTTCTGGACTATACAGAAGTGGTATAAAATTGTTGTTTGTTTGAACAGAGAGAATTCTGCATACTGAAATAGAAGGATGCTAGATTTCTTGAGCAAGGCCCTATATGTGGCAAGACAACTTGTTTCTCCATTTGAAAGATTACAGCATGCACAAGTCTATAGAGGTTTTAGTACTGCATGTGATAACCAATGTAATTGAAGCACAATAAAATCTCAAGCATGCAATAACACAAACCATGAGGTCAGACACCACAAAGTGTTGTATGCATTGTTTATTGAACTTCAAATTCCATGGTACATCATAGATTAAATAGCTAAAAATTGTTTGTTTACTATCATACAATGTTCAGAACAGTCTTTCAAAACATCTCTTTGGACAAAACTAAAGAGTCAGATTCAAGCCCAATTCCCCCAGAGCAGAATGCTAGGGGTGGAAGAAAGCTTCAGGGTACTGACTGTACACAACACTACACAAAGCATGACAGCACACCAAGTCATTGTTCTCCGCTGCAACACATGCTTCAAAGAAATTCCATACAACGCTTATTACCATCATGGGCGGGCAGGCACCTACTGTATTAGTGGGACAGGTTACTCTCAAACCCTGCTCTTCCAAGACTTCAATACTCCACATAAGAGTGGCAAGTGACAAGATCTTGCACTTATGCTCTTCAACCCTGACACACAAGATGCCTACAATTTAAATTATCTTAAGGACATGATGTCACCTGAGGTCAAACAACTACGAACGTGAGCGACAGCGATGTCTTAGATTACTTTGAAGTTTTAGACTGGTTGAGGTGAGAGACTAGTGCTTGAACTGCGCTGCTCAACACTACATCCTATTTGTGCCATCTTGCCTTAACTGAATATACAATTAAGTAAAACAAAACATATCACAAAAGATAAATCAGTCAACTGTAAACTGTTGGCAAGAATCATTCAATTATATATTTGTCCTCTATCTCAGGCATTTGTACAAGACATTGGAGCCTAGAAGCATTAGCTTTAAAATTTGTGCAACTTAAGAATTTCCTTCAGGAGGAGTTCAGTCATCTGACAAGACAAAGAGATCTCCCAACCTTGCATGGCAGCCATCAGTCATAGCTCACCTCACAATAAGGTTCCGAGCCAGAACGTCAAAAAAGCACAGTAGTGCTGATTCCAAGCAAAGTCAGGATTTACCATTTGAGATTTCCCTGCTGTATTACTGTTTCCATTTGCAACACACTATTTACTAAGGAAGCCTCACAAAGGCACCACTCCCAGCTGCAGCACATACAGTGGTACTGATGCAAATGTTTATTTTGCTGCAAAGCAGTTGGATGTATTAGGGCTTCCACAGAACCAAGTGTGCACAACATGAAAACAAGTAAAACAGCAGGTTTAACCTCAGCAGCCCCTTTGAGTGATGTCTTGTCCTGAAGATTTTGTAATATCCATTGTAGTGAACACCTGTAAGACACCAAAAAAATAGCTTATTTATTGTTCCTCTGTATTATCATTCACATGGCTACTGGTCTCCTCTTGTAAAGTAACAATACTAGATTTCTTTGAACTGTTACAATAGAAAACAAGTTGCAGTGCACAATTAACACATTTTCTATCACATATCAGTATCTTATGGTTAGAAGTTAAGCAAATACTAAATAAATATCATAAAATACAATGTAGTATTCTTTCCTTGCATCTAGGTAACCATCTTCAAAAGCAGGTTGTAAAATCAAGCTGTACCCTCCCCCTCCCTTACCTCTCCGCAAGTTGGATGGATACCAATTGTTTCATCAAGTAATTCTTTGGTGAGACCACATTTTATTGCAGCAGCAAAACCTTGGGTAACTTCACCAGCATTAGGTCCAAGAACATGAAATCCTATCACACGATTCTTTAAGACAGGTGAGAGCAAAACAGGAGTTAGTACTAGGTAAAGTTTAACAAAAGCTTTAATATGTAACTCCCACTACACTAAAAACATGTTATGCAAGCAGGTGAATAGCAGAGTCTTCACCAAAAATTAACTACTCCGAATAAAGTAGTTCTGCAATTCTTTTCAGTCCATTATAGCAGAATGAATGAGTTTTAAAATTGCACAGCACTAATTCAAGGATACTGCCTAAAACTAAACAGTTCTGTCAGCTGTTTTTATGATTTTATAGATACACAGCACATTTAGTACGTTCAGATTTAAAATTATTTTTCTACACTAAAATTAGGTCAGAGGACCTGTTTATATTGTTTGTTAAAAATCTGATATTGAAGAGCTTCACTCTCTGTTCCTTTCTTCCCCAAGCAGTTAAGAAGAAGGAAAATGAAAACATTATAGGCTTGAATTTTGAGCAAGCTATCTCTGTAGCAAGATCCAGAGTGATGGTGGTAGGCTATGAAAACAAGTTAAAAATGGGTGTGGTTTGCTTAAATTTGCTTCATTAATTGGTTTATCAAGAGGGATACAAACAATGTTTTAAAACATTTCCCCAGGATGTTCCTATACATTCAGAAATGTCCTATCTGAGGTCTGGCCATGATTTACAAGACAGGATACAAATTCCTCATAATACGAGCAATTTAAATACACTAATTTACCTTACATTGTCCTCCAGCATCCTAGGAAAAAAGCCTTTCACATAGATAGCTAAATAAAGCCCTTTCTTCCACTGTGTTCTTTGAATTTAATTATTTCCAATGAGGCTCCAATAAAAGCAGAACTTTGAGCCTTTCTGCAGACTTTGAGAAAAGGTTAGGTGGGCTAATACGGAAAAGAGTAAGTTTACTTCCTCTTAGCTTAAAAGCCATGCTGTTTCCTCATATCATCCCTTCTTTCCAAAGTATTTTTAAACACCAAAAAAATCTCCCTTTGTTTGTCTGTTCTTCCAGATAGTTTTGGGGAAAAATACCAGACAGCATTGGTACTTATTTTTTTGCAACAACAAGAACCTACTGATCACTAGAAATTCCCATTTCTCATCAGTTTTCTAGGACCAGCCACATGTTTTCCAAGCTTCTACTAAACATACAAAACTCTGCACTTTATAAAGCGCAAAAACCACAAGGTCCAGAAACCTAAAGCAAGACACCAGATAGTACAGTTGCTCAAAACCCACTTGGAAGAAAAACCCTTGCAAATCTCTGCACAAATCTATCCTTAAATAGGAACTCAGGATGAAGTTTCATAATGTATAAAGCTACCACTTTGTTTGAACAGCTGTTCTACCAAAAAAACCCCAACCAAAACAATCAGCTCTCTCCAAATTGATTAGACCTCTTAAATACTTACATTAACAGAATGGGTAGAGCTGGCCTCAGGCTGGCAGGCCAAATAAAAGACACTAGTCTTTTGGCTGGTCTAAAAAGACATTTCAAGAATACGCTCAGCATATCCATTTCAGCTTGCTACTTACATTGTCATGTTTACTGCAGATAATCTTTGCATAACAGGTATTGTTATCTCTGCCTGGTACTGTCCATTCAAGTGGCCAGAACAAACTGTGATAAACCTGGGAGAATGACAGGAAAAAGAGCATTAGAGTTTGATGAATTAATTCAGTTAGATATAATTCTAATTCTTAATGCCTTTACAAATAGGTGGTTTGACATTTAATGCACTAGATTTTTATAACATATACTAGACAAGACAATGATTTTTGTGTTCCACACACCCCCCCCCCCCCCCCGGCCCAAGCAGTCCATCCTCCAGAAGTCAGCAGAGGACAACTTGACTCAAACCATGCACCCCTGATTTAAACACTTGATTAAAACAGCAACAGCTATAACACAAAGCATTTTAAGATACTTCCAGATAGAAAAGTACTTTAGTAGTACAAAATATCTAGTTACTGTAAGTTTAAACCTATTCTGCAAAACAGTTAACAGCAGAAGCTAAATAATGCCAAGTTTGTTTGAAAGATGTAAGGAATTAAACACAAGGCAAGCAAACAGCTTTAATGAAACTCTTCAGAGAAGTGCAGAAGCCAGAAATTACCATAAAACAGGGAAGTTATGCCTGATATTCCTATAGCCATAAGGAAAGGTCAGGAAGAAATTAATTCCCAATTCAACTACAGCGAACAAGCAGAAAATAAACAGTTCATCCCAGGAGTTTGGTATACTTCAGTGGTAAAGTCTTTAATTCATGACAACAAAAAAACCACCTACAGTTTTGCAGTCTGAGTTTGGCCTCCTGAAGTCAAATGCTTCTCAGCAGCATGCAAATAGCTATGCACAATTCTAACATTATCAAGTCAGGTCCTGGATTTCTAAAAGTCCAATACCTTGCTAACAAGATGACAACACTTCCATGATCAAAGACCTATCTAGCTAACCTTCTAATCTTGTTTTAACACTATGCCTTGAGTGTAAAGCAGCAAGGTCCAAGAAAAACATTCTCAAGCTACAAGTTAAACAAGTCTTGAGTGCTCTCACCTCCAAGTTTTGCTTTCCAAATTCTTCTATGGCTCTTTCTTCAGCTAACCCACAGCTGCCATACTCTAAAGGAGTAAACACTGTCGTTGGTACATTGATATAGTCACACTAAAAATAAAAAAACCAAAATTTATATTTAGACTACGCAAGTTCTATACAGTAATAACAGGAAAAGTCATATTAGCACTTTTTTTGGTTTTTACAAAACCCTTGCAGTGCCTACAGTCAAGTGGACAAATCAACTTGTGTTATTGCAATTTTGAGGCAAAAAGCATAGAAATAAGTTGAAGTTGTATTCTTATAGCTTTACCTTTGTGGAACTACCACCATAAAGCCTGCGGGCTAACAGTTTCCCTGCTTGAATGGCAACTGGAGTAAGTTCAAGCTTTCCATCCAATATATCTCCAATAGCATAAACATAAGGCACATTGGTTTGTTCTTCATCATTTACAGGTACTTTCCCATTCCTTTAAAACAAACAGAAAACAGAATAGAGTTCAGTACCATAGTCTTCCTTAAAGCTCAGCAAAAAACAGAGGGGAGAAGTTCTGCTACAACGATGTTACTCTAACTGCTGTGCACTTTTTATTAAATATGCTTATGCCTTTTTTTTCTTCAACCGCAAACTCTTCGGAGCATCAATTACCTCCAACTCTGACACATGGCTGAAGTCAGTATTCAGTGGGCCAGTTTTGACCTAAGCAACAGTGCATGTTTGATGACAATGAGGTTACTCAAGACATCTTTGGACTTACGATCTTTTACTTGATTATTATACAGCTTGCAATATATATTTTCCCTATGGGGAAAAAAAGAGCTGCAACATCACTCACATATTTAAGTTGGCTTAGTAAGTTGTTAGCTGCTGCAACCCGATCTTAATTTTTCTTTCTCCTGCACAATATAATCCAGCCCTTCCTTTGTACCAGTTTTGTACTGACACCAGGGAGAAACAAGAAAAAAGTTAAATCTGTAGGAAGCGAGTAGTTTGCTACCTCTTAAAATCCCTAGACTAACTTGCCACATGAGCTGAATAAAACATTTAATTTAAGAGAATATTAAACTGTAGTTTCTAAGTAAATAAATCAAATATATTAATCTATTCCTTTAAGCACAGTGGGTATTAACGCATAGGCATTAAATCAGAATAGTTTTTACAAAATACATATTAAAGAAATAGAGTCAATGGACAACAGTGCTCAAATCCAGGAGAGAAAATGTTTTAAAGGTTCACATAATTGCCAGGTGTAAGAGTGAGGATTTAACCTAATGATTCTGATGCTTTTTTTTTTTTTGTTTGGTTTGTTGTTTTTTTTAACCTCTTTAAAAATATCACTGCATTCAGTGTGGTTTAAAGGAGTTGAGCAATACTCACTTCTCATTGATTTTGACACCAATTGTCTCTAAACCAATGTTTCTGGTACATGCATCACGACCAATGGCTATCAAAACCTAAAAAACCAAAATTAAATGCAATAATTTTATGCAAGAAAAGCATAATCAGCATAACACTCCCTTTGGCCTTTTTCTGAAAAAACTGTGAAGCAAGCAATTGAAGTGACTTTTCCAAAAATTGTTTGAAAGAGCCACAAACAGTTAAGGCTCCTCCATGTGCAACTTGTTTCAGAGATGCAACAAACAGCAAAACATTAGTATCAGAACAAAAATAGAAGCAACAACACTGTTCAGATGAACTAAATTCCAGACATGTACAGTTTCACCCATTCTGCTGACAGGGCTCAACTGAAGACAAATATTGGATTTTCATGGGTTTTTTTCTGTCAGTAATTTATGTGAACAATTTTGCAAGCAAGATTTCCCTTAATTTTTTTCCTGAACAACTTTTAAAGCATTTTAATACATTTTCATGTGCTGCTATATTCAGTTATTTCAAATCCAGAAACACTTACAGTGTTATATTCTTCTTCAAAGATCTCTGGTCCCTCAGTAGACTTTGCTGTCACTTTCAGTCGTCCAGGCATGCCTTCCTCCAGCTGTTCAACCTGTATAAATATTTGTAACCTTAGAAGGACCTTAAGCAGCAGAGCTCACTTACATTGTCACTTCAAATCTTGACCTACCAATCCATCATTCAGCACTAAAACCAGCTTAATCTCATAAAACATTTATACCTGTACAGAGCCAAAGCCTTCCCAGACAGCACATACATTCTACATATGCTGTTTAAGGTAATTTTGCATGGAGAGAAGAAACCTAAAGAAAGCACTTGCCTGAACAGGTACAAACTTCCTGATGAACTTTACGCCATGTGTTTCCATGTGAACACCTACTCTTTCTGCCATTTCTTGGTCAAAGCCCCGAAGTAGTATGGAACGCACCATCACTGTGACATCTAGACCTAGACCAGCAAGAAATCCTGCACACTCTAGAGCCACGTAGGAAGCACCCACAACTAGAGTTTTGCCAGGGCAGTAAGGCAGGGAGAAGAGGTCATCACTAAAAAGAAAGGAAGTGTAAGTTACAAGGTTCTTTCAAAACAAGCTTGTTTGTCTTTGCAAGCACTAGAGCAGACAAAGGTCAGTCTATTATGCCTTTTCATCTCACCTTGTAATACAGTATTCTTTATCTCCAGGGATACCCAGATATCTAGGCCTTTCTCCTGTTGCCAGGACAAAAGTCTCTGCTGTGTGATAGGTTACTTGTCCTTTTCTATTAGTTGCCTGTTTATATAGACACAGTTAAGAAAGTCTTTATTGTAGGAACAGGTTTTAAGATAAAATGAAAAAAAATACGTAATCCTCCCCTTAAATATTGTGAGTATGTCTACAAATCAAGAACAAGCAGTTTCAAACAAGAACTAATGCATTTAGAGAAGCTGTGCAGGTCACTGAAGAATAACAGGTTTAAACTACAAACTTTCAGGCTTTTCTCACATTAGAGCACTTAATTATTTACTCTTTGAATCCTGCCCATTTCAACTACTCATTTAGATTGAATTGTTCATAACAACTTCACTATCAAGTTATAAAAAGCCACAACAAATTAAGCCCCACCCTGCCCCCCACTTCCAATAAAAGGCCAACAGAATGCTAGTAGCAGAATATCATCAATTAGTTCTTAGGATAATGTAGAAATTAAAAAAAAGTATCTAGTTACATGATTTCAGAGGGCCTAAGACACAACCTTAAATGAATTCAAACTAATTTGACCTCTAGAGGCCCTTGGTCTTGGGAAATTTCACCTTGCCAATGCATCTCAAAATCTGACCTTCACTCTTGCTCTTTAGTTATTTTCCAACACAGATGAAGCTAAACTTCCTCTCCATCAAGTCATCAGGTAGTTCAGGTTGGAAGGGATCTCAGGAGGTCATCTAGTCCAACCTCCTGCTGAAAGTCTTTCTGTTCTACTTCATTTATAGACTAAGGACACTTAAGTAGATGACCTGCATACCTGGACACTAGAACAGTTGGTAGATAAGTTGAGCATACTACTATCTTTTCGGTGCTGGTCTCTTGGTTTGAAACTCATGTAGTTCAGCCTTCATAAACTCATATTGAAAACAGACAATTACACACACTGAACAAACAGTTGTCTTCAATATGCACTTCTTCTAAGTTAACCTTGCTACAATATGATCACATACAGCAAGATTGCCAGCACACGTTTTGTCTTGCAAAACTGACAGTATAATTCTTATGCTGATACAGCATAAGGTTCTAGCAGTGCTGTTACTCAAGCGCTTAATCTGAATTTAATTTCAATAGTTTTTATGCTTTAGTATGAAGATCTTCCAAGTGGCAAAATCATACAGCTGAAGTTTTTTTCCTTCCCTCCAGCTGCTGACATCAGTCATGAAGTTAGCAACCAAGACCACTTTATTCATGCAAGACATAAGTTTACAGATATCCAAATTACTCTTACATAACAGTAACTAGGTTTGCAAACACTGTGGCATGTACTAAAGTACAATAATAATTTGAATCAATAACTTATTTCACAAATGAGTTTTTAACTTCAGTTGACTTAAGTTGGCAATGTCAAGATTAAGCCTTTTCCTTTTTGGATTTTAAAAGGCAGTTTTAGAACATGAGTTTTCCCTCCCAACTAAATGTTTTAAACACAGCACATACCTTAATTTTGTGTGGTTCAATGAATTCTCCATACGAATTGAGGTATGTCACAGACTTCTCTCTTAAGGACACTCGATATCCCCAGTTTAAAGAACCAATGTAGTTTTGAATTGCTTCTACCATGATCTCCCAGTTGTGTTTAACTGAAACAAGACATTAATTTCATATTTAAAGAAATCAAAGTGCAATGAACTGTTAAAGAAAAACTGAAGTCGTATTCATTGTACATCATGCTAAGAAAACAACATTATAATCAGTAATGAGGATACATATTAAAGACTTGTTCTACTATGCTAATATTTACCTGACTTGTTACTATCTGAAATAAAGCCCATTCTAGAAGTTTTTCCATTTAATTCAGATTAATTTTTTTCAGGGAACAAAACACAATGAGCTTTCAATCCTAAAGGTTTCTATGACTCAAGAAGGAGGATGCCTTCTGACTCACCCAAGAAAACTACTGAACTCTGCCTCTATTTTACTAAGCTCAAAGTACAAGAACAATCTTAAGCTCAGTACGCTGCTTTGGTCTGTCCTCTGTGTTCTTACTAACCTTGCTCTTCATACTGCCACCCGTATTTCCTTGAATCTTGCAGTGCCTGACCAAGAAGTGCTGCTTGATGCATTAGCTTCTTAGGAATGCAACCGACATTTACACACGTTCCACCAAGTCCTAAGATGGAAAGAACCATATTATTTATGCTTTTCCTATCATGTGCTTTGTATAATCACCCATTTATCAGTTGGTGATGTTTGCTATAGCCACACGAGAAACATGAAATTTCTGTTGTAAGAGACATTTTTAAATACAATGAACACACTAAGCTTACAAGTTTGTATTCAGTTTAAGAGGTTACTTGACTCATTGAACCACTACGGGTACAGCGTGTTGTCTTAAACACAGACCCAGGATATTTACTCCACAGTACTTCAGATTTTAGTCAGACTGGCAAGTAAGCAAGGCAAAAAGCCCAGAGTTCATAGGCTTCAGTATCACCTATTATGTGGAATTTGAAATATATATTTGTTTGAAATCTTGGCTATGAATGCACATTCATACCTTGACTCAATAAAGCTCGATGAATGAAGTTCCTCACTCATTCTCAACTGCCAATAGCATTAATAAGGTCAGACAGCAGCTATCTTTAATTATGGAAAGGTGAGGCACACATAGCCATACTGTTCTAGGGGTAGCCTAGGTCAGTTGTCCATGAAATAGAACTAGAACTAAAAGGCAACCCCGCCACCGCCCCAAGCATTGGAATGTGAACATGCAGACACACTACCCAGACACAATTTGGAAGTGAACAAAACTAGAACAACATTTGACAAAGAACTGAGAGTTAGAAATGCACAAAACACAAATAACTGTCCAGAAAAGCAGGCATGCCAGGAAAACAACTCCTTTATTATCTGTGTTCCAGAATTACAGGAATTCAGCCACAACTTCTAAGAATACAAATCCATAATATCTAACAACTCAGTATGTATCACTGGCACTCAAACATCATAAAATACAAGTTAACTGAAGCCTACCCCATGAGGTTCCGAGAGGCGTTGGAACAACATAATCTAATACCATTACTTTCTTTCCCAAGGCAGCAGCTTCCTATAAAAGACAGAGAGACAAGTCAGCATTACTGAACTTTTGCCTGACCAAGAAAGCCTGTCTGCTCATTTACAGTCACAATATACCTAGCACTAATAGAAGGCTCATTTGCTACTTAGTGTCATTATCATGGCTCTTCCACCTCCTTCACTAGACAAAAATTTAAATCCCTCAAAAACTATTACTTTCCTCCAAACTCTGAATGGATGCTTATGTTCAATGCTGCATCCGTATCATCCCACGTTGTCAAAAGCCATGATCTGAAGAGGGTACGAGATAGACTTATCAGCCTATGATTATCTTCTACCTCACTCAAAGAAATATTTATGCTGTTAGCTCTCCTTTTCTCTCAGGAAGGCAGGACTGACTTAGCATGTTCATGAATGAATGAAAAAAAAAAGACATAAACTGGAAACAGTTCAATGGAAGACCACCAAGATGCTCAGGGGGCTGGAGCACACACCCTATGAGAAGGGTGAGGGAATTTGACACATTCAGTCTGAAGAAAAGGTGGATTTGGAGGGAACCCAAGAGCAACTTTCCATTAACTATGAGAAGGTCATTAAGATGACTGTGCCAGGCTGTTCACACTGGTGAGTAGCGGAGGGACAAAAGACAATGGCCATAAGTTGAAACAAGATAGTTTCAGACTAGATATAAGGAACTTTCACACCATGAGGACACTCAAGCAGTGAAACAGGTTTCCCAGGAAGGCTGTGCCATCTCCACCCCTGGCTATTTTCAAGGCCCAAATGAATGAGGTCCTGCATAATCTTGTTTGACCTCACAGCTGAGCCTGCTTGGAGCAGAAGCTTAGACTAGACATCCTCCTAATGTCCATTCCAACCTGAATAATCCTACGATACTCTATCCAAGGAATTATCAGCCACTTGATTGAATCTACCCATTGTTTGATCTTTCAAGGGCTTAGATCAAATATTTAGGTGTCTCAAATCTGTTTAAGAACTCCTGCACAATCCGGGCTCAAGCAAGGTTTAGCCAACTATCTTGTATTCTGTGAATACCTGACTTGTCCCACTCTGAACAGTTTGGTAATTATCACCAAGTGTATAACTGATGTCCCAGAAGGCACTGCGAAGAAAGATCGGGAGCATTCTGAAAATGCCCAACTGGCCAATTCAAGAATTCAGTTGTCGCCTTCTTCTGCCTGCCTTATATTTATCTAGTGAAAGTTGCACTGTTGTGTTGCTGTATTGTTGTACAGCAATTGCCAACGCTGTCAAGAATAACCATAAACTGACAGTTAGGATACCTGACAGAGGAGGGAAGCCTGCGTTCAAATTTCTCAGGTAGAAGAGAAAACTGAATCTACACCTTGGGTCCTAAGGCACTCTGAACAACAGCTAATTTGTAAGAGGTACACAATCTCTATTACCATTTCTGAAAAAGCAGCTAGAAATAGAACTAAAAAGTGAACCAGTTCCTTGAGAGAACAGCTGAAAGCACTTCATTTTAGGTGACTGGTGATCCTGAATCCTAAACAGTCAAAGTACTTCACGAGTAGCCTTCAAGTTTTCTGGATTACTGTTTGCAAGTGTTAAAGTGCCTGTGTACTACACATGAAGAGCAGATACTTAAACTTCTAGTTCCACCCTCAGCCAGGAACCTAAAACCTATTATTAGGATCGAGACCTGAATAAACATTGGCTAGAAACTGGTCCACACAGACCACGATCTCGTAAGTGAGCATATTACTAGACTGCTACTGATTCATTAATTAACAAGTTGAACAGTAACAATCATCAAAATATAGACTGTTTCATACTAGAGAGAGAGACTAACTTTTGAAGAATTTTCATACACAGCCTGTTCTTTAATGCAATTTTCACATCATACCTTAGAACACGCAAGTCCACCTGAGCCACCACCAATAATAATGAGGTCATAATCATAAGGTTCTGTATCTTTGCTGTCCCCAAGAAGTTTCTGCAGTGATCCATCATGATAAGCCTGGGAGAGTTAAAAAAAAAAGAAATTACCATGCACATTTCTGAGCAAACAAAAACTGAGTGACATTGCCCTTTCTGCCCTAGATCATCCAGTCTAATATGTCACACAAAATTTAATTATGATCAAACAGCAAATTCACTCTGTAGTCTTGTCAATTTCCAGCTGATTTTAAAGAAAAGTTACCTGGTAAGTTGAATCACAGCCACCTATGTGAGTTCCATTCACAAATACATTAGGCACTGTCCTCTGATTAGTTAGCTCTGCTAACACTTGCTGAATACTGGGTCCATCAGCTAAGAATAAAAGAAAGAGGTACATTATAGAACAATTTTCAAGAAGGGACTGTTTAAGACAACTGAAGCATTAAAAGTTTGGACTGCAATATAGTGTAGGCCTGCCAAGAAAACAATTCTATTATAAGCATCACATTTGTAGACTTCCTGAACATAAGCAAGTCTTCAGAAACCACTTCTCAGAAGAGCATGCTTAAATACCGAGAATAAATTGGTGCTTCAACCCATAATTCCTACAGAATGGAGTAAAGCTGTAGCAATAGAGTTTAGTCCCTGTATATCGTGGATTCTTATCAGTCTCTTCCTGACAGTGTCACACTTGGTACTACACAAAAATAATTTTCCAGATATCACAAGAGATCATATAGACAGCTTTTCTTTCATGAGAATTGCCTGGTTTTGGAGTATGTTCTGTGTAAGTGCATGTAGTTTTGCCCAGCAGCTTTGTATTATGAAAATATGGGGATGGGAAGAATGAACATGCTCTTCTACTTACCCTAAGGCTACCTTCAGACCTTTTCTACCCATCACACTGTCTTAAATCTTCCAATTTTAAGATTAGCATTGCCCGACCTGACCTGTCATCTGAATCATCAGCACCTACACAAAGGCTCAATTTGGATCTCTCAACAGTTGTCCAGCAGTGAAAGTGGGAAGGAAAATTTAGTAATCACTTTGACTAAAATCTTTTTACTCCAAGATCATATCTACTTAGTATCAGTAATCAGAACAAATGCAAGGGAAATACATTATCAATTAGGAGTATTACAGAAAAAAAATGACTGTGCATTGTACTTTATATATCTTGGGGTATAATTAGTTCACAATATCACAACTTTAATAAAAAGTAAAAATAAGTAAGAAGAGATGCTATTGATCAATAAATAAGTACATTTTTCCCAAACACCCTTTAGGCACAAACACTTCAAAAAAGCATTAGCACTTTAAAAAGCATTGGAAACTAAGCTTTGTACAGAAGAAAATTGATAATACATATTCAACAGCTTACCAACAGTGCAATTAAGAACCTACTAAGAATTATGTTAGAAACTACTTCTTAAAACTACATTAAAAGCTACATGCATTACATACATGTATGCATAAAGCACTACACATGTACTAAATCTAAAGCAGCTTGGGCTTTTAGAAAAACCCAACAACATCAAACTAGTAACAGCCAAGGTACTGGAATTTACCCTTCCTTCCAATGACTCAGCAACTTTCCCTATAAAGGTCACCCATATATCAAGTCAAACATTAACAATTCATCTAAGGCCACATAAGAACCTGAGGTAGGAGAAAAATTCCACAGGCTTTCCCCCCAAAAGACAGAGCTCCTCAGAGAAAAATCAAATCTCACACCCTCTATCAGTTGATGACTTGTACAGAAAGAGTCAAAGCCTTCAGCTGTATTAAAAACACATCCTGTATTAAAATCCACATTGAAGTCTAATTACTTTTATCTCTGCATATATTAAAACTGATTTTAATTGTTTTATTTATCCTCCAGTTAGTTCAAGACAGCTTAAGGAGTCATGCAGTCACCCATTTTTAGTTACATTAAGCAGCATGTGATAAGATTTTCTTTCTTCTACTTACCAGTTACATCAAGTTCCAAAGCATAGTACTCCACATGCATAGAACGGAAGAGTTCTTTCACCTACAACAGAAACAGACACAATGCCAATGCAAAGGTTTGACAAGATCTGACACATAGCTCAGGGTGTCAATACTTGATTGTCAGACATACAAAGGTAACTTTTAAGCCTCAGTTATTATGCTTCAAGGGCCTAGCCCTACATGGTTTTGGTAAAGTTTGGCACTACTTCTACATTTTGTATGTTCCTCACTTAAACCCAGGCTATCTAACAGCACTCAGATTAAGCATCCCACATCACAGCAACTTTCCAATAAAAGTTTCATTACCTTAAGAAAAGTTTCTATATAGAATTTGCTTAGCTGCAGACTTCTCCACCTCTGACAGAGACCACAAGCCATGAGAATAAACTGCCATATGGAAAAACATCAAGAGGAGAAATAAAGTAGCAGCCAGATTCCCTGATAATACTAAGGAAAGAAAGAAAAAAAAAACCCAGGAGTAGAGGATAACATGCAAAACAAAACACTGTCAAGTAAATAAAAAAAAAAGAAGAAAAAGAAGAGTGCATTATAAAAAGCTCCAGAAAAGGTAATACTCCCCAAGTGTACTCAGCACTAGGACAGCTCATGCCTACCAGACCTGAATTCACTTCTGGTTGCTGTACTTCAGAAAAGTTTTAGAACAAGCATGCAACAGTTACTGTAAAGAGTTAATAAGTTGGGTTTAACATAAAAAAGATGAGGAAAGAAACAGCTGTGTTTAAATAAATAATTGACTACCTCAAGGAAGAAAAGAAGCAGTGGTGGATGGAATAAGAACTAATGGTCTTGAACTGCATCAAGAGATTGAGATTAGACTTTAGGAAAAGTTTTTCCTAACAGCAAGACACTGGAATGTGTTGCCTAGGTAGATGACAATCTTCATCAGTGAGTGGCTTCAAAGTACATGTCAAAAGTGTTTGAACTACAGCTTCTGCTACCCTGAGGCATGGGACAAGACTAGACGATCTCTTGAACTTTTTTCCAGCTCTGATTCTTGGTTTGCTTTTTAACATCTGCCTCAGCCTTCAGAATCGGGCAGGAGTGGTTCTAACTTGTTTGCCATTGTTTTACTAAATCAGTCATATCTTGCTTGTGAAATACTGAGGCAGTTAATATCAGAATATAACAGTTACATTTTTTAACCTTTTAAATTGCTATTCTCCTCTGTTAAGCGGAAGAAGCATTCTGAAGATGCTTGGTCGTTAAAAGGCTGCTTTTCTCCTGCATTGCCATGAACAAACTCAGGTACGGTATCACTAGAACATGTCCTAGAAACACATTTCATGCATACAGAAGTCAGCAACAAATAAAAGAACTCCATAAACAAACCTAGTCTTAAAAAGAAAAAAACAACAAACATCCTAAATGACAACTTAGTTGAGATTTACTGGTGTGTCGTCCGTGTCCCGCCCCCCCCCCAGAGTTCTGGGTGTTTTTCTAACATCAGTTCTGGATGGATAGAGTGTACCATTACCAGATTCAAATCAGGTAGCCTTTTAGAACTGAGATTTTTACAGTAACATCGTTTGTTAAACTGGCAGTATTGAAACTGTGAACTGTCCTTCCAGATGGACAACACCATACCTCATGACACAGGATGCAGTATTACATATGGCAATATTTACTCCTTTGAAATATAACTTGCAGGCTTACCCGTGCAAATAGACACTGTAAGCCAATGCATAAAAAAAATAAATCTGCTTTAATCATAACTATCTGGATGTGAAAACAGCTCTAGCAAGAAGCACTAAATGTCTGTGTGATGGATCCACTTGCCAGCATGGAGCCTGAACAATGAAGCACACTAAGTTGCTGCCAATTCAGAAGAAATCTTTTACAACCAGCTTTCTGATGAACCTCAAATTTATTGACAGCACTTCACTAAGAGTAAGTTGAGTCACATCTAATAAGCTTAAAGATGTCAAACACACAATGAATAAAATGTTTTTAATGTTGCTGTGATCAATGCTGTTACTATGCCAAAGGCTGAGTATTCCAGTGCTTTCTACTGCGTTTCAGCTTTATGCAGACAAATATAAAGCTTTTGTATTCTGTACCACCTACATGGTAAGTTTCTTACCACATCATATATCAACTATAATATAAAAAAATAAGCTCTGCTTGTATAACTGATTACATTAGTTCTACAATTATAGAATAATTTAAATTGTAAGGGACCTTTGGAGGTCATCTGATCCAACTCCCTGCTCAAGGCAGGGCCAAATGTGAAGGTTGATCAAGTTGCGCAAGCACTGTCCACTCCAGTTCCGTATATCTACTAGGACAGAAGTACCATAACCTCTCTGGGCTGTTCCAATGTTTGACAATCCTCACAGTAAAGAATTTCCATTTTATCTCACTGGAGTATCTCTCGTTGCAACTTGTATTTATTGGCCCTTGTCCTTTCACTCTGCAACTCTGAGTCTGGTTGTCTTCCCACTTGGTAGCTGAAGACAGCAACTAAAATCCCTCCTTAGCCTTCTCAAGATTGAACAAACTGAGCTCCTTCTTCACACATCCTGTGCTCCAGTCCTCTAACCATCTAGGTGGCCCTAAAAACTTTTGTCCTAAACTCACCATTCCCTTCTGGCTTGCTTACTGGAATGACTATGGCTATGGACTGAATGACAGTCAGACAGCAGTGGAACTGTTTCAGACGTCGTGCTCTGCAACTGCTGTTACAAAGCCCAAGCTGAATGTCATGAAAGATCTAAAAAGCTAAGCTTAAAGGGATTGCTACTATGAAGTGTAAGCTAAGAAAGTGGAGGGAAGTCACAAAATTAGCTATTTGGCTGCTGGTTTAGTTTGCAGCAAAGCAGCAGGGTAACAGACAAGTTTCCGTCAGTGTTTTGGTTTTTTAAAAAACTGCTAAAATATTGTAACAGCAGCTGGCAGAGGTGAGGACAGGATAGAGAACATTAGTAGAACAAGAAAGGATTACACTCAAGAAAGCACAGATTTAAGACAATGCATTTAGGCAACCTTCATTCTCTGCTGAAGATATGGAGTAGAGGAAAAAAAAAAAATCAGACAAGCGTCAGCATCCTAATTAGAAATAGCTATGGCACTTTATACTTATGAATAAATCATACTTGTGTTGTGCTAATGAAAGAGAAAGAAAGAAAAGTAACAAGTATATGATCAGTTACGAAATCTTCAATGCAGGTGAGAGATAATAGATTATTTCAGTTTGGAAAAGAAAATGATTAGGAGGAGTAGAAAGATAACACACACTAATCATGAGTAATATCTAGATAAGGTGAACAGGAAATGATTTCTGAGAAATAATCACTGGAGCAAACAGCAACAACTGCATCTACCAGAAAACAATTTCGAAATTAAAAGGAAGTAAACTTTCCATGCAATAAACAAACCAGAGAACCTATTGCCACTTGACATTGTAAAAGCCAAAATTAAAAGGAGATCAACAGCTATTAGACCAACTAATGAAAGAAAGATCCATTGAAAACTTTTAACTCAGTAAAACTAATACAAACTCAGGTCAAGAAATTCTTGAGCCACACAGTGCTGGAAACTTCAGTGACATACTAGGAAATTTCCTTCCTTACATCCCAATCCTAAAAATGTAATTTCTCCAACAACTGTCTGGGATAGGATACTAGGTTGTATGGTCACTGATACAACCATTACTTCCCTTCTGACCAGTGCAATGGCCTTATTTACCTACTAAATCCTTCCAGTTTTCACAAAAAGAGAGACTAGAAATATTTCCAGATATTATTAAACAGTAGACCAATTTCTCAGTTTCAGAGAAATTATCTAACACTTTACAAAACTCTTCTGGAGATACTTTCTGTCACTAGGGTAGCTAAGCAGGTTTGAAATAAGCTTCATACAGTAAAGTTAAGTAATAATGGTACGCCCTAGGTCTGCTGTTGCATATATCAGCTAACATTCTATAATAGCTAGAGCTGAATTGACCAGAAACCCCTGTGGATACAGAATGTAATCGGTAATAGCGTAACATATAACTAGAATAACCAGCAACTTCTAGGAAACCACAGTTGTGGCTCTTAAAATAATTTCAACGTATCACAGTGCTCAGACTTGGCAATTTTTCATGCTAAAACCCTATGTTTTCTTTATGCATTTCTATCTTACTTAATATTAAATCTTTTCAGGGTGGTAAGAAACTAAGGAACAGTCAAGTTAAGTTATGACAAGGAAGTCATTCTAACACCACCCCCTCTCCACTACTGCCTTGCTAAAGCAATTGAACAATAAATTGCATTTGCAGAAAAAGAACTGCGTAATTGCCTAGTCACACTACTAGCTAAACTGAACAGAATGAACTACTTAATTCATTTAGAGAATTTATTTGCAGTGCTTTTCTGAAGGAAAGCACAATCTTAATTTTCTTCCAGTGCAGCTACCTGCATTTGAAATAAAGAATTCTTCCCACCCTCCAAATCAGGTCCTTCTAGAGCACAAGTATTCTCTGCACTAGCGCTAAACATCATCCACTTTTCCATTAATCCTACCAAAAGCACATTATTAACAACCATCCACAGTAAAAGACAGACACAGTACACACTATTCATATCTGTCTGTCTTTAAGAACTCAAAAACCTATATGATTACAGGCTAAGTACCCAAGCTGTAACTACATTGTCAAATTATATCCACTTCATTAATTCTACAGACTAGATCAGCTAGCAAGAATGCTGCATTACCCATTGTTCTCCCATTCCTTTCACTATTTTCTAAGTCTTTGGTGGGAGGGGTTGTTCATACTCATACTGTTGCAGGTCTTTCTCTGTTTCATCACTTGATGTCTCACGTGTGGCTTCCTTCTGTCATAAGCTTTCTTCTAATTCTCTCTCTGCAATAAATACCTCTTCTACATGTTTTCTTCATTATATTACCTTTCTCTTCTGTTCCAAATGGGAAAGCAAGCCAAGGAAATCTGCCTACTAGAGCAATCGGCTCTTCCTCCCCACCCCTGCCAAGCTTATCACTTGTTCCTTCACAAAGATTCATAGCGGGTCTTTCAACTCTCCCTCCTAGAAAGGGCCATGAGAGAGGGGCCTCCTACTCACGATACTCATTCTTCCCCCTTCCAAGACAATAAAGATAATATTCCTCATACCTGATTGTTTCCCTGAAGCAAGTAATCCTGCCTAATAGAGAAGCTCTGAACAGATGCAGGAAAGAACATTAATCTGAAATTTAATTACTGGACTACAATCAAGTCTATTTTTCCCTTAAGCTCCTTGTGTTAGTCTAGCCCCACTGCAATACCAGAAACAGATGAAGGAAAAGGTTGCAAGGTTTAAAGAGTTACTATGTCATTGTATGATCTCAAAAACACTGGACCGAGTGCCACACATATCAACACTTGAGCAACCATGATCACTAAAAGCACACATAGCAATACAGATGGGCACGACTAAGCATTTCTCAATGGACAGCACTTAAGTCCTCAACAAAAGGATCTTCTTCAACAGAGGTTAACATTTTTGACAAGTGGATTAGACTTGAGCAAGACTCCAACCCTTCGTTAGCTAAAACTTCCACTAAGTAAGTTGGTAAGTAAGCAAATTTTAGAAGGATTTGAGCTGCCTACTATGCTATATTGTCTTTCTGCCAAAACATTCCTGGAGAAGAAGCATTGGTTTTGCCTATTCTCTTATACACAGAAGCCTCCTTTCCCAAAACCTCAGTTAAGTTGCCAGTGAGATAGGATATATTCATTTATGTTTTCTACAACAGGGTCATAGTATCTCCTCCCTCACAAGAGCTACGGGAACTAAACCTAATCTACACGCGGCAGCGCAGCTTCTGAGTCTCTTCTTGGTTGTCCTAGTGTTCCTCAGTGGAACTGACAGTTCTAAATATGCTTTTCCACCATGGCTATATCGAATATGGTACTATAAGGTTTACCTAACATTTCATAACATGCTCTTTGTAAACATGCAAGAATCACAATGCCTACAAACACCCAGATTCTGTATGAGCTATGCCTATAATGGGATGGTATCATAAAATTCTAGTGAAAATCCTGTTTTTCTTTAATGACTCTGGCTCACTAGCTACAGCTACCCTGTGATACTGGTGCATAACCAGGGCTAGAAAAAATATTTTTCTCTAAACATCATCATTAATCAATAATGTTTTTTTTTTTTTTTTTAAATACGCATTATGGCCAGCATTTAGAACTTACACTCTTGCTATAGAGTCAATCTTCTCCCTCAAATTCAAAAAGAGCAGAAAACTCAACTTATCCCTCCCCAGGGATGTAACTTGGACAAAGCGGAACACCAAAGTGGTGCTCAAACTTTCACTAAGAAAGCAACACAACCAGCACCCTGATCTTCAAGTAACAGACGCAAAAGCTGTTTAACCGAGGAACAAGCACACTGCGCGCAACTTCCCACACGTTCACCTACCCCTCTGCTCGCGTGGCAAAGGGAAAGAACTACCAAGGACGCCAGTTGGGATCTTTGCCTCACTTCAAGCCCGACACGGGAGTTTCCAAGGGGTGGCACACAGCGCTTAACTTCAGCGGGGTGGATACGGGACTACTCCTGTACGCTCTAAACCCCAAGGGTGCCGTGGCAAGAAGCAGCATCCCCGCAACGCCTTCTTTCCAGCCCTCTTCCCCTTGCGCACTTCCCCCGGCCCGGGGCGGGCCGCCAGGCGTGCGAGCGGGCGCCCTCAGGGCAGATGTCTCTCGCCTCGCCAGGCCTGCCTCCTCCTCGCGGCGAGGCGAGGGGAAGCGGCTCCGACAGCCCCCCCCGACCCCCGTTCCGGCGGCTGCCGGCCCGAGCAGAAGGCCCGCGGCGGAGAGCGCGCCGAGGTGACTCCCGCCGCCCCCTCACCTTATTGCAGTAGGGGCAATAGCTCTTGCTGAAGATCATGACGCGGTGGGAGGCGATGAGGGTCCGCACTCGGAGCTTCAGGCCGTCCCAGTCCGGGAGCTGGGTCTGGCCCGGCGGCGGCGGCATGGCGGGGCCGGCGGCTGAGGCGAGGAGCTGCAACCGCCCAGCGCGCGCCCCGCTCGCCCGACGGCAGCGGCGCTCGCCCGACGCCCGCACTGACCCTCAGCACCACCCCGCCCCTTCCGGAGCGGGGAAGGTGACGAGCCGGACCGACCTATCCGCAGGGAGGGGGGGAGGCAGCAAAATGCCAAGGAGAGATTCCCGCCCCGCCTGTCAGCCACACGCACTATGACTCATTGTAAAAGAACAAAAAAGCGGCTTTACACCAGAGACAGAAGCGTTACTATTTACCTGAAGGTGAAATAGAGGAGGATAAACTTGCATTTTTTTAAGGCACCCCTCCCCTCTGAGGGGCAGGGTGGAATAACCCAAGAGGAGGGAGGCGAGAGAGCGCATGCGCAGGGGGCACGGCGAAGGGGCGGGCGGGCAGTGCCGGTGGCGGGCTGTTGTGTGGGGAGCTCGTCCCGCGGCGCCTCCAAAGGCTGAGGAGGACAAATAGTTCCAGCCGGGAGCGACTGGAAAGGAAAGAGGGGAGCTGGGGGCTGGCTCGTTGGCCTTTCCCGTTCTCGCCTCACGGACCGTCCGGTCCCGAGGTGGCGGCCATCGCCCCGTGTCCCGGCGTGGAACAAACACCCGGAGAGGGGGCCGGGGGCGCAGGTTTTGTCCCTCCTCGGTGCCTTATAAATTAGGGCAAAGTGGCGGGGGGAAAGCTGCCTTCAACTGGGAGAGAGCAGCTTCCCCCCATCTGCCTTCACCTGCTGCTTGGGTCTCTTACGCATAAGGAGGAGAAAAGGGGTAAAGGTGGAGCTTCTGTAATAAAATGGATTATGGCTTGAGAAGACGTTAGCCAAGATAGCAGAAGGAAGCTCCTTTTTATTGCACGTTACAAGGTTAAAGGAAGGGGATGCTGGAGCATCTGGTACTGCTTATCATGACGCACATCTCTGATTAGATTTATTATACTCTTCCCAAGAATCATTGTAATTGTCAGGACTGAGAGTTGGAAGGGGATGTTGTTGTGGCCTTGATAGTGGAATGAGCCTGTATCAGGGCATAGAGCAGGAGGAATCCTGTCTGGTTATTCCCCTGCTTTGGTGGGTTTTTGGCTGGAGAATGACAGACTGTGTGCTGAGGTCCCAAGAACCTGGTCATCTCTGCAGAGCAAGCCAGTGTTTACCAATTGCAGCAAAAGCTTTCTGTAAACAATCATAAGGGGTTGCCCTGGTTTAACATCTAAGAACTTCACTAATGTTGCTGAATCAAACCCTGCAAGCTTCTGAGTGACACAAATTACATTCCATAGGTGAGGAAAGCACAGAGACAGAGCAATTTAGTAAGGTTCAATAGGAAGTGTGTAACAAAGCAGGTAATAAAGTCCAGTGCTCTCTCCCACGCCTGCCACAGACCAGCCCTACTTCTATTTATTAATGCTAAAAATAATCACATATAAAAGCTGTAATGCCACCGCTGATGAAAATGGGCCTGCTGGGTGACAACTGAATTAACTTGCTTAATTCCCTTTTGATCACGTGTATCTGTGGTGTTCACTGCCCAGTGAGCTTGAAAAAATATATATTACATTTATTTGAATGTTGGCAATGAAAGAGTTCTAGGCTAACTACGCTCCCCACAGAGAAAAGCAAATCTGAGTTTTATAGCCTCCTATTTCAGTATCAGCATGTAGGAAAGCAGATACGGTACCTGCAGCTACTAAGGTTTGACATAACATGCAGGGGCCAGAACTATCCACAGTACTTTGCTCATAGTCCAGCCAGAACCGCTTGTTTATTTCCTAGCTTTAGCTAATTGTTCTCCCTCCTTCTCAGACTCCTTCTACCTGATGAGAAACGTCGTTATCCTTAGTATTCTTGCAGGAATTAATATCACAAGCTCAAGGGTTTGTGCTACTGTCTGAAGGTTGGTGGGTTTTCATACTGAACTTGTCATCCATCAGCTCAAGAAAGGTCAGAAAATGTAATACATACTCAAAATATCTTTTTCTTTTGAAACGCTCAACACTGATGGCAGTGTGCCAAGTCCCATGAGGAATAAATGTCCGAGGCAAATTATGTCACTTGAGGGTTTTTTTCCCTTCTGTGCTCTCTCTGCTATTGGTTATTATTATCACTGTTACCGTAGCTAGAACAAGAAGGGGGTAATGGTTTTAAACTACAGGAAGGTAGATTCAGACTAGATATAAGGAAGACATTTTTCATGATGAGGATAGTGAAACACTGGAACAGGTTGCCCAGAGAGGTGGTAGATGCCCCATCCCTGGAAACATTCAAGGTAACATTCAGGTTAGGACTGGGATCTGAGCAACGTGATCTGGCTGAAGATGTCCGTGCTCATTGCAGGGGCATTAGACTAGATGACCTTTAAAGGTCCCTTCCGACCCAAACTAGTCTGTGATTCTATGATTCTGTGAAGAATGGATGAAGGGGACAATGTCAACTCAGAACACAAATGGGTGATCTGGAAGCACTATGATGGCAGTATCTTGCTTAGGTTTGCTTTCCTCAAAGCTGGAGTGGAGGAGAGAGCAGGGAGGTAAGGTCTCGCTGTGTTGGCAGTCACTGTTGGTGGTTGAGAGAAAAGGAAAGGATTGAACTCTGGAGAAAGAAAAGGGAAGACAACTGCTCAGTTCTAGAGAGGAAGGGACTACCACATTAGTATCCTGCCTGTGCATCTCAATAGCTTATAGTAGCTCTAATTATTGTTAACAGTATAGGCCCTGAATCCGTCTTCTGTGGTTTTTTTTTCTCCCTGAGAATACCAGATCATATTCAGCTCTCAAAATCTTACTCTTCAGATATGCTGGGGTAGATCTAAGGGGTTGACTAGAGCTCTTTGGGAAAAAATTCCACTCACTAGGAGACTACATTTAAATATTTGAAACAGCAGAAGTGTTGTAAACATTTCTGAATGAAGTGGTTTTGAAGCGGAGGTTTTGAGGAAGGGGCAAGTGGCTTGTGGAAAGAAACAGGAAACTGTTTTAAACATAGGAGTGTGAAAGACTTGTTTAATAAAGGTTTAAGCATGATTGAACTGTGGCTCCCTGCAGGCCAGTCAGCAGCTGTACAAAGAGCTTATAAGATGATAGTAAGCTTCCCCACCTTCCACATGAAAGGTCTTGGTCTGCTTTTTCTAATATAAACAGATAGAATAAAAGCAACTGGTCTCATTAGGACAGTCCTGTCCTATGCATTACTCAACTTACTCTAAGGATTAGTAAAAACCAAACCACATAAAATAGTTCTTAATGGTGTAGCATAATGTGGCATGGGAAGGCATTGAGGTAGAAACTGGTAGGGGAGGTTTGTGAATAGAATAGGATAGGATGGGATAGGATAGGATAGGATGGGATAGGATAAGATAGGATAGAAGATGCATCATTTCCGCAGCTCTTGCACAGGACTAGAGGGCTCTTAGCATCATAAAGGTCTGATCCCATCTTTAAAAGTGTAAAGCTACACACCATTCTGAAAAACATGGAGTAAGACAGTCTCTGCAATAAAAAGGGCTTCAAAAGACAAATTGACGCAGACAGCAGCTGTTGGAAGCATTTCTAAATTAAGTTGTTTGCAAGAAGATATTTGGAGGAAGGAGCAAATGACTGGCAGAAAAGAACCAGGGAACTGTTTTAAGCATAACAATGTGAAAGTCTTTAGCTGTCCTTTTGTCTAAAATCAAATTCATGTGTCACCTGGGCTTGCTCCTGTTCCTCAGGTACATTCAAATAGCTGTGAGCCTTGATGCTGCTGAAGGGAGTCGATTTAACAGTGAAGAATAGCCAGAGAGCTCCCTCCCAGCCACATCCCTTTGTTCCCTGGTTCAGTCCTCATGTCACAGCACAGGAAAGGAAAGAGCATGACCTATCTCCAGCTTTATATTCTATTGCGGATCTGTCTATGAAGTGGTATTCCCTAAGGTTGCTGCCTCTTCTGTATATCCAGAACGCTGTAACACAGTTTAGAAAGAGTAGAGAATGTGTCTTAAAGGTAAGGTGACAAAAGCCCTAAACTGTGGCCTTAATCTTTCTCACGTTATTCCAGTGCCTTCTCTGACCTTCTGGGAACTTACCCACTCTGCACCAGGGGAAGAATAAAGGTGCTGCATTTTAGAACTGAATTTCCTGTTTTGGAGAAGGAGCTCCAGATCTCCCCAAAGCCATAAGTATTTCATGGGTAGAAGGAAGAAAGAGAGGATGGTTATTTCTTCAGAAAAAATGACAACTGCCAGTCCTTGAATTACCATAGAAATTGGTCGTAAGCCAGGAGACTTCCGAAGTCCTTAGCATGAGCATGGTTACACCCTTTGTCAACACTAACAATGGAGAGTTAATGGAGAATGAGCCATGCTGGAGGCTGTTGAAAACCTGATTTGATAGTCATTTGGGTGACAAGCAGATGGCCTGCAGCTCGGAGTTTACAGATTAGTGTTTGTGGCAAATGGTGTCAAAAGCCTTCTGGCACATTCACAAATTTTGGCACCATTAAGTATATTACCATCAGCTCGTTGGAGTGCTGATGGTGCACATAATACAGAGCGTGTAATAACCCTGTGCTCCAGTCTGAGACTGGGAGGGTCTTTCAGATCATAAAAGACTTTGGCTAGGGAAGGAAGGGGAAGAGCTTAGGGAGAAATGATTATTCCTCCTTCACTGAAGAAAGAGGAAAATAAGCTCTTCAGCTGACCAGCAGCACTCTCCAGGAAGGGCTGGGCATAGGAGTAACTTCTGTTAGCAGTGGTAGTGCTAAAATACAGTGAGCATACACACAGCAGAGGGCAATCACATCTTCATTGTTGTAAAGATTCAACATCACACCCAGAAAAGCTTGTCTGGACAGTGGCGGAGCATTGAAATGAGGCCTGGATGTTAGCTGCTATAGAGAAGTCAATGGGGGGAGCTCAAGACCCACCAGGAATAATTTTTCTTCAAGATCTTGAATAAATAGTGAGAAGCCGTTGTGCGCCTTTTTAAAAGATGTCAGAAACAAGGCAGTTAAAAAGAAATAATCAAAGTGGAACAGTTAGGACCTGCATCTGTTAATGATGTACACATGCATTTTTTTCCATGCAAAACTCATGCTTGTGAAGTTGTAAAAGACAGAGTGGGTGCTTTAAGTTCGCTTTCCTGGTTTTGGAAACCATCTGCTAGTTTGTGCCTGCAAATGAGAGATGGCTGTATATCTGCTTTTCTGCAGACATGATGGTGGTGGTCCTCTGTTTCAAAATGTGACCCCGGGAGTCTGCTGAATGTCTCTCATCTAATCTTACTCGTCACACTTTCAGTCTAAAATGTATGGTTAGTGTCCCTTGAATGGTGTTTAATTTTGATTAATATCATTATTTTATAGTGCTAACGTGAGCGTGAGGTTTTCTGAACGCATCATAATTAGATTGCCAGCACTTTGGCTCAGGGAACGTCTCCTCCCATAGGTGTAGGGCACAAGGTTTGTTGATGATGTTATATGTGTTTTACAATAAACAGTAGTAAATAGAGAGTGCCAGGTCTTCTTCTTCAGGTGGCTGCAGTGAGAGGGAAAGCAATGAGGCTGTCATGCTCCAAGGATTTGTGCAGACTAGGGTCTCCCTTTGCCCAGATGAAGCTTTAATGAAGTCAGAGAGACTCAGGCTGGATCTAAACCTGCAGAATAATGGCCTCCACAGTTCAATTGTGTTAAGCGCTGCAAGCCAGAAGCTTTTCTAGAGCTGACAGAAAATGTTGGTGCTCAGCTGCTTTACAGGATGAGCCCTTTATTTGTCTGCTTTAATGAACGGCATGGTGTCTGTCTCCTGTGCACCGAAGTCACCTTTCCATGCTAAGTTTCTTACGAAGGCTTTTTAAAAGAAAAAGGAAAAGAAAAGAAATGTAGAAATAAAGGATAAAAAAGTCTTTAATCTTTCAGAAATATGGGAACTTGGCTGTATTTCTAAGCAAAACCAGTTCCTTTAAGTAGTCATATGCTGCACATTTCCCGGGAGACTATTTTAATGAAGGTTTTTTTTTTAATTCTAGTCAGCTTTAGCAAGACGACTTTTTTGCACTTGCAATGCAGGGGTCTTGGCCTGGGGTCTACTGCCCTTTGCATTCCTCACTTCCAGTGAAATTCCTAGTGTCTTGATCTGTCCACTGTGACTCTGCCATTGTCCACTTGCAAGAGAGATGGTCAGAAGTATCACAGGTTAATATTTCAGAACAGGCAATATTCAAATGTTTCCTACAGTTTCTTTAGCTAGACCAATTTATTTTATCCTGCAGCTGCACAGGAATGCTCAGCAGGGAGGTCAGATAATAAATTCAAAAGCACAGATTTCTACATTGCCTTTTGTCATAGATTTATTATCAAGTGTGTCTCTTAAAGTCTATTTACATGGTTTTTCCTTTAGGTAATTAAATACTGTGCTGAACAGAGCAGGGATTCTCCCAGTTTTTCACCCTCGGGGTAGCTGCATCAGAGAGAGATCTTTCTGTGCATCCAGATTCCTACCCAGTTTGTAGTCACCCTCTCAGTTTTTTCTTCTATTCTGAGGACAAGCAGGCTGGACATCTTTGGATCCTTGGAGCTGAGAACTCTGCTCTTTGTACCTTTTGGTTCACATATACTGTGCTCACTGCTGATCAGAATAGTGTTGCTAACTGCATATGTCAAAAGATGCCATCCTTTTAGTTTTTTTACTGCTTCAGTGGAATGAGTTGATTCTTAATAGTGGCTGATGCTGACAAGGATAAGCCTTTGGCTGAATTTCTGGATCCATTCAAGGTTTCGCATCTCCTAAGCAGGGTGGTTCCTTCAGTAAAAACAGGCCCGCCCAAGAGGCTTATAATATTTCCTGCTCCTGGGTGGTGATCTCAAGGAGCAATCTTTCTTGTGGTTATTTGGTGCTTCCAGGCCTGGCTGAGACCCAGGAAGATGCAAGAAGCACAAGAGAAGGTATTGTGGAAAGGAGAAGACGTAACAGACCTGTGTTTTCTAAAGGTTTAGAGATGGATGAAGCTCAAATTTCAGGGAAGGATCAAATAAACCCATATTTGTGCTGGTATAGATTTCATGGCCTTGCTAGATAACAGCATAACCCGGACACAAACCCAGCCTGTTGTCAAATACAGCATTTTAAGACAAGTCTCTCAATTTTTATGTTTTGCTTAAAACAGCGATGGGGAGAGAAACTCTACCTTCTTTTTAAGCTTCTGTTGTGGACAATGGCTTGGAAACATGGGTCTGACAATCTCAAATATCAGGCCAACTGTGCAAAGAACTAAACATTTCTTAATGGCACAATTTTAGAGCCAACTGATTTTTGTGTGCTTTGGTGGCAAGACTCAACAATCTGCTCTTTAGAGATCATCATGTGATTGACTCTTGATTCAGTTTCCAGGTGGTCCCTACTTTTCTAGCAGATTAACCCAGAAACCAAAATGAAACACTCCCAAACATTGGTGTTTGATTGGGTCTGAATGTAGTCTTTTGGAGTATCTGAAATGTTTTTGTTCTTCAGCCACAGCACCAGCAGGGTGCTGCTTTAAAATTCTAATGCCTGTGCACTCCCTGGAGTCCCAGTGTTCAGAGGTACATTGCGAAGACAATATTCACAGTATGTCTAGCTAATTTTAAATTATTGACTTTATCATTGCTGAATCTGTGAAAGAAAGCCTTAGCACTGTTCAGCGAAGGCCTAAAATCCAAATCAAAGCAAATGCATTTATTGATTTTAATTAACCGAGCCCAAAGTGATAGTAGCTCAAAGTAAGAATTGCCGAAGTGCTGTCGTTGGCCTTGAAGTTTCCCAAGACTGCCTTGTGTTTGTCCTTCTTTTCTTCAGTAATCCACAAAGATCCTTGTCCCCTGGAATGTCAACAGCTAGCACTGCCATCAAAGTCAAGAGTAGGATGACAGAAATGACTTCTTCCCAGCCCATCCTTCTCTCCTGAGGGAGTGCTGCTTGCAGCCAGTTCCATTTGATGCAGGTTACCCAGCATCAGGACTGTGCAGATAGCGTGGTCTTTGGTCTTGCCATTCTTGTACGTCCTTGGTTTGTTCACGTGGTTCTTGTAAGCGCTTTGTCACAGGAGGATGTGGTGGATGGGGCTGAGGGTGGTGGGAGGGACAAAGCAAGGAGGCTATAGCAACTAGTTATTTAACTTAAATAATTAGGTTTGGAGCTGTGCTTGGAGAGGAGGGACAGCCAGGCTAAGGCGTGGAACTGCTAGCACTTCTGTGCTTCCTACTTGATTTTTCAATTGCTTTTGCTCTCCCTCGTATGGAATCCATTTTGTTATTTTGACTTCTCTCCGGCTGAAGTGTTTTATGTAGTACCTTGGATGTTACTGAGTCATTGATAAGTACTAACAAACCATCTGCTTATCTCAATTTGAGCCAGAGGATAGGCTGCAAAGCACGGCAGGGTTGGGGGGCTTTTTCCTCCTTTTAATATGTCAGAGAAAAATGCAGCAGAGGGCACTGTGTTGTTAGGTTTCAGGGGAACATTTACTGAATTGCACTGGGTGGCTGGGAGTAGCCTCCTTCTGAACACCTGTACAACTAAATAACAGAATATTAAAAGCACTTCCTCTGAACATGAGGGTTTTAGGGTTTAGAAAGCAGTCTTTTTTATGCTGTAAGGACTTAGCTGTTTTCATTTTCAGAGTACCTAGGAAGTGCTAGCATCAGGATCTTTTTCTATTACGTACAGGATCTGAAAGACAGCCTCATTAAAGGAGCAGCGTAGAACACAGATGACATCGAGTAGGCAGGCTACCTATAATAATGTCATGTTTTGTCATTTATAATAGATAGTTCTTCCAAACCTTTGGGATTCCCACAGCACTTGGCAAATTAAATATTTGAACGTTGTTAAAGGGAAGCTTGTTGAAGGAGAGCGGGCAGCTGTGAAGTGGGATGTGGATGCCATTGCAGGAAGAGGTGGAGTGGTGAAATTTCATTTGAGGAAAGTCCCCATTCACACAAAGCATGTCATGGGACATTTTAAAGTGCCTCTTCAATAAATACGTCCTTGTTTAAGGCATGATTGGAGAGAACGGGATACAGTAAATAACATGCAGTGTTTTCACAGCACTGAGCTCTGCCGCACGGCTCATCGCACAGCAAGCTGTGCGCAACCCCCTTTGCCTTCGGCTGACGGCAGGAAGGTGATCTGATGCAGCTGGAAGCGGAGTCCGTGGTTTTAAGAGGCCCTGTTTGTTCACACTGCAGCCTGGCAGTGCAAAGCCATCTCCTCATGCCAGCCTTTGCTGTTAAGATAATGTTGAAGATAATGTTAAGTTAATTAACTCTAGATGCTTCAGGTCAGTGCTGGAGGTTTCTCTGGCGGATAGGGACTCTGCTGGGATAAATACTGTACTTCCCTGAGCTTCCTCTGGAGCAGGGTTTTGGTCTCACAGATTATACCCATGCACAGGGAAGCATAAACCCACAAAAGAGGCTCATGAGGTTCGACTAGATTGTTCTTGTGCTTGAAGTTAAGCATGTGCTTAGATACATGATAATAGGTTATATTTTATTTATTTCCTAAAGCTGGATTACTAGAAGAGGGAAGGAGATCCAAGGAGGAGGATGGACTGCTCTGACACCGTCTTGTCAAAGAACTGCCAACGTGGCAGGACATGCTAAGGGTGAGGAGCAGGTAGAGTCCTGGAGAATGCAGCTTGATCTCATGGGAGCAAAGAGTTCAGTCTGTCCTGTTTTGGGTCAAAATCAGGATGTCCCATTTCAATGTAAGTTCATGACCTTTCGTATGCGTTATTAAGGGAAATGGGAAGTGAAGCAGCAGCTATAAAAATTGATAGCATTAAAATTCCCCAAAATTAGAAGAGGAATAAAAGGAATGAGTGGAAAGCCTTCCCCTCTCTCCCTCACATAAATGATGTTCTTGTCCTAGTAATGGTGACAGGAGGTGGTCAGATGGCATTATTTAGCTGAATGGCCTGCGTCTCCATGTGTGCTCAGATAAAGTTCAAAATGACCTTTAAAAAAATCCATTTTTAAAGATTCTTTTTACTTTGGAAAGGTCCAACTTTAGTAGCTTAAATTTAATTTTGTTCTTGAGGGAACTGGCTGTGGGGAGGGAAGGCAATGCTAGAGATGCTCACAGTAAACTAATAGCAGGTAAAATGTCATTTAAAAAAAGTGAGTGGAAAGCGTGTGTCATTGCAAAGAGGAAATTAATGAATTCTCTTCCCCTAATTCCTTTTCTCAGGTTTGATTTCTGATGTCTTTTCTTCTGACTACCACTGCCACTGCCTCTGCTTATGTTAACACAAACTTATTAGCTGGCTCATTGGTTACACTGAACCCAAGGTCACAAGAACAGGGATGCTGTAGCGGTCAGCTGCACACACGTGCAGACATAGTCATGGGAACTGTCTCCAGCTCTGGAAACACACAGCTCACAAGACAATCCCCACTGCTCCTGGGTAAGCACAGACTGCTTTTTTTCCCTGTAAATCTCCAGCAACAGAAGAATAAATTGACTGCAAGCACTTCACAGCTGTACCCCATAAGGAACAACAGTGACATATAAGCACCAGCAGATATGTTGTACAAGGCCAGGGACTTCATCACTTCTTACGAAGCAGTAGTTGCTCTCTGTAGTTCCCACACTAAGGAAATTGGTCTTCAGGTTAGTAGTGATGCAAGGCCAAGGAGAGACTGCAGGGAAACTCTTGTCAGGACTGACTGGATGAGGCATTCTGGCACTGGCCTGTTGTACAGGAGTAGGCACCTGTCTGACCCTGAGTTGGTCTTCACTTTCATGGAAATTTGATTTTGAGCTCCTTTCAGTGTTTGTTATGTAGAACACAGATAATAGTCATGCCAATTTGCCGCAGTAAGAATTACAAAATGCACCATTGCAGCAGCTGGTAAGCAACCAAAGGAGTGGGCAAATGTCTGCAACCAACAGAAGAAAAAGGCCATCTAAGTCATTGGAGTGTGCAAAAAAATCTTCTGGACTTATCATTACTGTCCACAGAAAAACAGCCTTTCTTTGTCTCATACTTCCTCTTGCTGTCCTCTTGCTGGAGGATCCTGGCCGGGTACTGGGGAGAGCTCAACACCTTCATTTTCTGAATTTGAGATTTCTCATAAAATGTACCCACTGGATGGTATCACGCCAAGCCTCCTTTCCCCACAACACATGGTCCTCCTGGTCTAAGCATTTCTAATGTCAACCAAAGACCCATTGCAGAGCTTCCCAGGAAACTTTTCTTTTCTTGCACTTGAAGTATCCAGCTGAAGTAAAGATGGAATTAGCTGTGCTGGCAGTGTTGGTTTGGCTTGTCCTTTGGTTAAGCTGCTGATAAGCTAATTCAAACTGCTTCATTTTCCCTGGAGATTCCAGTGCTTTCCTGGGCTTGTTGGGAAGAATAAAAGAGATCAGGCTGGGGATGGACAGCCAGGACTACCCATGTGTAAGAACAAAATGGACAGGCCAATATGGGAGTGTCATGTAGGACTGGCTGGCTCTGCTTCTGCCCTGGGATGGAGGCCTGAGCAGCTCACTGTGGATTGATGACTACATGGTGCTTTGGATGAGATTTTTGTACGTAGCCCCCTCTCTGCCTGGATCTCACTGCAGGATGATGCCTGATGGCTTGGCTGTATTGGCAAGGTAGCAGCCTGGCCCCCTCCTCTCATCCCTGGTGCATCTCAGAGATAATGTCCAACAGGAGATCCAATTAGAAGCTTGACTGGCTAACCAGAAATGGCAACTGGAGGCTGAAGTTGGTGTGCCTGCTGTGGATAAAATAGAAAACTTCCTGCAAATCCATCTAAAGACTGCTTTTGGAAATGACTGTTTCTTGCTTCTTTATTGCTAAGGAATAGCCTATCTGCTTCTAGGCCTCTGACGTGGTGACTCAGTCACAGGAGTCCAGTAACTCTTCTTTTTTATTCTTCCTGCCACCAAACACAGTAGATCTCCCTCTAACAGCAGTTTGTGTTGGAGCTAATTCTCTGCTGAGCTGTTATTATGGCAAACAAGGAATTCAAATATAATCCCATCGGCCTCTCTCTGCAGGAAGAACTTGGACCTCGACGTACTGACTTCCTGGGAACATATGCAAGCTCAACTTTTTTTGTATTATGTAGCTGAGAGTCTGGGCTGTCTGAATGACCCCAGGCAGATAGTCAAAGATGACTTTAAAGGCTGGATAATGTATTTCACAACTGTATAATCCTGCAGTAGCCTGGGGGTTTAGAGTTGTTTTGTACTGGTTTTGATGTAGGGCTTATTTTAGCTTTTATGAAGAGATGTTGCTTTCTTAACTAACACCGCAGTAGCTTATGAGCTGTTCTGCAGAGGACCCATTTGCTTTAGGCTCTCTGCATACAAGCAGTACTTTTGGGGGGACTGTGTTCAGACACGCACATGGGTGGAGACATGCTGGCCTATGGATGTAAATGCACCCCTGCACATATATGCAGTTACTATACTGAAACTGCCACATTAAGAAAGATCTGTATCTTCTAATGTCAGATTTATGTATATGCGCAAACACATGCTTATACATGCAGAGAGAGAACTGCCTGTCCTCCGACGCATACACAGAAGCATGTGTCCATACAGAGATGCGCAGAAACAAAGTCATAAATGCACTTCAAATAAGAGGCATCTTTTTATAATATTTGTTCGTGTAATGGTTATGCATGTATGATTGCCTGCATCCTGACTCTACTCAGACCCCGCACAAGTGACAGTTTCACCTTAGCCTCAGAATACGTGAACTAGAGATGAAATCTAGAGAAAAAATGTGGGGCCATAACATAAGAGAACATTGTAGGAGTCCATTTTGAGCTATTTTCCTCTCCCTTTTCCCCCAAACCCTTCTAGTCTAGTCATAAAAGGCGCTCCTGCTGTTTTTCTCCTCCAACATCTTTCCTTATAAACTTTAATAAGTAATCAGGTGTGATCAATGCCAGCTACTACTCTCCTGCTCCTCCGCTTGCTGTTCTAGTGCAGAGCGATTCTGTAAAAACGACCTCCTGGGGATCCTGCATTGATTTATTCTCAGCTGATATGAAACTTCAGCCATTTTCCTTCTCGCATTGTCCCTGGTAGAGCCTATTCTGGAAAGAGAAGGATGCCGTGAAGGCAACTGCTGGTGTGTGATCTGGATCTGAAGCCTGAGAGCCCCTCTGGTGACAGGGGTACAGCAGGGCAGACATGGCTCAGGTTCAGGCAGGGAGCAGAGAGGGACACTCAAAACGGGCACTTAAATGTTCTCTTTCTTGCATCTATTTGCAAGCCATGAGTAAAAAGGCACTATATGTTTTCCTGCCGTCAGAGCTCACAAGGGAAGTGGTATGAAATAAGAGGTGAGTTAGAAGGTAAAGCTTTCTTCACCCATGCTCAGTCAGCACAGGAGTTTCACCAGTGCAACATGAGAGAAGGAGCACAAGGGTGGCTGTACGAGGTCATATCAAGTAACCGTCTAACCTGGGTCTCTGGTATTGGCCACTAATGGGGGGGTCTGGAAAGAGAGAATAAGGAAGAGGTCAGATGGATAGAGTGGCCCTCTTCTGCTGCTTCTCAGCAGCCACTGGCAAGCTGCAGTTCAAGGGACAATCTTGGAGCTAGCATATGCACTAACGGAGGAATTTTGCAAACAAGCTGGGTTTACTGCCCCGGGGTGAAGCTAGAACAAAACAAAGAGATCTCGGGGCAGAGGCACACAGCAGCCCCGTGGAGGCCAGACCAGGAGTTCAGACTATGATCCTCTTTGTGCTGCAAACACAGATGCAAATAGTACGCAATAAAGTACGTCAGTCTCTCAAACAGGAAACTCAGGAGACATTAGTCCAGCTGCACCATCCTTGCTCTTTCCCCATTTAGAGAAACCAAACTCAGGGACTGTAGACCTATGCTCGTGGTGCCAGTGTTGACCCTCTCTTCTTTCTAGCTGAGGCAGATGAAAGAAAGGAAGGTTTGGACGCAATGAAAAAGCATCAGAACTCTGGCAACTCTGACAACAGTGACAACTCTCCCCCTGCCAAATCAAAGGGGTTTGGGTTAATGCCTTGACATCAGGGCTCTATGAGATACATAGGATCGCGAGATACGTAAGGTTAACAGAAGGTTAAAGCCCCAAGATCAGAATGCCTGTGTTTTCAGCACATCTGTGTTTTCAGTTTGGATTAAGTGCTATGGCACCCTTTGATAACAGGACTCACCTTACAGCCCGCCTGTAGCTGTAACCAACAGAAGCTGCATCTCTTTGCTCCCTCTTCCCTTTTGTACGCAGCCCATTGCATCACTGGAGTAGGATGAGGATGGGGAAACCCTCTGACCCCAGCGTGCAGCCGCCCTGCATCCAGGAGAATAAAATCTGCTTCTTCCCTCAAGCAATTATAAGCAATCGCTATTTTGCTATTCAAGGATCGTGATTTCAACACTCGAGGGGTTAATGCACCAGGGAGGCAGCTGATGCTTTCATGCCGGTATGCTGTATCAAACAGCACAGTTTCCAGGAAGATGAATATCCGTAACCAAGTAGCACAGCAGAGCCCAAAGCCTGTTCAAAAGAATTCTTTTTGATGATCTGGTTTTATTACTTTCAATGAACTGGAGTCTCCAAGGTATCAGTGAATAAGGGATGCTGTAAAGCGGCATCTTGTATACATGTTTCAAGCTGCGTCTGCTGGTGCTAAAAAGGATGAAAGAGAAACTGCTTAGTAATGACCCTAGGGCCCAAACCCAGCTCAAGCTTCCACAGGGCATTTGCTAAGACAAAAAGAAGATCTTAACCATTTGCACTGGGACATGACAACAGGGACGCAGCCTACATCATTCACTTTCCCCTCTGGGAAAACTAATCCATTTCCAGGACAGAGCATGTGGTATGTGTTATATGTTTCATAAAAGCTTTTTGCCAACTAGAAAAAAAAAAAAAAAAGAAATGTCAAATCGGGAACAGGTAGATGTGAATTATAGGGCTCTGTGCTGTCTGGAGAATCTGGGTGATTTAATGATACGCTTTGTGAGACACTACACTGGTCAGAAACCTTCTACAGAAATATGATGCTTAAATTCATTGTTCTTGTTTTGTCTCTACGTAATATGTGGATTTGAGTGTAAAACACAGCTTGGACCATGAGTACATGGACCCACCTGTGAATGTGGTTCAACATAACGGCCACCAGACATGTGAAGGGAGGCAAAAAAGAGTGAAACCTGATCAAAATCATGACAAGGAGCACCCAGTACTGATTTCTTCTTTAGGCACCATCTTGCCATTTCTGTAACAGCACTAAGGAGAAATTTTACAGCTGTAGACTGGATATGAACTTGTAAATGGACAGGGACTGAACTATAGAGAAACCCAGACTGTTTGAAAGTCCTCTTATCATTAAAGGACGTCAGCTAGTGCCCTTTCTTCCTAAGCTCTGCATACACCATTATAACAATATTAGCCTGTGCATTGCCTCTCAGTGCTTTCGCTTTGGAATTCAAATCATGTGTATGTTTTATAAAAGGCTCTCTAGTGTGAGCCTCAGAAATACATATGCACTCTCCAACTGTGTGGGTTTTCTCTTTCCTGCCTAGTGCACAAATTACTCATTGTAACATGATAAATGAATGGGACTGTGTAACCCTCTTTATAGTTTACAGTTTTTATAGTGCTTTGCCACCATATGTTATAAATTCATGAAGCAGTTGTACCGTGTAACAGGTTTTTCTGTTTGTTTATTTAGTTATTTGCTAATTCTTACAGCTGTATATACATGTGTGGATGTGTGTAAATATATATAGATATTTGTCTGGTGGACTGAAGCCTAGGACAAAAGATCAGCTGCATCTGGAGAGCACTCGAGGGGCAGAAAACAAGAAGGATAAAAATATTGCCTTGATATCTGGTCAGAAGTGAGGAGATTGAATAGAAAGTCACTTCACAGGGATAAATCGCATTTCATGGTCTGCAACATTTTGGGGCAATTTCTGCTAAAATCAACTATATTGTACAGTCAAGGAAATACAGAATATAAAATTGTATTGTGAAAAGCCTGGGGAATCTTCATGTGATCCTGTAGCTTGCAGACAGAGAACAGAAGTTGTGAGCCAAGGAATGAGGAAAAACACAGCTTTTAATAAACTTCTGGGATTTCTGATAAGCATTGTCATGGGATCCTATATGCTGCTCCTCTCGAGGAGTGGAAGTCGTGGGGAAGCAGCTAAAAGCAGTGGCTGATGGGGAGAGCATCTGGATTCCCAGGTATAGATGTGAAGACATCTTCTACTTCAACCTGCAGTGCAATAGGCTATCCTAAAACACCCATATAGCTCGATAAACTTCTGTGTGATGCAATTACAGGAGGAGCAAGCCTAGCTGGCTCTTCAGGGGGGTATGTATCTGAACTGGGCTTTCTTCTTGCCTGTTATTCTGTTCCTCTTCCTTCTCTCTTGTGACTTCTCTGCAAATACTGTTTGGTTAGGCCTATCTGTTTGATTCATCAATTGTGAATAGGGAATTATATTCACCAAGTACCCAAACAGGTTGATTTAATTTCCCCGTGTTTCCTGGTGGGAAATCAAGCTGGTGTTTTAGTGGAAATCCCTAGACATTAAGCCTACTTGCAGTCAAGGCCTGACAGAAGGAATACATATAACTGCCTATATATCTATATCTGTGTAATCATGCATTTTTTTCATATATACAAACACAGCTCCATGCATAGGTGTATATATGTGTGATCATGTGTATTTATTCTGTGCCTGACCAGTTTCAGTATCTTTCTTAGCAATTCCACTAGCATTCCCGTGTGTCTCACTGTTTAACAGAGTTGGACAGGACGTGTTTACACTTTATTTAAGAAACACTGTAAAAACAAGAGGATCTTAATCATCACTAACCATGGTAGCTGCAAATTAAATATCTGAGCTCTTGGAAGCTCATTCATCATGAATATACTAGGTGTCTCTAAGAGGGGGACTTAAGGAATCATTGCTAGTTCTACCTAAGGGAGGTTATTAGGAGGACATATGTAGCGTAAGTAAACTGGAATAATGTCTATAATGATGGACCTGGTACTTTTAATAAGAATAGTTCCTAGTTTTTGTGTGTCTTATTTTACCCATATCATATATCTTTCCCATTTAGAGAACAGCTTTAAGACAGGACCCCCTCTTTAAAGCCGTAAGTCAAACTGAGGAAGGCGGGAGGGAATCAGGGAGAATATACAGGAAGGGGTCAAACAGGATGGAGGATAGAGGCTGTCATAAAAGAACAGTAATTTGCAATATCCTTTCTCTGGCCACACCAGATCAACCATGGGACCCTTTTGTCTGGTAGCAATTACGATGTAGCTGATGATTTGGAGAAAGAAGACTAGCTTAATTAGTAGTTTCATTAAGCCAATTTTCTAACAGCTCAGACTGAAGGAAAATTCTTTCTTTGCTCTCCTAGAAGGGTAAATTACGATGAGTATTTTCCCATCAGGCTGTTTTATTTACCTGCTGATGTTACGTTTGTGTGTATATTCTGGAAGAAATCTAAACCTAAACTCCAGATCCAATACTACTGAATTTTGGCAGATGGAAGATTTATACCCTGTCTTGGAGTGCAAACTTGACTTCACCACTGTGCTGACAGGCTGAAGAGACCTCTCCATAGGTCTAATAAGAACCATACTTCATCTGAAGAGTATGATTTCCAGCCCTTGATTTTACATCAGACATGCCAGGTACTCAGCCGCTCCTGGAAGTCAGACCACTTCATTAGGCTCCTAAGCAAGGCTTTAGAGGGCTTGCTTCAGCCTTCTTCTTTTGAAATGAAGAAATGCAGATTTTCTTATTTGCCTGCATAATTTAATTGAAAAAAATGTTCACAGTAAGCTGCTGACATGCAAGCTGTGGATATTAGCTTCATCAAGACAACGCAGCCCAGTAACACCTTGTTCACTGAAGATGCTCCTATAAGTGTGAATAAACTACACTCAACATACAGCTAAACTGCATCTCCAGAGAGGCTGAGGTTTACATGCTGTGCTGCAGTGTGGAGTTAGGAAATGGACAGCAACAGTTGGGAATTTTTAAAAAGAAGCATGCAAGACTGCTTTAGCCATCTGGAGAAGCAACCTTTCTTTATATTATGGAAATGCTTTGCAAGTTTTTGGGGGTTTTTTTGGTAGGCAGTTGGGGAGGATATGGAGGAACTCTAGCTCATAAAGTTAACATAGCAGCTCATCAGCTCGCACTTTACCCAAAATAAAAGCAAATGACTCATTTGCTCTATAAAGGGTCACCATCTCCCAGATATTTTTGTTCAGAGATGTTAACCACCAGCAGTGATACAGCACCCAGTCTGTACCAGGGGAATCTGTCACTGAGGTCCTGGGTGAGCATGTGCATGTGAGTGCTGGAAGAGAGGAGAGAGGAAGGAACTAGCTTTTAAAGAAGCTTAGAGAAAAAGGAGATAAAAAAATAAACCGTCTCATTCCTTTCTCTGGGAATCAATTGAGAAAGATTAAACAATTCATTGAATCATTGCCAATCCAATGAAGCATTTACCAGCACAGCCCAAAGAGATCCTTAGAATAACAATGGAGATTCCTCAGCTCTGACAGGACTTGAAAGGGTCAGGGCTATTCTGAAAAGTGGTCTTGAAGGCAAGATCTGAGTTGTGCTTTTGCCTGAGGAGCGGTGATGGGTGCATCTTGTCCTTCAGTAGTAAAATGAGTGTTTGCAGTGCTGCAGGATTTCACAACTGCCTTCTGCTTGGGATGTAATCTGATGATGAGACCTGGGGGACACACGGTTGTTCTATGATCAGTGAGATAATGGTTGTGATGTTGGTCTGGACTGTGGTGTAGCAGAGGCTGGTCTGGAACCAGCCCCACTGGTGGTTTTGTTGGGTCTCTGAGCTGTGCTAAGGAATTTAGCTAGGCAGAACCTCTTTATGCAGGTATCTCTAGTCTTGTTTATAGCCAGGCTTCCTGGGGCCATCTTATCACCCTGCTTGGCTCTGTCTCCATTTATTCATTGAACGAAGGCAGACTTAGCCCTCACTCATCTGCTCTGAAGGCATTCACGCCCTCTGTCTCTAGACAGCCCTTCTTCTAAAGACTTCACCTGGCAATGCTCCTCCTCTTTTCTTTGTTACTTCAGCCAGATCAGTATTTCAAGGTAAAGTCTTGGAAGCAAGAACAAAATAGAAATGGACATAACTTGCAATATTTGCAGATCTTAGATCTAGATGCGCCAATTGTAATTAATCTAGCCTAAGGTCCTGTTTGAGCCAGAGAATTTCATTCAGTAATTCCTGAAGAATTCCTTTGATTGCTTTGATGTTATTTGACTTCCCCTTTGGCAAATCATGGTCTCCTGTAAGATTCAATCTCACAATTACCTGAACTCCCACTGTTTAGTACAGAATAGTCCTAACTCCCATGGAGTCTGTTGAAATCAGCTCCAGGCAAGATCAAGCCACAAGTCTATTCTCCCTCCTCCCCTCCTCCTCCCCTGCACATCCAGTTTTGTTGCTTGGTACGCTGTGAAGTCCTGCCTTTAAGAGTCAGTGGGTACCACATTTGTACTGCTGTCTACCCCCTTCCCACATGTCCAAGGTGAGCCTGTGTTCAAATGGCAGATCCTGTGTCGTAAAATATCTTATGCCAAGGACACTGAATGCCATCATCAGAAAAAATGAAGCTGACGGTGGTAGTACATGCAAATTCAGCCAGAGGCCCACATCCCAAAGTGCCATGTAAATCCACACTCTGACATCTGCAGGCACGTGCCCTTGGTTCAGGATCTTAAATATGTCAGAGAAGGTGGCTGCCAGGCATTGACTTTCTGGACCTGATTTACAAGGAAAATTTGCACCGGAGTGGCATAACCTTTTCATTGCCTTTGCTCTGAGCAGAGAAATGGATTGTTTTAGACAACTCAGGACATGTTTCCAGGACTGCAAGTGATAAACTAAGACACAACTGGCCATCAGCAGAACCACAGTTTCTGCCTATGCACCTGCTCTTAAACACTCCCCAGTGGCAAGAGAAAATGGCGTTGCTTCAACTCTCAGGTTTGTGTAGTCAACAGAAAGAATCAGGTTGGGCTAGAAGAGTGATGTGGGACATAAGAAATCTTGACTTTCCATCAAGGCTGCTCAGATGATTCAGCGTATGGCTATGGGCACTTGCAGCTCGATAATCAAACTGCTACAAAACACGCGAAATTTGAGTCTGGTAGGGCACTGCCATGAGGTAGGTTTATTCTGCTCTTCCCATCTGCTGCAGAGGGACATGGTCAGGGTCTGGCCACATCCATTCCTGTGTCCATATGGCAGGGTAGAGTAGCTCCTATCATAGCAAAGATTAGGAAGGCAAACAGCCTCATGCTGTACCAGGCAGTATCAGTGGCAGGTGGGCTCAGACCTTCTTCCTACCCCTGGGGAGATCTGTGCTATTTATCTCATTCTGAATCTCTGTCTTAATATCTGCAGCTTCTTGTTTCAAATGATTAGCGATCTGATGACTGGCATTAACAGTGATTAACAGAAACTCTGCAGAGGAGGAAGCACTGACGGTGTATACACTATCTGAACTGGGCCAGTCAGTAAGTAGACTCAGAGAGATTTATTCTGCATCACTCCCAGCCCTAGAAGAATGATGCTAAACTCTACGCCTGCTTTATGAAGCCTCTTATGGCACCCCACTGCTAGATTCAACAAACCATTTTGCATACATTTACTGTCTTCCTAGCCCATAAAAGCTGCCTTTCCTTTATTAACTACAGTTTACTGCCACTCTCAGCAGAAGCAAATAATAACGGAAATGAAACTGTACTCATTTTGAAGACCCCAGTATACTTCCAGATGTTGTTCACGTTGGCAGTGTCTTGTTGAACTGTAATTGCATATATTGTGATTACAAAATGGTTAATAAATAAGTGTCCTCCAGATATTATCACTTCTTCCACCCTGTATTACCATTGCAGTGCATGAATCCTTCAGAGGCTCCTGTTGCTTTTATATCCCTGAATCCTGTAAAGCCTCAGTGCCAGGAAGTGCTGAGCACCCAACACTGGTCCTCCCCTCCCTGTAGGAGCTAAGAATACCTGGAGGAGGAGCTGAGAACAGTTCCTGGGAGTCTGGCTATCATAGAGGACAAGGAGCGAGCATCAGAGCAGGCTTGTCATGCCAATGCCATGGCCATCACTGTGGCTATTCACCTTGCTCTGTTCACCTTGGACTGAAGCAGGCTATGCTGTAATGCACTTTTCTTATGTTAGAGTGCTCACGCAAAAGTATTTTCAGGCTTTCCCTCTCCATAGATCCAAATATTTGTTCAAGTCATAAGAATGTGCTCAGCACCACGGGTAATTGACTGTAGAAAGAATGTCAGGAAGATGGTTTGCTTAATGCTTTGGTGGCCACTTGACCTCATACATACTCTTCCTATTATTTGGGGGTGGTACATCAGGGCTACAAACATTTATGACTGCACCTTTCCATAGCAGCCAAAATTATTTTGGAGGGCTGATAGGATGCAATTCTGAAGACTTGCAAGTGGCATGTCTCCTCCAGCCTGCTGAAAGAAGGTCCTCATGAAAAATCATGGCTGGGACGTAGAACAGAGCCAATCTACCAAGAATCCCTTTACAAGATAAAATGGCCTCACTGAGCTCTTCCATTACAGATCAGAAGTAAAGACTAAGTTCAGTCCTCTGTGCTGAATAAAACAACAATATTCAGTGCCGCTTAATGTTGTTGTGATGGGTCATGGGAGGTAGCTTTCAGTGGGCTCATTGCCCCAAAGAACTACCAAAGAGTCTTCTGTTTCCTTAAGCAGCCTTCTAAGCGTGATGAAGTTTGCTGGTTGCTCTTTTGCCAAACAGCCCTGAGGGCACAAATATGGGTCATGTCTGTCCCTTTGGTTGGAAGAGGGTGTGTGTTGCTCTGCTTGAAAGCGCAGCACTCAGTTGTTGGCAGCACTTTGAGTAAATCCAACTGCACTGTTTAGTAGTTTAGTTTTAATCTCTGTGCCTATGGCACTTTCCATCCAAGAATCACAGAGCTCTTTACAGGCATTAATTCATTCTCAAAGGTAATCTTGTGAGGTAGCTAAAATCTTGTCCATTTTCTAAATGTGTGTAGGGAGAGAGGGATGGAAAAGGAAGTGAAGACACGGGAGGACAAAAAGTACAAGTTTCATTCATGCACATGCACATTTATGACGCTGAACGTATAGGTGTCATTTTTTAGCTAAATGGTACACCCCAACCCAGGTGTAGGCTTGATAGGGATCCCCCACCTCACTATGCTCCACCACTGCAATTTTTTGGCCAAGTTGAGAATCCAGTTGTGTGGGCATTTTCACACATGCAACTGCACAGTTGGAAAAATCATGACCTGCACACCCTGACACAGTTATCAAAAGCTGCTAGCAGAGCTGGGACCAGAATCTGTGTATCTCACCTCTTATGGGCCTGTCTTTGCACCTCTCCTTCCCATTCTGAGATAAGGCTCCTGAAGATGGTCCTGCCGTGGCGTTGTGGGACTTGTCTTGGTGCCAAGGGCTCTAATGCATGTTTGAAACTAGTTCGGCGCCTCAGAGGAGAAAATCAAAGC
This sequence comes from Haliaeetus leucocephalus, assembly GCF_000737465.1. Lineage (NCBI taxonomy): Eukaryota > Metazoa > Chordata > Aves > Accipitriformes > Accipitridae > Haliaeetus > Haliaeetus leucocephalus. The sequence goes on from NW_010972438.1 coordinate 12,491,358, forward strand.
AGATCTTTGCACTGCATCTACTGTACCGTGTGTGGTCACTCTGGTGATGAGTTCTGACAGCATAATCTTATTAAAGTTCATTCCTGACAAGCAATATAGATATGGGTATAGGGGAAAAATCACATACTGTTAGCAGTGACAGGGTAACCTTTATCAGGGTACAGTCCTATTAATTGCTGCAAAATTCCTACTTTAGAGAGGCTCATTGGGCTCACAGTTGGCTCTGCCTCCACTTGCTTTTGTTCCAGTTTAACTTTGACATTGTAATTAATTTGCTCTCCCTGCTTTCCCTTGGGGCCATTGCCCCTGTCAGTCCACAGAGCGTCTCGCAGCCATATTTCAGGAGCAGCTCATAGGCTAGACAAACCTATGTAGCTCTGGATTCCAAAATTTGGGCCTGTTTCCTCTCCTTCTGTGCTCTTGGCCTCAAGAAACAAAATGGTTTTTATGATTTAGTGTCTGATTTCTGTGCTGAGGATAGAATGATGCAATCACTACCATTTGTTTTTGTGGTAGCATCATTTGTACAAATGCATCCCTGATGATTCATAGGCAATTGCAGTTGGTAGGTACCAGGATGTATGCACTGAATGGGTTTTTAGTAATGTATTCACTAGAAATTAAGCTGAAACTTAGCAACTCATTTTCCAGATGCCACTGATGCAACTGTCAGACAGCAACAACTTCCAGTGCCTGCTTGCCTGAGCCAGAATTGAACTGGAGATTTGCAAGTAAGAAGTTTTGGCTTAAATTTTCAATCACCAGTAGTTATTTTTTTGGCATTCAGCTTTAACAAAAGTCCTGAGAATCTACTCTCTCTAAACCAGGTCACCTTAACTCTTCTCAGATTGGACACCCGTAAGTAGAGGCACTGAAAACCACCAGCAGGTTGAGAAAATATTAGTTTTTGTTTCCAGCTACAGAACACTGAGGCTTCCATACTTCCTACTTTTATGCGTACAGTGAAACTTACTGGTCCTAATGGAAAGCCTGTCATCCTAAGCACCTTACAGGCATACAATGAGAAAAAGTCTATGCCTTGAATAGCACACAACCCAGAGCAAACTTAGACAGTCTTAGGGTTAGAGTTGAAAGCACAGACATATAAAAGGTAAAAACTTCTAAACCAGCCATCTGCACTTAGGAGCCCAGCTCCCATTGCCCAAATTGAGGCGTACGTCCCACTGAAAGTCAATGGCATTCAAGCCATCTTGAAAGCTTGATGAATTTGCTCAAGGTCACCCAGGGCATATGGAGCAGATGTAGGTGCTGTGTCCAGCAGTCTGAAGTCCTTGGCCAAAATCTAAACCACATTCTTCCTGCTCCACAAGTGCCCCCATCCACACAAGCTCATAATGAAGAGGACTTGGTGAACGTGCTCAGGCAACATATCTTTTTTTTTTTTCTTCTTCTTTTTTTTTTTTTTCCTGTCTGCAGAGGAGATAATATTAATTACTTTGTGTTCTGGAAAGCAATAAATAAATAAATAGATGGAGATCCAGAGGAAAAAAAAATCCGTAAATTAGAAACTGATGATTTACGAGATGCCACCTGAGGAAAATTCTCCATCTCTTTTATGCTTGGCTATTTCAGTGCTGCATTCGCAGGCTAAGAGAATGAATCCTAATATGCAGATGAGTCTGTGATAATGATTTTGTGCTGCCTGGATTACAGAAGCGTATTTTTGATGCAGACGTATTTAAAACATCTTAGCAGGGCTCTGAGTTTCCTGCATAATTTGATGAGCAATAAGTAAGACACAGGTATGCCATGCAAGCAGCAAAATGTTAAAAGGTTATAGAACTGTATTACATCCAGTCATGTGAGAGAGCAAATTAACAGTGCTGTTCTTCCAAAGAGACATAGGCTGTAGAGGAAAGTTCATCAAGTTGATCTCACTGGGAGAGTTTAAAAAAAGAAGGAAAAAAAGAGACTTGCTTCTTTTATGGACTTGCCAGCTCTTGCAGTTGGGCTGGAGGGACTCAGCTGTTCTTTCAGCTGAATTTGAGTTTACTTTCAAATTTTTTATATATTTATTTAAATACATAGGAAAAATATATTTCTGCACTGGTGGCATTTCCTGTGCTTGTTGGAGACATCAGTAAAAGAGTCTTGGCACCAAAATCAGTCACTTTGGAATATTTTTCCATTAGTTTGCTCTGTCAGTAAAGTGGGAAGCATGACTCTCCAGCATACAATTCCTACTGACATTCAATCAAAACATCTGACCTAACATTTTAGTACTGACACTCAAATTACAGGGCATCTTCTGAATAGCTAACCATTCCTTTTTTTTTTTTTTCCCTCCCCTTCTCTACCTCCTTTTCTCTCTCCTCCCTGTCCCCTTTCTTCCTTTAATGCAATGTGTGATTGTTCCTTGTCAGGCTGGAGCACGTTCCCATCCCGCTAAGTGTCAGTGTGCTGCTATCGGCTTGCAGCAAATTGTGCCTTCCCTGAGCGGTGGCTGATGGAATGAATGGCAGCCCAGAGATAGTCCTGTCCTTCACAATGCAGAAAGGCCGAGAGTTCCCACAATTGCTTTTCCCTGTGAGCACATTATGGTAGCAGGTCAAGGGAGCCAGAGAGTTGGAGGGAAGAGAGAAGAGAATTAAAAGTAATAGTCTAGAAAACTTGGCAATATCCTGATTATAATCAGATGGAACCAAAACAGTAAGGGCTTAAAAAAAGAAGAAAAATTGCCCAGAAAAAACCTCTCTCTCTCCAAAGTATTTGTGTCAGCTGAACCTAATGTGGTTTTGCAAGGTTGAGGTTCAAGGCTTTAAGCTGCGGATGAAGCCACATCTTCATCTCCTTCTACCATCATGGGCAGAAAGGTGATGTTCAGTGGCAACTCTTGCATCCTTATGTGCTTGTCATTGAATTTCTCCCCACTCATATCCTACATGCATTCTGTGCAGAGGGCTCTTCCTTAAAGGTTTGTCTTAGCTCCCGATGGTTTAGGAGTTCAAAGGCAGTGAACTCTGCCCAGGCTCTTTCTCCATCAGGAACCTGGGGATAAACCTTGTTAAACGTCTTGATTTTGTTGCTGTTGTGGTTTTAATGTCACATTTCCTAGGTAACATGTCCTAAACTGTCTTTCAGCCTCATTTGCCGCTGAGATCCATGCCATGACAGCTGTGGACACCTGTGTTTTGTGATTGTCACCCCACTGCCAGGTCACCAGGTTCCGCAGGACTGGGGCTCTGCCCAGCTCTTCCCCATCCAAAAGCATCAGCTCCTATCACATTCTCTCATGTCAGCTGAGAGTGCTGTGGGCTGATGCACAACTGAGCACCCCCGGTTCTCTGCAGCAGGATGCTATTACACCACCTCTCATTACACCATCGACAACTGCAGGTGGAAAGAAACCCAAACCAAAGTAAAAATAAGACCTAGACCTGGATTTCTTGCAGTCTGCGTCCCCTGTATTAAAGCATATTAAAGGTGAGTGGTAATTGCATTACATGCTGCATTACACAGGGCTGTTGGTGAAATCTGAACATAGACCACAGTTTTCCTTCCAGACATGTCTCTTGGCTGATGCACTGAGAGCAGGAGGCAAGTGGCATTTTGGATGGGCCTCCCATCGCCTGCCCCACCGAATGCGAAAAACCCGCGAGACTCTGCTTCAGGAACTGCGCTGGAGCAACGCCTGCTTCACCCTCACTGTTCCCAAGTCAGGATGGGGCAGAGCTGCACCTCGTTGCCCTGGTACGTACGATTAATATGTCAGGGTTTGTCTACGTCCAGTGGCTGCTCCCAGCTGCTCCTTTGGCGCTCCCAGTACCGCAGCCTGGCCCTGGGCTCTGCCCCCGGCCCTTGGCGTTGTGCGGAGGTGGTGGGGGCGCTGCTACAACACCGAAGAGCACAACCCGAGAGCATCCCTGGACGTTGCTCCAGGGAGTGCCTGGCCGCTATTTAACCCTGCCAAAGACGCTACAAGGCTTTCCTGAAGAGCTCTAAAGCAATAAGCACTTTTTTTGCCCTCCTGCCACCTCAAACAGTAACAGCAGCTGTTACCAAGCCAACAGTAAAGCAAACGAAGCCCTCGCGCTGGGGCTGGGAGATGCTGCTAATGATATTCACTCTCTGCGGTTCGGAAGCGCTGGCAGAGCGATCACGGAGCAGTTGGGCATCCCGGGCGTGGAAGCGCTGGATGTTTATGCGGGGGTGAGCGTCCCCTGTCTATTCACAAATTCTTCACCTTTTTGAACTGGAGGCTTTATGAGGAAAGCCTAGAGATAATAATAAAATAAGAAACAAGAGATACTTTCCAGGGGCCCCATCTAGCTCCATCTCCGTTGCCATGCGTGGGAGTTGCACTGGGCTCTGAGCAAACAGACGGTTTCTCCTTGCTGCCTGGGTTGGCGGCATATGGCTTTCTAAACGTGTTTAGTTTAGAGGTTTAAGTTTGTATCCAGCTCCTAACTTCCAGCAGGACCCCATTGCTGTGCTTCATCTGCCTGCCAGTGTGATGGGCCAAATGCAGTTCCCATCTATTTTAACCACATGTTCCTATCGCACGAGCAATATTGCAAAGCTGGGCCCAGAGTTATCCACGTTTCCTCAAATTTCCATGCTGGCATGGAAGTATGGTGGGATTTCGGCCCTGCTGGGTTCCAGGTTTGCTGCAGTGAATCAGTCCTTGTTCTGCTGCTCCTCCTGGGAACCAAGTGTTGCCAAGGCACAGACTGTAACTGGCCAGAAAAGGAGGTTTTTGTACACCTCCAGCCCTCTCAATGCAAATAAGTGGCAATAAAACGGAGCTAAGAGGATGCTTTTCCAGCAGCAGTCATGTCTCTGGCCTTACTCTTCCCTCACTTGACTGTTTTTGTCTTTCTAGGCTATGGAACCTTCGGAGCACAGATGTTTCTGTACCAGACCTACCGCATTGGGATCCCTATAGAATAATGTTAATTCTTTCAATTTCTTTCTTATCCCAAGCAGTGATCTTCCACCCCCAAGAATGAAAGTAGCCTTTGTAATGCTATCTTAGCAAATGCTGCTGCAGAAAATTTCTCTGTCTGCTAAAGGGCTCTTTCGTCCAGGGTAGAAAGGCATAGCAGGAACCAATGGCTAGGAGATGAAGCCAGATAAATTCAGAGGAGGAATAAGGAAATAAGGTTCACATTTTAAACAGTGAGGTTGATTAAGCACTAGTTCAAAGAAAGTGGTGGATCCCTTATATCCACCTGGCCTTAAAACAAGCCTGGAGGCACTTTCTGGAAGATCTGTTTTAGCAGACACAGATTGTTACACTCAGCCCAGGGTTATTGGGTGAAATGTAATGGCCTGAAATAAACAGGAGGTCAGCCGAGCTGCGCTAATGGCCTTTTCTGGCCCTAAGCTCTATGACTCAATGAATAGCATGCATATAAAACTATAGTCTCTAAAGCAAGCTACTTAAATACATGCCTAACTCTAACCACGGAAGTATTCCAGCTCTCTTCTGTAGGACTTGCCTACTAAATCAAGACTTATGTCCTGCAGGCTTGATCTGACACACCTTGAAGTCAGCAGGGATCTTTTCCCTGACCACTTCAGGCTGCAGATTAGGCTGACAGAAAGACATGAATAGGATAGTACAACTCCTAGAAATGCGTTTCATGCTGAAAGCGCTTTGCACTTGTATGAGCACTGTCTGATGAAGGATCTCAAAGCACTTTGCAAACATTAATTCACTACTTAATTAAACTTAAAACACAAAGCAGATGAGCTTTGTGTCTTTCTTCAAGCACCATTTATCAAAGGAACAGGTTGCGCTTGTCATGCTGATAACAGCGAGTAACTTTCCCGCTTGCATTGTGTTTCTAAACCCAGTTTAAGTTGTTTTCCTTCAATATGAATAATTTTTAGAACAGTTTTTGAAAGAAAAATGCAATCCAAGCACACTTACTTATTTTGTTGGTGGTGCTGGAAATTAGAGTACAAACGCTTTATCTGCATTACAAATACTGTTACAAAGTGCTGGAGTGCTTTAATCTATCTTCTAGAATTTTTTTTTATTATTATTTGTGCTTGAAGTGCTTCATCTTAATGCTCACAGTAGTTACCATAGGCACAGACAGCAGCACCAACCACACTAGAGGGTTTTCTGTGTTTTGTTTTCTTTTTCCTGATGCTCTTATTACTCGTATGACATTAAAGTATAAAGAAGCCAACAGATGTGCCCACAACCTGGTAGTTCTCTTGGTGGAAGGAAATACTTGATTGCAGGAAGAGGGGTTTTGTGTGTGTATTAATATTGGGATAGTGTCCTAAGTGCTACTTGATGGTGGTGTTATCAAAAAGTAGATTGGAAAATGTTGCCTAAATCACATGGGAGACAGTATATAGCTGCAGGAAAAGACCTGATGGTGCTAGATTTATATTTGGGTTGGCTTGACTAATCTTCCAGCCCCTATTCTGAAGCACAGATATGCCTGCCTCCCTCTAGCTGTTAAAAACTAAAGGATGATGGATCTGAGGCTGCAGCATGAGGGCAATTACTGGAGGTTCAGTTTCCTCAAAATGAACCATCTGCTTAGCAGCCAGGGCAAGACTAAGACAGGAGACCTCAGACTTCCAAGGCTGAACCCTCATATTTAGTCCTTCCTACAGATAGAGGGAAACCTGGCGGATGTGGGACAGTTGTGTTTAAGGATGGTGGTTCTCTGTGAAGAATAACATCCTGGGTGGATGCCCCAGCTCCTCTGCTCATTATTTGCTAAAACTCAGCACAGGGTCAGCCTAAGACCTGGTGCACCCAGGGACAGAGCTGCTCGAGGACTGACCACCCCAAACAGGCTGCACACATGACAAAGCAGAAAGGTTTTTCCTGTATTGCTGCGTTTTGGGGCCGAAATGTCACCTGCTGTAAAGCAGTTGTTTCATTCAAGTAGCTGCAACTAAGGCACTTTACAACAGGCGAAGGTCTGGCCCACAGCAACCAATTTTATTTCTTGATAGCTCAGAAGGGGCTCAATCGTTTTCTGGATCATTTGAAAGTTGGGTGAATCGGGACTCACAAATATTCCTATCAAAACTCTCCAAGCCAGCTTCTTTTATCTGATTTCCCTCTCCTCCCCCCTTTTTAAGCAAAATCTCATCAATCAAGCTATTACGAGGAAATGTTAGTATTTTAAGTGCATTTGCTATGTATGGACAGAGTCAGCACACACAGCCATCACATAAAAATTTGATAATCCACATTTTGAAAAGAGATATCAAAAGGCATAATTTAATATGTTCTCATTGAAAAAATCATGAACTGCACATTCCTTAGTACTGTATCTCCAACAATCCTAATTACTGAAGCTGTTTACATTAGGAAGATCATTTTCACAACCTGAAGGGTTAGAAGGAGGTAGTGCAGGTGGGCTGTTTTATTTTCTGTTGTGTTTTGATTTTCAGTGAAGGCCGAGTCTTCTGATTCCTGGGAAAATAAGAACCTGATGCACTGTCCTCCAGGACCATCACTGAACTTCAGATTGGACCGTGAAAGTGGTGTTTCTCATAATAATCTCTCTCAAGATGGAGAATGACTGAATTATGCTATTGCACTGGAAAATGCCTGGCAGAACTAAAACCTCCATGGTTTCTTGGCTGGTTGGGTTTATATGTGGTTGCTGGAACCTACAAGCTAGTGGTTGGTTTGTCCATGTTTTCACACTTGTGGAAGGAGGAGTGGAGTTGCGGTAGTTTGGGGAACAGCCCATAGAGTCGGTAGATGGGTCTGTAGACGGCTGTCCAGTAGAAGCAGAATGGCGAGTGCTTGTGTGGGACTACCTGCAGCAGGCCTTTGGTATGTGTTTTAGGACAGATAAGAGCAGATAGATATAAAATTATTTCATAACCTGTATTTAGGCTGACCTGCTCCATTACTGTATTGTGGAAATGGACTGTTTAGCCCGTAAACATTTGTGACTCTCCCATCTTGTCTCTGTGTGCCTCATTCACGATGAATACTGCAAGGTGGTAGCGTTTTCATATTAGAGTTTGGTGGACAATCACTTCCTAACGGGAGGGCGTGTACTGTTGAGGTAATGTGTTGAAATGTATGCAGATATGTGCAAATGTATGCAGATTTGCAATCTACTTTTTGCCCACCTTCTTTTGCAGAGGATATTAACAGGTATGCAAAGATCTAAAATTATCCAATTGAGAGAAATGCTGTGAGAGTATCAGGAGGGGCAGGTAACCCAAAGTTTGGGGATTCACTAGAATGGATGTACACTGAAATCTCTCCTCCCACCTATTCCTAATAAAGAGATTAATCATTTTCTCCATCCTACTGCAGGAAAACCTAAAATCATAAACACCTAACTGGGCTGGGGGCAGTGAATTAATGTGAAAACTCTTGGCCTGCTGCTGAAATGGAAGGAGTTGGCAAAGCTAATGGCAGAGCTTCTTTCACTTGCTTTTTTCCCTGTAATTTGGAAATTCAGTGACAGAAGGATGATTTTCAAGCTAACTCCTCTCTGGATTGCTGAAACACAGACACCCAGAATTTGACATTTTGAACAAAACAATCCTTGATCCAGACAACTAATACAGCAACTATGTGGTTGCAGTGTGGGGTTTTTCTTCCTCCTGTAAGAGATATTTTTCCTGCCTGCTCTCCACAGCAAACCAGAATGTTCTGCACCCTCAGAATTAAGCAGTGGTGGATTGGATGATTCCTTCTATGTATTGGGAATAAGACATCCTCATGTAAAAAAATTTTAAAGAACTCAATCCAAATATGCAGTTATTCATGAAAAGAAACACTGCAGAGTTGGGGCTAGGGTCTGAGCTGAGCCAGACCTCCATCTAAACCTTGAATGCATCCAGGTCTGGCTGTTGGTGAGCCTGGGAGCACTTTGGTTTAATGGTCTTGCATCTACAGCATGCTGCTTTCACTGCGTGTGCCTGAATAGCTCTGAGAGTCTGGATCTGGATTAAAAGATGACTGGTTCTCTGCTGCACTTTGCAGTGACTTAGAGAAGTACAAGGCGATTCTCCAGCCTTTGCCCAAACCATTCAACTCTCCACATTTGTCTGAGCACAACTGGCAATCCCACAAGCAAAGGTATGCTTGAACGTCAATACTTTCTTTCCTGCATTCCTCAGGCTGGAGCTATTGAAAGATCCTGAAATCACATCTGCCAGGTAAAAACATGGACAGGAGAGCAGCAGGTCAAAAGGAATTCGCCACATGGGGACAGAAAACCTGTGGTTCTGCTCCAAAAGCCTCAGGTTTGGCTGAAGCCCGGGGGAGGCTGAGAGAGCCAGCTGAGCCAAACGGGGGCTCCTCTTCCTCCTCCCCAGTGGAAGACCCCCCGCTTTGGAGACCCTGGGAGGAGAGAGATCCCCGGGGGGGTGCGTGCGTGTGTCTGAAACGATCCCACTCCCATCCCGTGCTCTTTGCTTGCGCTGACGATCCGGCAAGATCCCGGGGAGAGGTGGCCACAGGGTGTCACTCGCAGCCCACGAGTGAACCCGTCCACGGCGCTCCCCGGGCTCCTCCGGACCCGCCGCTCCTCCTGGGGCAGGGTGGGAGGGTGGGAATGGCTGTAATCGTTACACTCCGGAACAACAGAATATAAACCTTGCTGCTGCTGGGCAGGAATCACGACCCTTTTTCACAGCACTTTTGATAGCCAGGATGCTGCCAGGATTTTTCAACCTGCCCGTTCCGTCTCCATCCGCTACAGTCAGAGAAAGGCTCCCGGGAAACGAATTATCACGGTCCAGTGCAGACACAAGCAGGTCTAGAGGGGGATGTGTGTGGGAGTATAAAGGAGACGGGCATCAACTAAATGGAGAGTTGCAATAACCTGCACTATTAATATTTGCACATTTCAAACTGATTCCTAGGCTTTGTTTCCAAATGTCTTTTAATTGAAAGGGGTTAGTACCAACAGGACTATTTTTTTTTTTAAATTATTTTTCTTAGACCCACAGGATTTTTCACTTTTGGACCAGGTTCTTGGAACACTTGGTTTTAAGAACAATTCTTATTAAGATCTGTCCGGCAGTCTACCTGTCACAGGCATTTTCTGCATATACAGGCACACTGTCAAGTGTCTAAGATTTTCTAGCTTGAAAGCCTTACATTTGGAGTTGGCAGCTTCTGGCATGTGAGCCAGGTGGCTTCAGGAAAGCTGATTCAGCACGTGGCTTCTGCCACTGCCTGCAGGATTTGGCCAGCACCAGGATTTGTGCCCTGCTGAGGCAACTACAATTTCCAATGAGTTTTGCTTCTTGACCTGGGAAAAGGGATTGAGCAAGGAATGGAGGCACTGAGCTTTCCCCTTCTCACTGCTTTTGCTGCATGAGTCACATCTTGCCTGCCTCAGGCATAATCCCTCCTGCTGGGTCTATAATTTGCCCATTTGTGTCAATTTACAGGTTAAAAAGAAGGGTCCCAGTCCTGCTGCTGTAGGGTCTCCAGACAGCTTGGGTGGAACTTTCCACCTGGATATTCACAGTGTTTGGGCACATGGGTAAAGGACACGCTTCCTCCTTGGCTTGCAGTCCACCAGGGTTTACTGTAAGAGCGCTTGGTCTAGTTACCTCTTGCTCCTCCTTTTCTCCTGTGAGTTCTCTACATGTGAAGAGATGATAGCTTGTCTTCTTTTCATCTAGAAAGACTCAGCATGATCCACTGAAAAGAAAAAAAGGAGAGGACCCCCACCTCTAAAATCTTAGCTGGCTCATCAGCAAATCTGTAGTGTGGTTCTTTTTTCCTGATTGTATGCAAACCTCTGTTGGGAAAAAAAAAGAGATGCATTTAAAAAAAGGGAAAATATCTGCTATTTAAAAGTAATAGCTGTGCAGCAAAATGCATTGATATAATCTTTGAACTAATCTTCTCATAGGTTCCTCTTCAGAACACTTTGTGAATAGCTACAAGAAACTTTCTGTGCAAAACACTGCAGAAATGGCACAAATAATTCCTTACTACACTGCCCACCCTGCTGCTGTAACGCTATGGTCTGTTGGCTACTTTGGCATCTAGAGAATCAAGCGAAGAAAGCCAACAGATGCATATGCCTTCTGTATAAATCTGTTTTCTAACATGCCTCCTTAAGCTATTCTGTATAATTTGTATGCCATCACAAGGGATAGAGGTGCCATTTAGTTTTGTTTGCTTGGAGGGAGTCCCACAGCTGCATCCAGCAAAGGAGGAAGCACTGGAATATCTTCAAGCTCGGGACCAAAGGGCCCTGTCCTGGGTGATTCCCCTTGTGCCCCTTTCCGTTGCTTCTCTAGGTCCTCCTGACCCATTGTAGTGGGAGATCAGATCTGTTTAGAGCATATGGAGTCATTCCACATCACTAAGTTAGCCTGGAAATGGGAGTTGGCAGTGGCTGTTATCTATTACCACTCGACAGAGGGTTGGCCGCCTGTCAGATTTGTGTGTAGAGTCTCCTTCCACAAGCATGTGTGTCCCCATTGCAAAATTCACCATCCCAAATGACATCAACTGCGCCTTCTCCGCAGGAGCTGAATTAGCCCTAGAGACTCCCTCATCCGTCAAAACCTGGAGCCAAGTCATGCTAGGAAAACAGCAGGATGAGGAAACAGCACTTTCTGAGTCCCACTAGTTTTATGGATAGGTCAAGACCTCCAATCACCAGGGTCATCAATCCAATTAGAGAGCGCACTTAATGAAACCCTGTGAATGCTCATTATCAGAGTGCTGTGATGGGTGTGATAGGAGGAGCGCAATAACACAGACATAGAGGCAACCTGATGATGCTGACCCGTTCAAAGAACTTTTCCGTGGGCATGGTTTCTGTGGCCACCCCTGCAGCTTCCCAGCCATTGTCAGTATTTCAGAGGAAACCAATATTTGTGAGTCTAATTGTCCCTGCCGTTAATGCGGAGAAAATGGAAGCTGTGGGCTGCTGCAAGGCTACTTCGTTTCAGTGAGCTTGTGAGATTAATGGAGGGGAAGGGCACTGAAACGCCAGATATTCTTGTGAAGTGTCTGGCTCTCACTTCTCCACTGGCCTCAGATCCAGTTTCGGCTCTCACTGAAGCTGGGTTCTCCTTCAGCACGGATGTCTTTGCGGACATCCTGCTTATCTCTTCCATCCTAGGCCGGGGGACTTCAACTTCCATTTGGCAGAGACCATCAATCTAGAAGTGTCCATTGAGTCTTTCAGACATCTGCTTTTGAAAGACTCCATCTCCCCTTGACATTTCTAAACATGATGCTTGCCCTTCCTAAGCAAACAGCAAGAAACCCAAATGGAAACAAGGGAAAATATGACACCCTCTGCTAATAAATGCAAAGCGATGGAAAACAATTTTGCCAACTAGGCAACTCAAATTAGACTTCTCTCTCAGAGGAATATGGTCGATTTGTAGCTCTTATTACACTGTAATGCTATTTCCCTAAAAGTTTGTGTGTGCATTTTAATGAATTCATAAAACCCGGACTGTAAAAGCCCCATGGGGGAAACCTGGCAGCTCTTTAATTCAGCATTAAAGCTCAACTGATGTCAATTGAATTGATTTCTGTGCATAGAAATTGCATTCGTTGAATGAAAACTTTAGCCCTTGCCATTCCCCCTTTTAAAGCTCACTGTAATACAATTGGCTCCTTGAGTCAGGTTCAATTACATGTTGAAAGTTTATAATCTGGTGTGCTGAATGGAGGCTGTGAAATCAAGAGAGAAAACCTAGCTAACCTGATTAAACCTTATACCACAGCCGTTCTGGGGCCAGTGAATCCTTGCTGTAGTACAGGGGACCAGCGCTTCTCTGAGTATGCAATGTGTCCTGATTGCAGCTGAAGACTTTATTCTCATAATGACCACAGTGACCTCAGTGTCTCTAATGGGATTTCAGAGCTCTGACCTAATTTTAAATTTTTCCTCTTTTAGCCTAGGGAGAGCTTTGAATCAAAACAGGAATTGTGAAGGGAAAGGAAAGATTCAGTGGCTTTGCCGGCTTTGGGTTCTCTTCTAGTCTTAGACACATCTGTGTCGGGATATGACCCTATGAAGCATAATTTGCAGTGGTGTTTCACATGGGTTTATATCCCTTGACTTTTGCTGTTAGCCTGGGGAAACTCCAGTAATCCCCAAAATTTTGACCCAAACAGAATCAAAGCCAGGAAAGTTTTACGTGTTGGAAAGTTTTAGTTGTTTCCACGAACTCCACCTCAGTCTGCAGAAGGAGTTGCTAACTTCTGCAGATATTTCAGCAGATGCAATCTGCAACAGATCCCATATTTTGGATTTTATTTCCAGAATCGCTCCCAGTTCTCCTGTGAACATAGTAGAAATCTGATGAAAGTGGCCTTTGTTCGCATTGTTTTGTCGAGGGTCAGATTAATGTTAGCTGTTCTCTTTGCTTTCCCAGTGTTTCGAGCACTTCTAATGCTCTTTCACTGCTCCCAGAACCAAAAGCATAAGAAGAAAAAAATTGTGTGATCTTCCCACTATTAAAAAACAATCACATGGGCTTTTTCTGTATTTCAGCCTCCGGTAGAGGGTTGACTTATTCAAACCATTTGCTTATCCTAAACCAAAGTCACCATAACTTACACAGCTTGGAGCTACCCTCCAAAATCTCCTTCACTTTGTTTTGGTCATATGCAAAGAATTATTCCCTAGTAACGACAGTGCGTGTTGGTATGGCGTGTTCCGGCCAACAGCCACAAGGTTTATTGCAGCCACGGATACTCTCACACCCGTCTGAGACAAGTGTTATAATCTTTTTTTATAGATGGAGAGAGTGAGCAATAGAGATGTTCAGTGACTTGGGAGGAACTGGCTGATTTTCTGACTGCCAGCCCTGTACTGTGGCCTCCAGCTCGGTTCCTCCGCAGGGTGTGTGAGACATGCCTGAGCCCCAGAGTCCAAAGTTTTGGATGAAACAGCTTTCTTTAATTTGATGTCTCAACCTGCAGTTTAAACCTGTCCCCACTGGCATCCCCTTAACCAGTCTGGGGCTGCCTGTGGTCACTGTAATAATGCCAACCTAGAGAAACTTTAATCCCTTAGTGAAAGATAACTGCAGGTCTCTGCTTTTATTTGGTCTGCTGATCTAAGGGAAAAACCTCATCCCCTTCACAGCTGTTCAAGGTAGGTCAAGGACAAGATGCTTCACTACATCTGGATTAAAAGGAACTTCTTGAGCAGCATTTGCTGTCTGTGGTGCTCAAGCAAAGCCCTTGGGGTGCTGGGCTATGTGCCAAATGACCAGGGCAGGCTCAAAATACCCAGCACAGTGGGAGTCTCCATTGGTACTGGGCATGGATGGGATCTTTTTCCATCATCCACAAGCTGATTTCCTAATCACAGTCTAAAAAGTCTTTTCAAATCCCTCCTTGGAAAAAACACCCCAAACCTTTCTTCTTCAGTGGTGCTGTAAGAACTGAGCTAATTGCAGAGGAACAGGCGCTTTTATTTGAGCATTTCAGTATATGCTATGCATTTCACAGTGGGGCAAAACTGCCAAACATATGGAAGGTGTTTAAGAAATGGTCACAGATGATAATTAGTATAAATGATACGGAAGCAAAAATCAGACTCTAGGGGCTTTGAAAAGCAACCAGTAATTTTGGGCACAGCATCACAGAAGGACATAATATCCCAGAGTCCAGAGCAGCCTCTCTGGAAACACAACAGACTAATACAGCAGGAAACTTTCCTCGAAGTTCCATTTCTATTTTCCTTGGCTTATTTTCAGCTTCCTCAGTCTAGTGGCATGTCCTACAGACTCACCAAGAGCAGGAATGCCCTTCTCCATTATTGGCTTTTTTTGTGCATGCTTTCTTACACCATGAACTATGGAGCCTGGTAGATCTCTGCAGGCCTGAATAAGTAAGGGGAGTATAAGGGATGATGGCTCAGGCATGCAGAAGGTTAATTACTCCATTGCCACATGCCTGAGTGGGAATACACATTGATAATCAATGTCCCTGAGTTCCTCTGACCTTCTTCTCCCAAAAGACATAGCTGCCCCAATAAGTTTTTGGGTAGAGAGGCACAGAAAAGCAAAAAAACCAAGAGGCTAATGTTCCACTTCAGAATGAATCCCCATTCTCCTACCCAAATACCAGGGAGAAAATGTCCTCAGTGTAGCCTGTGTGCTTATCATTTTACAGCCACAACATACTTCGCTTTGTTGGCTTTGCCAAGCAACATGGCTGAGATGTAAATTGTTAGAAAGAAAGGAACAGCAGAAGGACTTTTTTTCCCTTCTCCCTTCATTCAAATTTTTTTTGCTGTATCATCAACTTTAAGCATCCGGCAAAAATAGCTGTGAAATATGGAAATGTCTTGTTCATAGCACAGTGATTTTTAAAGGCTTCTGCTGTGCAAATGCAGCTGAGATAGGCTTCTATAGTCTCTTGTCATCTTCCACTGTAACAGCGCTTCCTCGCTATTTCACTGAATAAGCAGATACAACGGGAAACTATTCACCAAACTAAAACAACATCAAAAGCCCATTAAAGTTCTGATTTAAACTCTCCCAAAAGCATGGAAATTCACAGCAAAATAACAGGCACCCAGGATCTGTTCGCAGCTAGCCATCACCCTTAACATTACCCAGCTGTGCTTGCATATTGGATGGCTGGCACTTGGCTGCAAGTTTCTTAGATGCTAGTGGGTTTAAACCAAACTCTTAATGGCCTTTTCAGTGCTGCTCCTTCTTAAACACCCAGAAGCTTTCCCCTGTTCCCCTTTCTTTTCCTGTCTGTTTAGCAATACATGAACAGAGAAGGAGGCTAAGAACATCCCCTTGCAAGAGCAAAAATATCCTCGGTTTGCCATGTCAGAAGGGACTCTGTGCAGGCAGCATCGGTTACCCCCTCTGTATTGCTCTGCCCTATGCAGACCAGAGATGAGACCTTTCTTTGCAACCCGTTCAGCTCTTGCTCTGTCAAGTTAGTACTAGTGAGTGCTGTGGCTAAGCACTCACTACATAATCTCTCCCCCTTACCTCACTTTGCCGAGTCTCTTAAGTATTAATCCAACTTATCTTTTGCCCCTTCAAGCAGAATGAGAGACTAAGGGCAATACAGGCATCTGCAGGCAAATTAATACCAGGGAAGTAAGGTGTGGCTGTAAATTAATTAAACCTCATTAAGCCACAAGTAGATGTGGCCATTTGCAATTCAAGTGGCGGTATCATGTGATGGTAAACCAGCTGAAGACCCTTTTAATGTTTAATCAGAAAATCCAAATAAATGGTTAGTGCGGTTCCATCAAACCACTTTGCATTTGCATCGTAATTATGCTGGAGGAACTTTCCCTGCTGGTGCAATCCTGTGGCTGTTTCTCTAAATCTGCCCAACTTTGTTGCTGTTCTGCCCCTGGAACCAGCACGCTGATGTTCTAAGCCAGTTTGGTGGGCTGAAGTGGCACAAAAGCCTTTCTTTTTTTTTTTTTTTCTTTTCCAGTGACTTGCTTCCCTTAACTGTTCACTGGGTGTCTGCAAAAGGACAAGTAGGAATACGCTCATGAATGCGGAAAGGGCAGGACTATGGCAGGGTCTGCTGGCACGAAGCAGCACCCCATTCTCCCTGGGTGGTCGGTTAGACTGGGAGCAGGGCACAGTTTTAGGACAGCCTCTCCTTCAAAAGCTGCTCCCAGGGTCTTAACTGAGCCTAATGAGCCTCTGGATGCTTTACAGATTCTATCAATGCACTTAACCAACTCAAACTAAAAATCAAGAAACTATATTACCAAAGCTAACCTATTATTGATCATTGTAGACTACCAAATGCAACTGTCAAATCAAAGTCAAATCAGGAAGCAAATCTCAGTCTGAGACTGGAGCTATATTAGGCAAATCATCAACTATGCAGCAGAAATAACCTGTCCTTATAAAGCCCCGAAAGAATCTGAGAAACTGGTTCTACATGTAGTTTGGAAATGGGAAACTTGACTTTATGCCTGGCTGTGTGCACTGCTATTCCCCTGCCCTTTGCTAGGACTGAAAATATGCAGACTTTGAATCCAAGCACCTTTGAATCTGAAACGAAGGCAGATAATGAAGACCAAATAAACTTTATTTCCATCTGCTATCCCAAAGCAGAAAGAAGCTATATTTTTGATTCCAGCAGGAACACAAGAAAAACTTGCATGCTTTCAGGATCTCCCACTTGGAACAAGAAATCAAAAGTCTGGGAGGTAGTTAGCTGTGTCTCCATTCCTCTTGTGCATCCTCTGTACTACAGTTTGACATCTCCAAATATCCTTGCTGTCTGCGGAGACAGCAGGCTATTTTGTGCTTCATTCACTGCAGGCTGTCAAAAAGGAGAAATCCCTGCCCTGTGGGCTCTGTCCTGGAGGATTTTACTTTGCAACTCTCAGTCTAAAGCAAAGCCAGTATCTGTCTCCTTTCTGCAGATCTCCTGCAGGGTTCAGCGCCTTTCTCCTCTTCTTTTGCCTATTACTGTTCACCCTACTGGCACGGGCTTTCTTGCTGCCTGTATCCCCATCCCTCAGAGTACAACCACAAGGAGAGAAGAGCCTCACGTACTCAGCTATTTTAAGGAGCCTGCATCCATCATCACTCATCCCAGCAGAAAATGCTTGGAAAGGACATTAGTGTTATCACAGCCTTTGTTGTACCGATGTGCCTCTGTAAAGCATAGGAAAGGTGGGACGGGAAAGAGGAGGGAAGACGGCTCTGAGGACAGCTTGTCCCTTTGCCAACACTTTTTCTGTGTGAAATCCAGTACTGCATGCGGAGTGCATTAGTATTGTAAATCCTTATAAACGTCTGATAAAAGAATCAACCTGTCAAATAAATGAAAGTCTCCATATGCTAGATACGGAAATGCAATCTGAAATCCTTTTAAAGAGAAGCTGATAAATAGTGGGAACTCAGAGTGTCAGCAGAGATAGAGCTCAGATCACCCTGCTCCCTTTAATCTGATCTCCAGGAGAATCCTAGTAAGAAAGGTCACGGGGCTTCCAGGCCACCGAGATGTCCTGTCTCTGAGATGAGAGGGCAGTGGTAACGCAGGCGTGCTGGCCTGCTGACTACACTGCTGGCTCTACATAGGCATTAGAAAACCCCACTGTGCAACCGCAGGATACATTTCAGCTACTTAAAATCAGTTTGCAAGTGCCCAGTGACCTTTACACTGCAGGGAGACCCTTGTCACACGTCTCTGGCCACAGCACTTGTGTGCAATGTTCGATAGGACGTTATTAAGGTGTATGAACAAACGGAGAGAGACTGGGACAGGAGGACTGGAGCTGCACCTTTTCCACCTCATGCCACATCTCTCAGGCAATGTTTTACATCCCCTACAATAGATGATAATGTGAGCTGCTTGCTATTAAGATGTTTGGCAGCTGGCATCACAAAAGATGAGGCATAATTCGCAGCTTGGTCCTTGTCCAGCTCCACTGAACTCTGCTGGATCAACCACTCACAGTGATGAATGTCCCTGTGTGCTGTCTGGGAGGTCTCTCATCTAAGGGACACAGTCACAGCCCTGGTTTGATCCTGCCTGGTGAACAGCTGGGGCAGTTGTGCTGCTGGAATAGGAGACAAAACAAAGGAACACAGAAAGGGGCCCAAATTAAAACTACACTTGGGATGTGAGTGAGGACTGGGATGTCGTAGCTTTGGTGGAAAGCAAAGGACATGAGGAGAAACTGTCATCATGAGAAGCATGACTCTTAGTAGTTGATTTCTTTTAAAAATTATTATACATCCAACACACAAGGGTCATTGTGGGTAAATGTTTTAGCTGAGTTTAGTTTTGCTTTGAGGATTTGTTGTGTTTGGACCCCTCTGAGTTATCTCCTGCTTCCTCCCTTGGCTGATGTGCCTTGTGATTCCAGCCAGCTCCCCTTCTGCTTCTCTTTCTTCCCCTCTTGCTCATATGTGCCCTTTTAAAGCTCAGTTTTCCCTCTCTTTTTCTGCCTTTCTCCTTGCTGTAGTCCCTCTGCTCCCAGGGCACCTCCTGGCTTCAGCACCACTTGCCCAAGCGAATGACGGCATCAATCTGCAGGGCTGGAGGAGACCTCGGCAGTTCACCAGCCTGCTCGATGCAGGGTCAGCTTTACTTATGCCTTTCCTACAAATGACTCAGATAATTTTAAGTATTCCCATGACAGAGACCCTGCAGCCATTGAAGGTAGCCTGCTCCAATGCTTAAATACCTACAGGTTTATGTAAATCAGTGTCTAGCAGGCACAACTACCCGTAACTGGACACCTTCAGAACATGCCTTTCACCTTCTTCCCAAGGTCTTGTGTCTCTGTGATATGATATTTTCACTTTAGCAGAATAGTTCCTCGGGATAGCAGCCCCATGTGACATTTGGGGCAGTCTCACAGAGCCTTCATGCTCTCACAGGTTCTTAGGAGCACAAAAATCCCATTTCCCAGTGGATTTTGAAATTGGCCCAGATGCTTAGTCAGAGCAAATCCAGGAGATGTCAGAGTTCTCTGCAGAGGAAATTAAGAAAAAAAAAAAATGTCCTTTCAGGTAATTCAAAACAGTTTACTTGTAACAAACAGAGATGTCATGCCTCAATTTGCCTTGATTTTGTGTCATATTTATAGCACATAATATAATGAAAAAAATAAATGGAAAGTCATTTCAAAATGAAAACCAAAAATATTTCACTTCCAAAATGTTGAAACAGGGCATTTCAACCATTTCAAAATGATGCTTTAAATCTCTTTTTTTTTTCCAAGACAAGAAATGCATTGAAAACAATCCTCATCTACAGAACTTTTCAGTTTCAACAAATTGACACTTTTCACAGAAATTCACATATCTATAAAGGTTTTTTTTTTTTTTTACATCCAAGGATCTTAAACATTAATTTGTTGTTAGGCCTTAGAGCACTTCAGAGAGGTAGTTAAGTGTTATGATCCTCATTTTGCAGAAAGGGAATCTGACTCATGAAGAAACATAAAATGCAATTGAGTTCCCACTTACTTCAGTGGAAGAATTGATGCGCCCAAGGTCAGAGAGAACGTCAATAGCAGAGCTGGGGGGAAAAAACCCAGGAGTTTTGAAACCAGTGCCTTTTCTGCAACCACCAGACAGCCTTCCCTTTCAGAGTGCTCAAAGCCCGAAGTCAGCAGTGTCCACTCTACTGAACCCTGTCCTCAAGCTGGAAGACAAAATGGAAACCGCCCCAGACTTGGAAGGAGACTGAGATCTTCCTTCTCAAAGATATTTGGAGCCATGATTCAGCCTCATTCAGGCTGCTCTATCCCTCGTAGCCATCTAGTTGCTGTGGGTCAGATCCCATTTGGTTTCCAAGTAGTAGAAAACTCCTATTAACTTCCACAGGAGGTGGACCAAGCCCTTGGAACTCTTGTGGTTTAACTTGTGGTTATTGGTTTCTGCAGCAGACCAGCCTCTCTCTGCTCC
This sequence comes from Haliaeetus leucocephalus, assembly GCF_000737465.1. Taxonomy (NCBI): domain Eukaryota; kingdom Metazoa; phylum Chordata; class Aves; order Accipitriformes; family Accipitridae; genus Haliaeetus; species Haliaeetus leucocephalus. The sequence continues at coordinate 12,511,698 of NW_010972438.1, forward strand.
TGCCTCAGGAAGAAAGAAAAGAACAAAGCTGTCAGAAGGTAGTCACATTTTATTGCAATGCTAAATAACTCATTTCTGGATTAACTTTGAAATTTATAGAGCTAAAATATAGAATGTACCTGGCATTGGAAAACAATATATTCGTGTGTGCAGCTGCTGCACACAAGGTTTTAAGATATCGTCATGTCCTTACATGCTACAGCGCCTTATAGGCATGGCTGTTAAATCTATTCTCACCCTGGATTGATGTACCTTGTGTGTGGTGACACAAATCCACCCAACCTCCCTGTGCCCCCACCTCTTCCTCCACACTGGCACCCATCCCACAAACCACCTAATGCTTGTTTCTCTGCCAGCTAGTGATTGTGCTAGCTGCTTTCCCCATCCAAAGAAGGGAGATGGGCTTGCTTATACCAATGCCATGTCCTGCAGAGGTAGAGCAGGGAGGTGAGCTTCAATAGAGAGTGGGAAAGAGAGAGAGGAAGAGATTTTTTTTTCCCTGCCTCTATGCGGTCATGTGCATTTCCCTGACTTTTACAATCCTGCACCATCTCCTCATCATCCAGTGCTGTACAGACAGCATTCAGGTGGCAGCTCAACCCTTCTGCATTTACCTTTGCTCCAGCACTTAAATTGGTCACGGGTTACTGCAGCAAAGGCATGTTTTATGCTCTCCCTCTCCCCACCCCCATCATTTGGATTCACATAATCAAGCGACTTGCAGCTGAAATTGCTCATAGAAAAATAATTTAAAATTGGTTCATTAATGCTCATTTACGCAGAATTCTTAAATATGATAAGAACATGAGAGCAAAAGAGAATGGATCTGAATGAGAGTAGGAGGATGTTGAAAGCAACTTTCCTGTAATTGTGAAATCTTGTGTCTAAATATGTTTAGACAATGTGAAAAGTCAATTTAAGAAGCTAGGATACATACAACCACCGCAAGGGAGGAGATATCTCAGAGAATGCAGACATCCCGTAGCTTAAGCTTTTTTGTTTCCCTGGATGGTACAGGATTCTGATTTGGTGTAAAACTGAAGTATCACCACGACAGTCAGTAGCTGTAGTCTGCTGTTGGAGAAATGGGATGAGAACGGTGCCTTTCATAAATAAGCTCATCACTCTCATGCCCTCTCTATGTGGCAACAGGAGAGAGCAAAATAACAGGAGGTCACCATGCGAACAGGAGGAGCTGTGCTAAATTACACCAGCTGAGGATCTCTGTATCATATCAAGTCAATGGTTAGGGGCTGCTGTATGTCACTGAAGGATTTGGCCCTGGAAATACATCAGCACTGAGGTGTTAGCCACTGTGGCAGCTAAGAGATGAACTGATATAGCAAGAGTCCATCCAATCCAGTTGCTCCCTTCTTCTACATCAAAACTAACCAGTGATCCAGTAAATGCAGAATACTGTCCCTGATGGCAGCCATATACTCCTCGGAAGGAATTAAACTGCTGAAACACATCTAATTGTACAGTATCTTAACAAAGAGGTCCTCTGGCAATTACTTCCTGAGTTAGCCACTGATCAACTTACACTGTGAAGCATGAGGATTGATAGCTCTTGTAATTTTATTTAATAAAGATCAATTTAAATAGTCTGCCTTAAAAACAAAAGGAAGGTTAATGAAGGTAGAGTCTTAAATTATATAGATCACAGCTCTGATTTTCATGCTAACAGAAAACAGATCAATGGCAACTGTGCAGTATAATTGGAAATGTAAGAAAACTGAAAACAGCCATACTGTGGAAAAGGTAATAAATACCGCTGGCAGACTGGAACGGGGGCTATCAGGGGAGGATAATACTGAACAGAAAAAGATGAACAAAAGTCTTGCCAGAGAAGAGGCAGGAGAGGTCAGACTGCAATTCAATCAATGGGAGGCATGGACTTTTCTGTATTACTTTGCCAAGTTATATCAGGAGTTGCAGTGCACCAGAGTCTACATCAGACCTGATTCACCATTAGAGTAGTGAACCTCTGAAAATAAGCACACGTGTATCTTCTCTGAGCATCAGAGTTAGGTTGGGGAACTCTCACTCCTGGCATAATTGTGTTCCCAGGACCAAAAGCCGCAGAGCTGCAACAAGGGCTTGGGAGCAGAGACAGAGCACACGCAGGAGCGAAGAGCTGCAAAGAGCTGCGTTTTCACATGCAGCAAGGTGGCTGAGGTTGGTGGTGGAGCAAGAAATGATTCAGGTTAACATCACACCATGATGACATGCTGCTGTGTTAACGCAACAGCATTAAGAGGGCAAGTTTACAACTGGTAGGTGTCAAGATAGTTCAGAGCTCGCCAACCTGCTGCTGTGTTTTGGCATGTGATTACCACAACGGCGCCTGACTCCTGGGTAAATATTCCTGCATGCAGCTAATGAGGTGGCTCATTAGCAGTTTACACAGCCATTGATCAGACTTGCACACTTAGGCACAGGAACTGCATGTATGTTTGGTCCTGTGTGAGGTTTCTCCCTCTTGAAGGATGTGCCCATAATAGTTCAAGCCGTCCTGCCCTGAAAAATAGAGGAACAGTGACAGCTAATTGCTAATAAAAGGAGCCTTCTTTCTGTCTGATAAACTGGGCGCTGCTTATTTTTCTGGCTTGTGGAGAAATCTCATACTGAATTGGACTGAACTGAACTGAACATTCATTACAGTTGGTCTTTGGAGAGCTTGGAGAAGTCTGTTAAAGTCTCGTCAAAGCAATCTGCGATATAGAGATGGTTGTCCCATCTTTGTGTTAGCAGACACCTAAATAAATGCATTCATAAAATGAAAAATTATTATCTTTATCAAGGGGATCACTGGAGTGCCAGGTACTATGGTGTTTCTAGCTTTTTTGGGACTGAGAGATAAATCAGCATGGGCAAACTTCAAAAGGTTGCTGGCTTAGAAAAACTTAGCATGTGGTATGGCTATCTCCCTGACCTCAAGGCAAGAAATAGCATGGGATCAAACCCTCTTATTAGTATTTCAGCGTAGACGGCCAAAGCCTGACTGCATGAAAATAAAGCAGACTCTAATGCTCAATCACGTATTTTCTGATCACAGTAATAATTCATAGTACAAGTTCAAGTTTAGACAGAATATTTGGGTTCATTCTTATTTTATCTGGAGTAAATGCTCAAAAATTCCTCTGTTCCACACACACACAACAGCCTTGTTCTTTAGCCTTTACCAGTGAACACCGGAGTTAGGTTCCCACTGCAGATGGATACCTATGTAAGGGACCTTTCTTTTCAGTCTCTTTACTGTCTCTGAACTTGTGTGACACAAAAAACTCAGTTCTCATCACTCCACAGTCCCTGAGTATCTTTTGCATGTTAGCCATCTGTAACATCTCCCATTGCCCTGCATGAGAGGTAGCCAAAACTTGAAATAAAATTAAATGTATGCTAGTTACATCACTCTACCGCAGCTGCAGAAATACTGCTTCATCTTTTTACTGGTTATGGATGTTGATAAAGAATGCAGATGTTTCCAAAGTACTGAGACAAGCTCAAAATGCAGCTGCCTTTCGATCTTGACTCTGCCATCACTTGCTGTTCAAGGACTGTCCAGACTTAAGTTTGGGGATGTAAACTTCCTCAGAACATCCTGCTCTTTTATTTCAAGGAAAAATAAATTCACATCTGAGGTGAGGGAGATTTTGGCTTTCTCCTCCCTGCTCGTTCTGATCAAATCTTATTAAATGTGTTTCTTCCTCCTGTTTTGATTTTTAAAATTGTATGCAAGCAGCCTAGAAATGCCTCCTCAGCCTGGCTGCCTTTATAGTCAGGGGAAAGAAATGAGCACCTGCAGAGTATAGTCAACACCTAAAATTACAGAGAGTTAGTGGAAACAACAGAAAACGGGGGAAATATCTTCTTCTTGTTTCAGTCACTAACAAAGGGCTTTGCATTGTATCACCTTCACTTAGCAGAATACTCCCGCTATTATCTGCTGGCTATTTTCACAACCACTAGGCAGCTGGATAAGTTTTTCAGGAAACAAAACTTAAGAGTGTAACCACAGGAGGACTTTGCCTTGCTCTACTTGACTCATCTAGAAGTTAGTCATGTGTGCCTAATCTTGACACCGGTGCACACTCAATAGAGAACACCTCAAAGTGGGATTCTTTTCTAAGAGGGTACCCAAGAAGGATTATATGAATATCCTTAAATGAAAAAATTAAATACACATCGACAGGCACACATATATATTCCTATAGATATGAGGGATTCTACCACTTTTCCTGGCAGAACGGTATGGTCTAAAAGATCTATTTGAACTTTGTAGGCTAGACTCCTCTCGTGCCTGCATAAATCAATGGGAATAAGTGCATTAAAGTGAAAGGAGTTATTCCAGTGCTAAGCACTGCAAAAGCAGTACAAGCCAACTCTCTCTAATACATCTCTGTCTGCTGTCCAGACATTATATATTCTTATATGGGTAAATCCTAATGGCTTTAATCCTTTCTGACTTCCAGCGCTGCACACTTCAGCAGTCCTGCCTGGGAAAGCTCTGACCAGGGAATTCGGGATTTGGGCTGCTGGTCAGAAGCACATTGCACTCCTCAGCCAGCGTGTGCCTCCCTTTATTTCGGCGTGCTGCTGCCACTTGTGCCCTCTCACAGCATCTGAAAAAGTTCCATTATTTCTTCTTGGTGTTTATTCTTTTCCAATACTGGCAGATGAACATGTGCTGCTCTCTACCCCTCTGTTTTCCACTTCTATTCGTCTCTGATTGTTGGCACAACTTCTCCAACGTTTCTTAGAAACTTTCAGCATTTAACTTTCTCAGCATGTCACCTGGTTTTGTCCCTTCAGAGCCATAAAAGGCAATGATTTCTGGGGGGGCAGAGCTACGTATATCTTTCCAGAGTGTATCATGGTTATGTGGATGTAGCAAAAAAAATCTATCTGTGAGGAGGTGGGCTGTCTTTCAACACATCCCTTTGCCAGGAAAAGAAATATGGCAGTTGGGCTTATGAAAAAAAAAAGGAGGAGGAGGAGGAGGAAAAGAAGTTAATTAGCTGTGTAAGTGAGCTCTGAAAGAATAAATAAAGAAATAAAGGAGTTAACACTCACATGCAATTTAAATCCTGAGGCGGCTTCTTTGCTCTTACATGTATGTGTTTAATAATGCACAAGTTCCTCACTTGCTGCATTCTTGTGCTACACCCCAAATTCAGTGGGAGTCAGCAAACTGGCCTTGTGAGGGAGCAGAGGACACAGCATCTCTCTGATAACCAAACCATGGCCCAGGAAAATCCCACAGAAACAACCCTGAGACACGTTAGAAAAAATCCAGCAGAATAGAGAAACACAAAGCTTTCAAATTAGGGCATCTGTGTCCCTCCCTAATCCACATTCCCCCACAGTGACAAATATTTGATTGCCTAAAAAATTTGCAGGGATAGTCCCTCCTGACAGACTTCTCCACTGAATTTCCCTCTATTAATAATCAACTGGCCTGGGAGATCATTCGCTGTTTGCAATGCAGCGATAAGTGCATATTCTGGACAAACAGAGCTTGTTAAGAAAGACTTTTAGGTCTTCTTGCTGGCCTCGTTGCTAGGAAACTGGAAAAGCTACTGAAAAGCTGCTTGAGTGTGGTGGAGTATATTGCTGGCAATCAGTGTCACTTGCCCTAGGTAATAGCCTGCAGCCTTTAAAAATACTGAAACATACCCCGATGCCGTCACGTTAGTATGGGAGATGTTGTAAGGACATGCAGTTAATTAAGTGGCCTGTGATTGTATGTTTGGAGCTCAGGAGTCCAGTGTAAATACCACCATTTAAAAGGCACTGGAGAAATGTTTAAGACAAAATAGCTTATAAGAATTGTTGGCCATTAAAAGTCAAAGCTGATCAAGGTGTAAATTTGCAGCAGGGTGGTAGAAATCTCTCGTGCATTTTTGTAATACTAGCACAGCCCCTCAGTCTCACACTGTGTTTAAATTTGGTTCCTAGTTGGAAACTGGGAAGTAATTTTGAACAGGGTAGCAGCTCTCCTCACTTGGAGTCACCATGCTCGCCCTTCAGGTGTGACCATGCTCACCCTTTATGCATCTCTGGGTCCTTCTCTATAGGATGCATATATACCTTAATCTTATTACCACAAATGTTCTTAAGCCAAACATATCCTCAAAGTAATTCCAATTGTCAGGAGACACGTGGCCTCGTGTGGCACTAGGAGTATGTAAGAACATGGGGTTGAAAGCTTTGATGTGCCTTCGAGGGGGGTGTTTGAGGAAACTGAACAGATCAAGGAGCATCCGCAATGGGCCAAACATCCATGAGCCCTCAGGAGCAGCCTGAAGGACACGTACACCGTGGACCACACACTCCTGAGCCCAACACAGCCCTCAGGGAGGGAGCTGTTACGACTGAGGGGGTAAAGCCTTTGACACCATCTGAAACACAAGGCACTGGGCTGGTGTTTTGTAAGAGAGCTCTTTTTGTCCTCTACGCCAATCTGCTTTCCTGCCAAGTGATTGAAGGTACTTTTCTTTGTAACTTTTCCATCTCTGTGGAAACCTTCCCTAAGAAGATGCTCTGTGAGGGTTTTGGGGAAAGAGTACACGGCATGTGGGACTTGCTGTGCCAGGCTGGGATGCTCCTGCAACAAGCGTGGTGAGCTCCAGCCTCAGCAGGGACCGGTCCCTCATATAAAACTCCTTTCCTGTAGCAACATATTTGAATCACTGCTTTCGGAAGTAGTAGGAGATTAACTATGAAAGGTCTTCTCTAGAGCAGAAGGCATGGTTAGATTTTGTTCTTGAAGATGGCTTCTGACTGGAAATGAGATTTTTGTCACCACAATTTAAAAAAAAAGTATTTAAGAGATACTAACCTTTTGGCTAATTGTTTTTTCTTGGATAACAGAATTATGGCTGGAAGAGACCATGAAGACATCCATGCTGTACATCTGGCCGTACACCGGTACGCCAGAACTGTTATCCAGTTACACCCAGATACTCTGACTTCACAGCAAACACTTGTGCTAGGCTGAGGATGCCTCTGGTCTTGATATGGGAACAGCAATGGCCTCAGAACCTACCCCTTCCCTTGTCTGGAAAGGTGAATCATAGCTATTACTGCCCTATTCCCACTTAGTTCCCTGGAATTTGGGTTATGGCTATTTTTTCTTGCTGGGCCTTTCTTTAGTATCTCAAACTCTCCAGGACTTTCTCTTCACAGAAGCTGTCATATATCTCTGAAGTGCTGCTCTTCTGTTTGCTAAGCAAGACAGAAGTACAACTGAAAATAAAAGCCCACAGTTTCTACATGGAAGATTAGCATTTTTTTGGACTAGTTACAGTGTCTCAAATTGTTAACAAATAACCCTTTCTTAGAGATTCAGGTGCTTTATTATGGGGACTTGTGTGACCAAAGGATTTCTTTCCTGCATCAAGCCCATAATGTGTGATTTAACTAGACAGTAATTTTCAGCCATTTTTACTTTGGGGATCCTGACTACTTTTCCAGCAGAGGTCTTTGGACTCTCTATCCTCACCCCAGGGTATGCAAACTGGAGCTCAACTCCCCACAATTACAAGATCATTTCATAAAAGCCATCCAAAACTGACGGCAACCTTTCTGATGGTGGAAAACACACCATATCCATCAGCAGATAAAACTTCATATGGGATCTTCCCCTGCAGGTGTGGGGTGATGGTATCACACCCACCCAGGCTGCCTGCATTCCATCCATGGCTTTTGCCAGAAAACTTGGTGCTCGGTGGCATGAGCTCTCCTTCCTGTTCCTTGAATCAAATTAAGGCTTTATTGCTTGTTCTGAGGAAATGAAAACAAAACACAGGTGCCATGCAGTAAAAGGAGATATGAGGAGGGAAAGTGTGGGATTCAAGGGTGTAATAAATGTGTTTACAGTTGTGCTGTCTGCTCCTAGGACTGGGTATCGACAAAGACATAGTGCGAGGGGAGGAGGGAGAGAGATTCAAATGATACCAAATACATGAAGGGATACCAGCCTCACCACTGAAGGGTACTCGGCTGTGGTTAAGCAGAGCAATGGATGTAAATTGAAGTGGTTTGTATACTCAGATTTGAGCTCATGCAAGTGTAATAGACCTCTCTGTCATCTTCCAAGCAACAACATAGTTGTCTAGCGAAAAGTTTCTCTCTCAAGGTCAAACTCATCCTGAAAGAAGTTGTGCATGAAGACTTGAATGAAGGGAAACTGCTGGAGCACTGCAGATGCCTGGAAGGATCTTGCTCATTTTTTTGGTGGTCCTCCAGAAGATTCACATAAAAAAATCAGCACTTCAGGGCATTAAGTGCTCCATGTGCATAGCTCCTACTCCTAATGCTTTGTCATTTAAAAGGCCAGTGCATCCTTAAGCCTTATGCTGAAAATGTGGAAGGACAAGACCAGATATGTAATTTTATCAGAGGTTTAACCTCACCCGTATAAATATCCTACTTGAAATTTATATCCATGATTGTGTTGCCCATTTACCTCCAGCCCATCCTCCCGGTGTTTAACATATGTCTGAACTGAAACAAATCTGTCAGTATTCACTGTGCTCCCTTACCTCTGTCTTTTAGAGGGCAGGCTTTCCCTTACCATGGTATCTGGAAACTCAATGGTCGTTAATAGACACTATGACTACAATGCCCCTGAAGGGACACGAGGCAATAGCATGCCATTATATGGATTGGGCACTTCGGCACAGAGTAGATTTATCACCTTCCCTAGGGTCAGACAGCAAGATGACTGCTTCCTGAAGGCTGGTATCCAAAATACTCCACTCCTATCTTCTTTCAGGGCTATTTTTCAGAGGTCTTGATCCTGCAGGGATCTCACGCAGCCAGGAGGGCAAGGATGGGAGCAGAGACTGTTAAGGCACCAAGAAGGTGATGCTCACCATGTACTTTTCTGCTGGAAGCAGTGGCCTCAAAGTCTGTCCCCTTTCTACCTCCAAAACCTCAAGCTATGGAAGAGCAATGCCTGGCTAGGTAACAGGTACATTGTGGGGACTTGCCTGCCCTTGTCCTTGTGCAAACTGACAGAGCCGTTCCCCTCTCCCACCAGCTGCCAAGCAGAAGAAAGCTGGTGGCCACATAGCAGAGCTGTCACCATCACGGCTCACATTTCCCCACACACCCTGTGCTGCTCAGCAGTTTTTCCATGAACTTATCTGAGCAGCACTCCATGCTTTGTGCTATGAAGATCAAAGACTAGGTGTCCAGAATAAAAAGCTCACAGTTACCATGAGGTCTGTCTCTCAACAGGCTGGAAATAGAAATGTGGCAATCAGACTTGGGGATGAAATCATATTCGACATGCTGGCTTAATCTCTAAAATATGAAATTGTAAGGAAAGAATTACAGCTAAAAAGCATTTTACATTTTAGAAAGCGGCTCTGACCCATGCTGGATCAGGAAAGAGAAGGAGAAGAGGGGAAAAATAAAGCCTGTGGGTTGCAAACGATTATAGCCAGTTGGCTTAGGGAAAAAAAAAAATCCATCATCAAATAAACAGACTCCTGCTCCTGTATTATGAGGCGTGATTCTGTTTGAAAAGGAAAGGGCTGAGTCTGGCTTATTTCAATTCTCAGGATCAGATTATTTGCTATTTGCAAATATCTGGATGTTATTTGCAAATCTCTCCAAAGCTTCATGTCTCTTAGCCCAACTCATACATTCATTTCACCGTCATGCTTAGGTGGGATACAGTGCAGTACTGAGTTAGCTGCTCTCCCAATATACCTTTATTTAGCCAGGCCATTGGAGAGAAGAAACAATAGTTCCCAGATAGCCAGCTGCAAAACATGAATTACAAGCAGAATAAATGAAGAAACAAGCAATTTGTGGGTTCCTTGTTGAAAAACATTTGCAATTCAATGAATATTTTCTAATGCACATCCAAGAACAGATTCTCACCCTCCTGAGCCTTGGGTTGCAAAAAAACTCTAAGAGTTTTGGAAGTTGTGTGTTACTCCCATGTCATCATGAAGAGAGGATTGGGATGATAATGACAATGATGTTCAATGATGCCACTCTTGATGGCACACCTTGAATTTCTTCATTAACACAAAAGCATGGCAGATAGCTGTAGCAAATTTTGAACTGCATCTTGACTATATGGCAAAACTCTCAAACCCGGATATTAAAGAGACCCCTTACCTGCTTCACTTATCAGTAAAAGTTTGCTCCCTTCAATGTTCAGTGTTTTGCCAAGGAGTAAAAATCCATAAATGTTAGTGCTTCTCGGCTTTCAAATATTCAACATGCTCGTTATTTTTGCAGGGTTGTAGGTGTTTACGGATGTCACATCCAGAAAGTTTTTTCCTGAAATACTTATAAACCATGTAAACACTGTCACATGGCAGGTTATGGAATAAGGTCTCTTTACCACAAGTCTAACCCTGGCCAAGGGGGTGATGAGCTGACCCTTAAGGAAGAGGAGGCCTGAGAGCAGCAACAAGAGGAAGGATTGGGGTTTTTACATTCGGTTTCTCACTTTTTCATGAATGCTTCTGATTGCAGGATGATTTACCCAACCCATCCCCATCCATCCACCATGCCTCTTTGCTGAAGCGAACACACCCCAGCAAGCAGGACCCGCTTCCCAGCCGTGTCCATCCCTGCCAGCACATTAGCCCAGCTTCTCTCCCCTTCCTGCTTAAAAACCCGCTCAGCCAGCCGGGAACCCACCTGCCTTCGGAGTCTGTGGCCTCAGCCCGACTGATTACCCGTGAAAACTGCACCATTAGGTTCCTTGCCAAGAGGAGGCTGTATGAGAGACACTAAGTGAGGCTCAGCGGGAAACTAAGTTTATTAACAAGAAGCAGGAAGCATCGTGTGTAAGAATATCTCTACGCTTGCAGTACATGGAGGGAACATTATCACTTATCAGCCTAATATTTCACCGCGCTCTTTCTTTCACAGGCTCTTGCTTCCTTCTCCTTGCACAATAGCCTGAACACGCTAACAGGCAATTGGCAAAATATGCCAAAAATCTTTATAATTTGGATGAATCTTCAGGATTTTTCTGACCAGCCTGTTGAGAAGAGAGAAAAGAAAACAAAGGTAAACAATAAGTGAAACACGGTCGGGCTAAAACCTGTGTATTAGGTCAAAGAAGGAACAAATCTCTGCAGGATTCCAGGGGGAGATTCTATTTTGTTGGTGTTTTTATGTACAAACGGAAAGGTTAATAGAAGGTCTGAACAGAAAGGTTCATAGAAAATTGTCATCTGTATGTGTTTTCTTTTTGAAGTAATAGTTTACAGGAGCCAAGGGAGGGGGTAAAACAGTAAAGGCCAGAGGTAAATTGAAGGTGGAACGGTTTGGGAGAACTTTGACAAAACCACTTAAAATTGGGGAATGCAGCTTTGTCAAGACTGAAATGCATTCCTGAATTATGCCAGTTTTTGCCCAAATTTTGTTTTGGAGGAAAGAAAAGGGGAGGGGATAAATGCTAACATTGAAAATACCATTGGGAATAATACATTTTTGTTTTTCTTCTCCAAATTAATTTTCATTTAGATCAGTTTTTCTAATTGAAATGACTTATTAGGTTGTCCATAAAATAACAATGAATATCAAAACAAACACTGCTGATCTAGAAAGTTTAAATTAATCCTAAATGAATCCCTGGGGTATGTTTTCTTTTGCAAAGAACAATGTAGTTTTCCACGCTTGCTTTTAAGCCAGGCTGGAAGCAAAGCTAAAAAAAGACCATGCTGGGCAAAGCACAGTTTCAATCATTTGTCCAGCGATGGTCTTTGTGTGGAGCAAGACAGGAGGAGGCAGCTGCTAGGTCTGAGCTCCTCTCCAGTTTGGTCTCAAGAGCTAACTACTCCCATGTTAAAGGGCTTATTTTCATTTTAATTTATGCTTTGTCTAACGTAATGTCTGTTGTACTGATCAGACCAGAGGTCCACCTAACCCAGTATCCTGTCCCAACAGTGGCCAATAGAATGGATTTTCCAGGGAAAGGAGATAAAATAAAGTAATCCTGGATAGAATGATTTTTCCTATCATATCAACTCAGCCCTGGCAGTGAGCCCTTCAAGGATTTCTTGTTTCACTGTTTCGCACATTATTTAAAAATTGGTATCAAATGGAAAGCCAACAGCTAATGGGGAAGTTCTGCTGGGCTCTGGGGACTTCAGTGCCGAGGAGGAGCAGTTTGGGCAGTCTGGGCACGGTGCTGGTGTATCTGCATTGCTTTTGGAGCACAGGCAGCATTAAACTATGGTTCCCTGTACTTGTGGTCTGGTTTCAGGCACAGCCTCAGTAATTGACAATTTGTACATGCTGGAAGTTGCTGTGAACTGACAGCCTTCTTGCTGTCCTGTCCATGTTCCCAAGATTGACACTGGACCCGTTAAGCTTAATATGCGGGCGTGAGCAATAGTGAGCTGCAGCAGCATCTCTTCCCCCATGGGTGCAGGGGCAGAGGATGGCAGTGAGGCTGAGTCAGAGCTGAGAAGGCTGTTGTCATCTTCAAGCCTGGCAGATCACGCTTCCCTCCCAGGCCTCAACTGGGAGGAACATGATGAATACAGAAACTATTTCTGAAGGAACGGAATTCAGGTGATCCTTAGTGCTGAACTACACCCCTCTCTCCCACAGAGCTGCTGCCCTGCGGGGGTTTATGGAGTAGATTTCATTGTGGGCTGGAGAAACTAGTGCTCCCATTTTCCTCTTTGGGATGTGATTGATACTTAACCTGCCTTAAATCTGTAGTCCAACTCTAAACTCTCCTTGCTGTGAACAATTTCCTCCTAACACAGGTGTATTAAGCCTAGAATTGCAGTGAGATGGTCAGGAAAATGTTTTCCTCAGCCAGGACAGCATTGCCCTAGGGTCTACAAGCAGCACTGCAGGGTTGTTTGTGCTTATGTTTGACAAAGGCATGTACATGTGACAGGATAACAATTAATCTTAGAAATTAGAAGCCTAAGAAAGATCTGCTTTCAGTGAACTTAAGGACGTGACTTGCCAATCTATCATGATGGTGTTCCCTGTGAATGGGTACTCATTTTGGAAGCTGTGCTCTATTTTCTAAGACGTTTTACGCAGTTTCCTAGGATATTGTGTCATATCAGCAGAAATTCAACATTATGCAGCTCTTAAGCAGCAGAATTTGACATTTCCGCTCAGCTTTAAAGAAAGTACCATTGGTTCTTCTGATCCTGAAACTTGCCAATAATTCAGGAGAAGCAGGCTTAGCCTAACTATAGATACAGCAGTTTGCTGCTGGCTAGGTTACTAGCTGAGCTTTTCAATATATATTCACGTGGAAACAGGATGCTCTTCAATTAGTTGGCAAACTGCAGCAAGAGGAATGGTGAAATGTTGAGCACAGGTATTTATCTGATCATTATCAGGAGTGCAGGTAGCTGGAAAACCTGTGAGAAATAACAACAGGTTTGCAATTGAGTTTGAACAGAGAACACATTTGAACATGAGAACATAACCACTTTTGTCTTGGAAACATGGAGAGAATTACTATGGAGAGATTAGACAGCCTCGATGATAGGTGGGTGGGTGGGTAGGTGGGTAGGTAGAAAGAAAGGAATAGAAAGAAATCTGAACAGAAGCAAGAGAAATTAGGCTAGTGAAATAAAAGGTGGGTGTAAATGTAATTTCAGGGCTTTCCTCTGTTAGAATTCAGAGCACTTAAAAAAACCCAAAAAGACATAAGGGTTTTCTCTACAAGGAGAGCTGCTAAGGCAGGGGGAGAAAAATGGTTACCCAAAAGGCCAGTTCTTGAATTAGGAGCAGGATCAAGATGTGCTGGCTGTGTTGCTCAGCCCCACAGCGCTCTCCGAGACAGCGTCGACCACATTTAGAAGATGGGAGCGCTCCACAGCAAAACAGGCAAAATATTTCTTTGTGAAACTGCTCTCTGAAAGCCCAACACGGTAACTCATCTGGAGGGGGAGCGGTAGGTAACTGCCACCGCCGACTCACTGTGGAAAGATAAGTTGTTGTGCTTGAAGACGGATCATCCCCCAGCCGTCCATTGCACTTTCTGCCTGAACTGCTGCCGTCTACAGAGAATGTCAAGTCCCTGGGGCCTCATCTCACTGCATCTCCCACATGATATCGAGGGCCTGGCAAACACCCTCCCAATAAATTATTGTTATTGCAAGGAAGGGAACAGGCAGGGAAAGGACTTTGCAGTGATCCTAGCAACATTCTGCCTCCAGAAAGCACACATCGTGGGAGAATTTCAAAATGCTTCCAGGAGCCGAGGAGGCAGATGCAAGTTAGAAACCTTTGAAGGAGATGAATAGCAGGAAGCATCTCTAAAAGACCCACAACGGCATTACTGCAGAAAAAACAGCTGCAAAATGAGGTAATGACTCTTCAATACTCTCCAATATGCTGGCACAAGTCCTCTGTGTTTCATCTCACTATCTATCAATGTAGCATTAGAAGATCTTAAAGTGTTTACAAGTGGATGCAGGGTTAGTCCAGTGGCCTCATGGGGATGCTGACCCCTCTTTCTGCAGGAGGCATAACAAGGCAAAGGTCATCCTTCTCCAAGCATTCAATAACACAAGAACCAGACCTCACTGCATTTTTTTTTCCTCAGAGCCCCTCCTGGGTATTTACTCTAAAATTGCCTCCTGCCACATATTTCTTTCTCCTTGGATATTAAAAAATAATTAAAGATAAAAAATAAGAACAGGGAAAGGCTGGGGGAGGAGGACAGAGGAGGGGAAAGCTGTGTCTCTCTGTGTCCCTCAAGAGCCAAACAGCACGTACAAAATCTGTGCCACTCAATGCACAAGTGACTTCCTGATTTGTGAAGGATTGAGCTTGCTCTCCCAGTGCAGCACAGCCCTCCGGTGCCATCATGTCCTGCTTCTTTCCTGCCCCACTGCAAGAGGGTGTCATCTGCTGTCATCCAGGGTAGGTAGAGCCCACCTGGAAAGGAAACTTCATCGGAAAAAACCTTCAGAGGGGATTGACTCAAGCAAGTGCCTCTTCTTTATATAAAAAAAGAGCTTTCTGCATGCAGGCAGCAGAAGAATAGATGGAGACCTGTCAAAAAGTGATGCATAGGCAGCTAAGTGAAGCTCAAGCATTCATAAAGAAACAATGTTATCAAAGATGAATAGCTTGAAAACTGCTTTTAGGAACATTTACACAGGGTTTCACCTCCTGGCAACACAGAAACGTCAATGCTGCTCCAGCAAGCTGACTCATAGCAGAGCAGGAGAGCTTTACAGAAGGCTCACGCTATTTTTTTCTTCCGCACCAAGGTCTGTGCAGAGGTGTGTGTGCAGAGGGGTGGGGGGTGCAGCGCCGAGGAATCACCCTAAATTGGCTCAGAGAGGAGTTGTTTTCAGACTCCTTGCCACACTTTATTAGCGTGGAAATTCAATAATCTCATTAATTACAGAAAATAATGTAAGGTGGATTTGCTGGGCTCCTGAACAATTTGAGCTCTCCTTCTGTGGGTAATTGCCAATGACATGTCTGAGAGAAATATCACAAAGATACATAACAAAGGGCAGTGCAGCTTTACAGCATAGATCTTGTTGCTATGGGAACTTGTCTTTGCTCCTATCCGGGAGCTAGATGATTTATGTATGTGCAAGAGTTCCTTTATTTTAGGGCTTCTGCAAGAGAGAAAAAACCCTATCAGATCTCTATCCACATCTATCCATCCAGTTATCTATCCAGTTATCTAATAATTCTTTCTTTATTATAATTATCTGTCTATTATAATCTTTATCCATTGCCTCATTCTTCCAAATATTCTACTCGCTATCTACTTTTGTGGGCCGAGATACAAGACAAGCTGGGGGAAGAACAAAATGTGGGCTTCAGTTGCTCTTTGTGCGTGCTGCATGGACGTGACTGTCGTTCAGGAGCCGAGTCAAAACAGTCAAGCCGTGTGTCACGAGCCCCTCCTGCCCTAGTGATGCTCTCTGTGCTTACATGCAGCAACGTGACAAAAGCATCTCCTTCATTTCTGAAGCATAAAGGGAATGGTGGGGCAGGAAAAACCCTCCCATCTCACTCCTTGTGAGTGGCCAGAGAGCACAAGCGTCTCCCACAGCTGTGCTGGGCACTGAAGGTGGAGTACTAGGAGGAAATGCTGGAAATCCTGGAAAGACTCTTCAAAAGATTGAAGTTGGAGCATAACTCCCATTAACAGACCTCTTTGGTCTTTTCATCTTGCATAGCAAGTGTTTGGGTGGCTACCTTGGGTGGCCAGGTGATGTTTGGCTAAAAGGTGGAAAACACTATCTTAATTCCAAAACAGGCAGATTTGGCTGCAGCTGTTTGCTGTCTTTGCATTTCATGACTTGTTAGGCATTTCCCAGTAAGCTCCTGGGTCAAGATGTACATGAATTTAATAGGAGGTGGTTTTTTGTGTGGTAGTGTTTCTGTTAGGGTCATTGGGTGCTCCAGTGGGACCGTATAAACTAACTGTGCATCAATAAGAAACGACCGAAAGCTTTAACACTCAAAACCAAGTATCTCGCAATCACCGGAGACCCATCAAAGACGACGTTCAATTTCTGGTGTGCACAAAGATTTAAATGATTT
Organism: Haliaeetus leucocephalus; assembly: GCF_000737465.1. NCBI lineage: Eukaryota > Metazoa > Chordata > Aves > Accipitriformes > Accipitridae > Haliaeetus > Haliaeetus leucocephalus. Next base: position 12,528,240 of record NW_010972438.1, read on the forward strand.
TGAGACACAAAGCTGGTCCTGGGAGCTTCTACCTCTAAATTTTTTTCATTCCACTTCCCCTTCAGTTATATGAAACTCCTTTAAACGTATACGTACATGTGTTTGTGTAAAGCATTGAGTGTAACAACTTGCAAGTTCAAGATATGATATGGAGAACCTGGCCAGCAGCCATGTTCAGGTCCAGGTTCATCTTTAAATCAATCAAAACAAGACCCTGAGAAACCACCTGACAGTTTTGTTAAGTCACAGCAGTATCTAAAATGCAAGCTCCCTCTTATTTTGCCACATGCTGTAGCATTACTCAAGGCTATTATTTTACTGGAAAAGTGAACATGATGCCCATGACTTTGTTCACTCCATGGCTGGAAACAACTGTCTTCTTCTAAAATGTATCCACAAGTCAGTGCTTTAAATTTTTGAAGGAAAAAAATAATTGTGTACCTCTGGATCTTGAAAAGAAGGAAAGTAAAATTCCATACTTATGAGAGTTCTTTTTTAGCCTGGAAATTCACTGATCAGTTAAACCTCACTTTGCAAGTTCAGGGAGCTGATTACACTCCTGGTTTAATCAGTTCCTTGCTGCATGGAAACCTCCTCCATGTAGACCTCCTGCTTGACTTTTCCCCCCCTAGACCAGCTGTGTTCAAGCCATGGCTCTGCCTACTTTGAAATGCTGAATCACAAAATGAAAACTGCCTGTGGGGTTACAAACGATAAGACAAGTCTCGTGGCGTTTGAAGCACTCTTGCTCTGTAATTTCTTGGGTCCTCATCATGTAGAGGGCACACTTGCAGAAACCACTTTCCTAATTCATATCAAAGATAAAAGTTAATCCCTCAGCACAGCTGATCGACTCTTCATAACAGGGCTCCTGCTCCCACCATGAGTCTGTAGCCAAGAGCAACGGCTCACTCCTCCCCTGCTCCCTCCCTCACCCTGAGTTTCAATTCCTTAAAGCTAATCAATATCCTTATTAATGTTCCAAAATCAATTATCCTAATAAAGCCTGGAGGGAGCTGAAGGGTTGCTATTCAGCACTCACCTTTTATTATCCTGACTGTTTATTTCCCCATTGATAGAACTGTCTAACTTTATGACAGATTATGGGTGAAACTGCACTACTCAACACACTTGTCAGCCCTAGAGATATGTTGTGTTATTATTACTATTTCGAGAGCCTTTTGCTTACGTTCCCTGGTTGTATGGATGCTTTAGAAGGAGTCCCTGGCTTTGGTCTGCTGGAATATGATAGGGAGTGCTGCAGCTCCGTGCTGCACATCAAACAGGTAATAATCTGTTATATCTATTCAATTATAATATTGCCCTAGGCCATGGCACTTTGTTTATGCAAAGACAGTGCTCTGTGATCTGCAGCAAGATTGCAAGACACATGTGGGGTAGATCACCTCGTGGTAATTCACAGCAAATCAGGTGAAGGTGCATTCAGAGGCATGATCCCTAAAGCATTGGGGGAGAATGGCATTTCTCTTTCAATTAAATCCCTCTTTTCCATACAGAAGTTGTGCCAAGAACCTGGAAGAAAAAGAGAGAGAAAGAGTACAATTTCTTACATAAGTGTGGTGTCACGGATGCGATCCTGCAAGGGCAGCTCGGGAGCAGGGGCCATGGGCAAGCGTCGTGGGAGGGAAGCAGTTGTAAATGCTCCTCAGTCTTCTGAGCACTGAATTCAATCCCTAGCTGCTGTACATGTCTACATGTATATTTTAAGGAAATTCAAGCGCATGGTTGTTTCTTCCTTCCTGGGCTCATTGATCAACCATTTAAGAGCACAGAGTAGGAGAAGAGACTCCAGGTCAGGTTATCCTCTAAGATCATTGCAGCAAGGAGCTGAGGTAGGAAGGGAAATGAAAGTCTATACCTGAAATCAGCCCTTCTGAAGTGCCCTCCTTCACCTCGCGTGCAGTGTCCGTCCTGGCCAGCAGCCTGCTCTGCTCACTGGCTCGCAGGGAGTCCCTGGCAAGCACTGGGCTGGGAGCACTGGGAAGGAGGTCTTCGGCTGTGCAACCTCTCCCTGGGCTGGAAGACATCTCCTCCCTGCCTCCATCTTTAGACTAGCAGCATTGAAGCTCCGGGGAAAACTCCTTTGGCTGCCTTTGGAGGAAGGCGTCTGAAATGCTTCTCTCTGACAGCCTGTACGGTAAAACTTTTATCCAAAGGATGGCAAGTGAATGGGGAGATTGACCCTGGAAGGACTGACAGCTAGGCAGGCAGAGGCCTTTTTTACTCACTGGGGCCAGAAAAGAAAATGTATCATTTACTACTTCTCAGTTAACCAGTATTAGATAAGATCATTCACACCAGTCATCAAACTGATAATGAGACAGGCCCCATTTCAGGGAGATTATTGCTTTATTATGGAGTGAGCATTCGGCAGATGTCTTAATTTTACAGAATTCATTTCACATTATCAAGATTTCTGTCTATCTTATTTGATTTAACGTTTGTTAAGAGTGATTTGTCTCTCTCTAATGCTTAAGACCAGTGCAGTCCAATCAAGCAAATTGTCTGTAATTTAAAGAGTTCCTGGGGGATTCGTAACAGCAATAGGACCTTTTGGGTTTTCTTCCGAAAAAGAAAAAAAAAACCCAGAAATACATCCTGTGTTAATGATTTCTCTCATCCTAGTCTTCTTTTATCCCAGCCTTTCCTGCCAATATGCCCATATAGCACAATTCCAGATAAATCAGAAATGCAGTGAAAAGTAGCATGAAAGCAGCGTCGCAAAAAGAAAAAACTTGATTGAAGTTGTGAGCTAGCGGGAGAAATGTGAGCCCATCCGAATCTGAATTAATTAAAGATTTTATTAGCATCTGATGGCGCCCCAGGGAAAAGTACTTTTTTTTAATCCTTTCTCTGTTTTAAAGGCAAAATACTAAGCAAAAGCATTTAAGGGTCATGCCAAAAAATTTTGTTTTGAGGGTGACACAGCTATCCTCTGGCTGTACCAAATTACTAGTGATGCTGTAAACAAGGCCAAGCCAGTTGGGCGTTTTTCTGTAGCAAGGAACTGGCAGGCCTATACTGACTGGGAGCTCAGCTGAGTGAAAAAATCAGTGCATTTTCAAATTTTACTGTTCTGTTTTTAGTTTTTGCAGTGGAAGGGAGCACTGAAAACTCTGCATAGCTAAATAGCCTCATGCCTGGGTCACATAGCACCTGGCATCTCCTGTCCCTCCATATCTCATCACATGCAAGCCACCAAGGCAGCCAAGAGGATGAGCCCGCTGCTCTGCCACCCCCCTTAGGTACATTGCCTGAATAGTATGGGGCTGGGGGTCCTGCAGAAAGAACCTCAGTTATGGAAAAGGGGGCCTGGGGAGGGCTGGAGGGTGAGGAATTTAAAAAACAGCAGCCCCAAACAGCAGCATGTGTTGCTAGCTCCACCCGAGTGCATCAGGAGCAGAAATGCTGCCAGATTTACACAGTGTTTGCCACTGAGCTGTGAAATCCAAGCTCCACTCCCCAGACATGCTCTGCTGCATTAAGTCAGGAGGAAGGAAGCTGATAACACCCCTTTCCACCCACCTCTCCCTTCCCTCCTCGTCCCACTCGGAGCTTGGCCTCTATAAAAAGGCATTTTCCTTCCAGGCAGAGAAGAGATTCCCCCAGACCCCAAAGGATACGTACAAGACATACACAGCACGCTCACATGTCACTAAGTGCTGGCTTTTGCTAGTGCAGCGATGCATTAAGGATAATGACTAGAGCAGATCAGATATTTAAAGAAAACCAACCTATTCATAATTTATTTTTTCAAATAAATGTGTTGGCTCTGTGTTGCAACACTTAGCTGAGTCATTATATGCCATGTTCAAAGGTGGCTACCAGTAGATATGTCACCAGAGATCTTGCTCAAAATTCTAGCATAGTCGTCAGCAATCAGGAGGAGCAAGAGACCTGAAACAGTAGAAGGTACTGCATAAAGTATGGCCTTGCAGAAGTCACAGCTTGACCGAGTCATTTCTTGGGAGACTGACTGAGCTTGCGAAGCCTTGGCAAGAGATTTGGCAGTGAGGCATCTTGGGGAGAACCAGAAAATGAGTGGATCCCATGTGGGGTGTGAAACAGCAGGTGAAGATGCTCTTTGGGGCAATGGACTTTCTGGAAAAGGCAGTTTTGGGAGCTGTAAGGAAGGAAACTGCTCAATGCTGACCACCTTCTGGGAACCGGGATTTCAAACATGCTTTGTAAAGAAATAAAATCACTTGTCAAAGAAACACCTGGCTCCATTGTCAAAATCTCCAAAAGAAACAGTTTCCAAGAGACAGATTATTGGCTGACTTCTTGGGCCAAAGCATAGCAATAATCCAATCCAGCCATGCCAGCAGTTGCAAGTCCCCCAGATACACAGATTTTAAGCCCTAACAATGATTCACCCAAAAATTTGGACTTTGACCTTCCTGCTTTAGACACACACTCCAGCAGCAGAGAAGCAGGGTACTAAGCTACTTCAGAAAGTCCTTCTTCAAGGCATTTCCCTCAAAATCCCACTACTGCACTGCATTTGGGAGCCTAGACACTTTCGGTTTGGCATGACTGAGCCTGGCTTGGTGTAAGAGCCCTAGCACCCCACGAGAAGCATGCTGATAGCAGCTGGGGCAAAGAACCACTGCCCCTGTGAGGATGTGAAATGTGTTTTCCTAGTCTGTCCCTGATAGATGGCACTCATGGCAGACACAAAGGGGAGGATAAAAAAGGCCTATCTGTTTGAAATGTGTAATCCTTGTAAAAACCCCCACTTCTCTTCCTCTAGTTAGGAGCAAAGCTAGACCAAAACCATCCTATCCACTAGTATCAGAGAACAAGAGGTAGAGACCTGGGAATTACCCTGCTGTGTTGCATGAGCTGAAGGATCATGTTTCAAAATACAGATTTCTCCAACAAGTATTTGTGAAGAGAATGGAAGGGAAGGAAGATCCCTGTAGAGCCTAGTCCTCAGCCAAACTAACTACCCATTCATGAAGTCCACAGCCAAGGCCTTAAAACTGCTGTATTAAACTGCAGAGGATAAAACCAACATGATAAAATTTGCTTTTGTGTCAAAGGGTCCTGTGAGATTCTGTAGGTGGGAGCAAAGGGTGGAAGAATAAGGAAGGGTCTTGAAGTTAATTATTTTTATTACCATCTGCAAACCACACTTTTGACTTAAATCTGTGATCTGTTCAGCACCAGTACTGTTGAAATATCATTTTCATTCTTGTTTTTATTATTACTACTTTTTCCACTTTCCATCTTACTTGATTCCTGATTGTTCCCCACTACAGTGGCCTGGCTTGTTATTCTATTATCTTCCTCAAGAGGCTTTTATTTAGGCTCTGTAGGAGGAGATAGAGGCTTCGAGGGGGAAGTCCCCGCAACAAACCCTTTCCCATTATTTCTTTTCTGCATTTCATGCACTTATTTATTTTGACAATAAACACACACAATATCAGGAGAAGCAAAAAAGAAAGAAAGAAAGACCAGAAAAGTTAGTTTTGGTTCAAGAAGTCTTAAAGTGAATGCCAAGATGCGAGTTGTGTTGTTTTAACATGCGAGTAGCCAGGATGATAAATAATCATAGTTTTGCTGGACATCTTCATTGCTTAGTTTCAGTGAGTCTCTGGAGTGCATGGAGAAGCAGTTCTGCAAACAACAGAGCCATGTCCTAGCACATGTCTCAACAGACTCCGGGTGAGGTGTCCTTTGCTGCGGGTACCTCTTTTCATGCCAGGATGGCTGGGCACATCTAGCAGCATTTTTCTCTGGGGTCCCAGATGGCCACAGTAACCAGCTCCCATGCTGGGTGGGAGATGGTATCCCTCGGGGATAGAGAAGTAGTATCCCCATTTTACAGCTTAAAAGCTGAGACACAAATAGTTTATTTGTCTAATTTGAGGCAAAGCAAGAAACCTGTGGTAGGACTGGGGAGTGCCCTCAGATCTCAGCTCCAGACAGATGGCCAAGCCAGCAGCACCACTGTTCTTTCACTCTGATCTTTCAACAACGGAGAAGCATAAAATGAATTTACTCCTGCATATGAGCAGATGCTGGAGGGGAGATTTGTTTTTCTGTTCTTTTTGCAGTATCTGCCTAGCTCTGCTGGAGGCTGAGTAAATGAGATAAAATGCTGAACCAAAGCTGCAACACCCACTGATGCAAATTTTTCTTGGCCAGTGCTCATGGCCACCTTCATTTTCTGCAGAGAAGGGAGTGTCTCGTGCTCAGACACTAGAAAACCATAAGTTTGCTTCAGAGCCTGATAATTTCCCACAGCCCAGCCTACACATAACATGGGAGCAGCCAACCAACAAGTGATTTTCTAAACTTTCAATGCAGATGGCCTCTCAGAAGAGGATGGGATACGGTCCTGTCTTCATCCTGACCTTGGTGGCCTGGTGACCTTCAGTTGTTCTGAAAAGCAAAACTCCTTCTTGCAGAACTAGCACCAAGGCCACCCTTATGGGATAATGCAGCAGTCACTCACTTTCACATTCTCAGCTTTGTATTAAATTGCAACACAGGCCCCATTGACAGACAAATTAGCCAAGTCAACATTTGAAGGATTCTCACTGCTAATGATCTCTGGTCCATGAAGGCAAACCTAAAGACTTCAGGCTATACAAAGCCATTGCAGATGAGAAACCCAGCTGTTGATACAGCTGGCATCAATAAAGCATTTGTAACATACAGTCCAAAAGAGATCTGTGTATAAAGCTCACTGCTGTTGAGAAATCATGTAAGTCAAGGGCTGTGCTGTTTACGTAAGCTTGGTAGTGAAATCTCCCTCAGCCCTCCTTGCTGTACAGACAGCCCAGCCTACCAGGACTGAAGAGGTTGTAAATGCACATGGTTCCCTCCAGCAGGGATAACGCTGTGGGATTACAGCCACATGGAGGGCAACACCCACAGGGAGGAATAGAAGATGATGGTAAAAGCAGGGTCCTAAAATAAAAACAGACCTATCCTGGGCAGGGAGACAGGAGCAGATCCAGGACACTAACTTAAGGGTATGTGAACCTTCAGTGCATATGGTAAAAAAAAGAGTACAAGCTTTCTCAGAAAATGGGTCTCACGCATTTTCAGAGAAATGAATGCAGTATATGAGGAGAAGGGGCTGTAAGTGCATTCCTCCTCAGCTGAGCTCAGGGCTCCACCACTGCTATCAGTCATCTCCAGGGAAGGGACCGCTTGGGTCCCAGGACCCTGTCCAAATACTTCAGCTTCACTGCCTAGCTGAGGTGCTAAAGGACCCTATTGGGAAATGCATTGCATAAATGAACTTGACCAGGCTGGAATAAGCTATAGACCCAAGGAGTGGAGTGAAGGAAACTAAGACAGGAATCAGCTCCCTTGGGCGGGAGCCAAGGAAAGCCAGAGGTGTGCCAGTCTAAAGGGCAAGGCAAGGGCACAGTCCAAAAACAGAGAAGTAAGTGAGATGGTTGGAGTCCAAGAAACCAGTTTGTAAGGTCAGGTGGTGGCTGTGGCAAGGTTAAAAGAGGAAGGGATCAGGTCTCAAATGGGGCTGGAGGAGGCAGGGGTTGGATGCTGGATTACAGGGAAATTAGAGTGCTAGGGGCAAAATAGTCTTAGGCACACGAATCTAAAGCAACACTGTGCCAATAGCTTTTTTAGGCAGTAGAAGTGCTGAAATGGATGATGGAAAGCCTGTCTCCTCTGAGCTGGTGGAATTGTGTGCTTGCTCCTGTTTGACCTGCTCCCCCTTGGGACTGGTGAGGCTGTGTTGCACTGTAAGACTGAATCAGGCCCAGCAACATTTACTTGCTCCGTACAGAGAAGGGATTTTTGAGGACTGATTAGCTAATATTTGCACAGAGCTTTAAACATGTCAAGGGCTTAGTTTAACTAGGGTTTTCACTGCTGTACAGTGATCCGCAGGTAAAAAAAAGAGGCAGAATATGTTGGCAAACATGGTCTTAGCTTGCTGGGTTACAGAGCTGGACCTGTCCTCTTACCCAGCTTTGTAGGAAGAGTCTACAATGAAGCTGAAATGTCTCTTCAAGACCTCCTTCTTCAAGTCACAAAGCAGTCTTGCTACATCTTTGGAAAGAGCCAAAGCTTTTGGGGGGCTGCAGGACCTAGGACATAGTGAGTCAGGTTCAGAAGTGACGTTGGAGGAGCTGGACCAGGACTTTCTGGTCTCTGCAGCATGGACGCTAACACCACTTAAACTTTTGCAGCCTGGTACACAGAGAGCGTCCTGTGCACATGTGGATGAGAGGGAGCTGTTGCTGATGGTCGTATTTGGGAAGAGTTGCAGAAAGATCCGTAAGAAAATTTGGGGGCTGTTCACAGCTCTTGTACTGGCCAGACTGGACCTTCTTGGCTCTCACTGAAAGCCTGTTTGCTCCTGCCTTTTCCCTCTCCCCTTTCCACAGCCTCCTTCAGCATCACTCTTCAGATCCCCTCCTCACTGCTTTCCTCCTGGGGCAAAACCCCCTCTCGAGGGCCGAAGTGCGGAGGTGGCCCTTGCTCAGCTGTGGGGGGATTGCAAGGGGAAAGGCTCATTGCCTGCCTCCCCAGCAGCCTGCTCTCCTCAGGGGTATGTCAGGGTCCCCTCCTTGAGCCGTTACGTGGACAGGTCTGCGCTACGCCTCTCCTGCCTGCTCCATGGCTGTCAAACCAGAGGCGGACACTGCTGAACAGGATGGGAATCCCTCAGGCAGCCGTTGTCACAACTAATGCCTGCTTTATTATGGAATTAATTACCTTTCACCTTCCATAAAAATGAGGAACCTCTTACTGCCTGCTGGTAACCAGGAAAGCAGGCCAGGTTTGATGGTAAACAGTAATGTCTGTGTCAGAAAGTGTTGCAATAAAAGAGGCAGTGGTGGTCTTCTAGGATGGTATATGCATTTCCATTGCCCTCAGGGCGATGCACTGGTCTGTCCTACACGGCCACAGCATGGCTCCATACCAATGCTGCAGCTCACAGCCGTGGCGAGTGGACAGTGCGGGAGCAGAGCGCAGCAATATTGTAAGGCTTTTAAAACCTTCTTGGCTTCTCTTTTTCCATGGCAAAGCCAGGTATCTGACCCGAGGGCCCTGCTGTTTGTCTCCGTGCTGACAAACCCTCCTGCATCAACCCGAACTTCAAAGTTTGGTGGGAGCCAAATTACTTCCCTAGCACTTCCCAGAGGGACTAGACTAGCTAAGAGTAGACACGTCAGTGCTGTCATCAGAGGGCATGGAGTATATCTCACAGGGGACTCCTTAGCGGGGAAAGAGAGAGGGAAAGCTGGGCCTTTCTGTCTACGGGAAGATATCCTGAGTATCCACTTCATCCCCTTGTCATCAGAGGGAAGAAGGGGTAAGGGAGAGAGAAACAAAGCTGGTAATTAGTTTCCTTGTGTATCCCAAGATGATTGCAGTTCAAAGTGTTTGGTCAAGACCTTGCTACACGCTTTCTTGCTGCACTAGACAGCGTGAAAGAGGACAAATGAGTGAGAAAGCAAGCAAACTGGAGAGTTGGTTTCATTGTTAATTAAGTGTCTGGTGCTTAGAGCAGCAATTTCTCTAGCTGCCTCTGGATGGAAGAGGCACTTGTGAGCATTAGGAGAGAAACCTGTAGGTAGCATCTTAATAAAGCCAACACACTGCATCAAGGAAAAAGAACAAGGAGGAGGGGAAAATAAAAAGAAGAAATTAAGCTTAGTGTCTCACTTGCAAGGCTAGAAACTGGCCCAGAAACCCCAGTAAAGCTGGTTGGGCTAGGGCTCTATTTCCATGGGAGACAGCTGACAGGAGATGTCTGGCCAGGCAATGAAACCAGTTTCCTTAGAAAACAGAGAAAAGCTGTTCCACCTCTCCCCTACCCCCTGAAAACCCCATCTGACTGTGCTCCTCGCTTTGCCATTGAAGACAGAAGTTCTCAGTGCAGTGTAAGGGGGTAACCCTCCAGTGTGACAGCACTGTGCTTTACCCAGCACTGTGAAAACGGCGTGGGAGGAGAGGACCTCCCGACAGCACTGCGCTCGCTGGACCGTTGGGTGCCTGGGACCTGAGGGCTGGGAACTGGTGTTGTCTGGCGATCCCTCAAGGAAGACTGCGTTCCATCATGGGCTGAGTTTTGGCTGCTCTGCACTGAATAACGTCAGTCTTTTGAGACTATGTTGGTGAGAACCTGTGGAAGGCACAGAGCCCTACCCAGGGATGGCCATAGCCATCACCACTCCTCCACTGGGATGAGGAAGCATTGGATTAGGCTTTTAGAGGCAGATCCACAAGGGCATTGACCTGCCTGACTCCCATATAGGTGTTGAGCACCTGTGCAAATCAGTGGAAATTCAGGACATCGTTACCCTTATGAGGTAATGCCCTTACCCCACATGCCAACTTGTAGCCTCGGTTGCCCCACTGTGCACTGGAAACTACAGCTCCCTGCTCCTCTTCAGTCTGGGTAATTACATGCTACCACAGGGCAGGATTAAAAATACTGATGTACATGTGGAGATATTGTTACTCTGTTCCTCCCAGACCTGACCTGGGTAGGAAATCTGAGTGTTGAGCCAGTTGTGAATTCTCTCCTACACTGCCTGCCAGAGAGCAGGAGCTGATGTCAAGTAAACAGAGAGAAGATGTCTGTAAATTAAGGGAACACTGAGAAATGTTTTAATACAGAATAACAGAAATTGCCTTCTCCTTCATAAACCATCCTAAGATGTGTAACTCACAGTGTATGATAGAGACAGGTACAAATGCCTCCGTGCACTCTGGTTTATAAGTAGCTCTGTAACAGGTGTTATCATTTTGTCTGCTCAGTATTTTAACATCATTCATTTGTGCCATTGCAACGTGGCACAACAACGCATCTTAGAATAATTTACTGGGAAGAAGCAATTGCTATGAATCACATCATATTGTCATTATGAATAAAGTACATCTACACACACTGTGCCTTCAAGGAAAGCGTGGAAGAGATGTGCTCACCATTCAGCTTCTCATGGACCTGCATTTACTTTTCTTCTTTCATTTCAGCTGTTCGGAGGGTTTTTTGCCTCTTTTATTCTTTCTTTTCTTTGTTTACCAGTTGCGAAGGCTGGCTGACCATGACTTGTGGGCTTTTTGGAACAAAGAGTACAGCTAGCTAGTGCTTGTAGATGGATGCTTTCATGATTGACTTTAACAGAATCACAGAAAAAGTCAGGTTGGATGGGATCTCTGGAGGTCACCTAGTCCCACCCCTGCTCAAAGCAGGGCTAACCTGCTTGCCACTGACTTTCTAGTACGTCAGCCTGTGAAATTGAAACCTGCAGGGACTTAGAAAAGATCAGAGGAAGAGGGAAAATCAGAAGAGCCCTTCACACTCAGCAGCATGATGGTCAAGGTACTGTCCCTAGATTTGGGTATGTTGATCCTGTCTCTGCCTGGTTCACAGTGATACAGAATATGTATTTACTGATTAATTAATGAATTAATTTATAGAAATCCCAAACCAAGAAATGCTGCTTTTACCCAGAGTAGGAATATGACCTTGAGACTGCCAGAGCCTCAACTTTCAAGCCCTGGCCATCTCTTTCTTCAGCGTACATCCCCATTTCTCAGTGCTCGAGTTTTAGTCAGAAAACAAACGTTTTGTCCCAGTTCCATTTCTGAAACACGTCCCCCATACTTTGAGTTTTCTCTGTCACAATTGTGACCCCCCCCCCCAAAAAACCAAAAAGCAAAAGACAATTTTCAAACCTCAGAAGTTGACAGAAAACAAAATTGGTATTTTCTCCTCTACTTTCACTTTCTCAAGTCATTGTTCTGAGAGATCCTCCTCGTATTTTTTATTTCTCTCCCTCCTTCCTATTTCATTTTCAGTCTGGTCTCTCTCTCTCTCTCTGACAATTCTGCCTGGCTGCTATCCAACAGGCCTGTCCAGTTTCTCCTTGTACAAGCATATAACACAAAAGAATACAAAGAAGACTGGAAATGCAATTATAAAACTGTCTCTTCCGCCCAGGCACAGTTTTTTAGACAGCAACCTCCCTTTCAGCACAGTTGGAAGGAAAAAAAAAATAACTAGAGCCCTTCTGAGCAATGTCATTATTTATTCTGCATGAAATGTCCTGCAGGAAACTTTAATTAGACCACATGTATGATAAACTAACAGAACAGTTTGAAGGAAAAAAATTAAACAAATAAAAAGGGTAATGGTGCAATTACCTATATTCCTTAAAGCCGTAACTCTTGGAGGTGAGCCCAGTTTATTCAGAGTTCAGGAGCTGAAATTGGGACACGCACAATGAGGTTGAAAATGGTGCACACACACATGCACACACATAAAGTTTTCACTGAAACAGCTTTTCACTGAATATTTGGGCTTTTCAACTAAAAGAAAATATTAGAAAATACCTCCTCACAAACAAGAACTCTCTGTGAAAGCAAAATTCTGGGGTATTCAGTTAGTACAAGAAAAGCTTTAAAGTTATGCGGAAGAAAATCTTTGTCAGAACTGCTGTAAGATATACATGCATGTCTTTGTGCATGTGTGAGTTTGTGTGTGCACGCATATGTGTCTATATGCATATCAATACATGTACAGGCACATGTGTATCTGTACAGTGGAGTATTTATTTTATGAAAAACTTCTAAAACTGTCAGCTAAATTGCTTAATTGCAGAAAAGTAGGCAAAAAATTTGTCATAAGATCAGCACTGTCTGAAAATACAGTATCAGCAATTAAAAGAAATAGCCAACCCACCAACTGCTGAGCGGCAATCTATAATCCATGTTGCAACATTCTGCTGATGCCTTGTGCATCCTTCTCCAATACTCATAATACAAAAAAATATCATTTCAGACCTCAGGTGAATATCCCTCAAGTCTTCCCATTTTAAATGGTAATATGTATAAGCATATATACAGCAAAAATATAGAAAATCATAGAATCATAGAATGGTTTGGGTTGGAAGGGGCCTTAAAGATCATCTATTTCCACCCCCCCTGCCATGGGCAGGGACACCTTCCACTAGACCAGGTTGCTCAAAGCCCCATCCAACCTGGCCTTGAACACTGCCAGGGATGGGGTATCCACAACCTCTGGGCAACCTGTTCCAGTGCCTCACCACCCTCTCAGTGAAGAACTTCTTTACATCTAATCTAAATCTACTGTCTTTCACTTCAAAGCCATTACTCCTTGTCCTATCACTACACGCTCTTGTAAAAAGTCCCTCTCAGGCTTTTCTTGTTTCTTGACTCCCTTTCTTGGGCCACGCATAAGAGTGAGCTATTACTAAAGGCAAACAAGCTTCCACCATGGCTAATGTGACAATTTTCCATGAATCACTTCAATTTTTGATTGCTCTTTAGGCATTTAGGGAATGGCAGTTCCTAAATAACATAGCTGTTATTTCTTTCTTACGTGGTTCCTGACCCTTAAATGGTGTATGGGATTAGTGGTGTCCAAAGCATGTGGAGGGGTTCAGATTTCAAGTGCTCCCAATGTAGAGACGTATCTGCACCTTGGATTCTGACTTTTGACCATCTGTCACATTTAATGTACTGATACAAAGATGACAGCCCCTTGGCACCCCATATGTTCAGCCTTTCCTGTGAGCATCTTGTTGGAAACATATCCTTTTGGGGATCCTATTTTAGCCTACACAGCCCTGCGTTTTCTCTCTCTTTCCATACAAGTATTGAAGACGAAGTCCTCATCGCTTCCAGATGCCTCAGAATAGCTTTGTGCACCTACAGCAGTGCTTTGGAGACAGCAGGGTGCCTACACCTCTGCAGCCTGACATTCCTCTGTGTGCTGCACAGGCAACCTTTGACTTCGTTTAACTGAGAGACAGCAGTAGAGTAGGAGGACTCCAGGGAAGAAGGGCTTTGGGTTGCTTCAAACATACTGCAGCCCTTAGTCAGCATAGCATCTAAGCCTGTGCTTAAGGATAAACACATGCTCCAAGCTCCATTGCCTTACCCAAGATTTAATCCTATCGGTTTAAGCATATGCTTATGAACTCTGCTGAATCCAGTCCTTGAACTCACAAGCCTATTCCAATGGAGGAAAGGCAAAGATCACCAGTGCTTTAATAGGAGAAAGATAGGGCTTCCAGCCTTCATGCAAATATCCTGATTCAAAGAGAAAAAGGGAATTCAAAGAGAAGGTCAGAAAGGATCTGCTCTGTCAGCAGCGTTGGCTCCGGCTACTGTGTTTTTCAAAGTATAACATGAATGTGGTATACTAACATACAGTTAATATACAGGCACATTCATTGGATGTATATGCAATGTGCCTTCTTACTACACATTGATTTCTGTCTGATAAACATAGTATGCACTGATGAAAGGTGGCAGAACCTGAAGGGAGCCTGGCTTATCAACCACAAACGTCTGGAGGAATCAGAAGCTGAAATCAAAGGATAATAATATTTACGTTTTTAAATGGACCTGCCACGTGCATTAAATCACAGGCTGCGTCAATCTTGCTGCCATTGCCCCGTAGCTCATCACATCTCACATTCTCAGACATCTTTAGCTGGGGAAAGGAACGAAGATACAGCACGCGTGAAGGTTAGCGCAATGAGTTGATGTGTGCACGCCGGAGAGTCGGCAATAGCTGGAGCTCAGTGCATTTTGCTCCCTCTGCAGAGGCACTGTGTTCACGAATATGAAGACACACTCTGCAAGGTGGACCACCCGAATCCCAGCTACCCTCACTCTCCTGGGATGACTTTTGGCTGAGCCAGGCTTTACACTACCGTTGCGTCAATACAAGCAGTTAGACTGGCCTGTGTGCCAGCACCCCTTCTACGCGCGGCGGTCACAGGCACACCAGAGCGGGTACCATTCTGCAGTGATACAATATTCCGTGTTAATCCACCTTGCAAGCACCTGAAAAGACTTAACTATGTGTACTACACAAGCACCCCGCTGAGACAGTAGGAATAGGAACAGACCTGTAATTACCGAGTAAAGACAATGAAATCACACGTATTCCCACCACCTGCGGTTCTAAATGAGGAGAAGTGTTACTTACACTGTTGCATTTCTATAGCATCTCAGGAGAAAAAACAGAGGGCGTAATGAGCCACTAGACTTGTGATAAGCTTATAAGAGGTAGAATTAAAGTGCATTCACAATTTACCCCAATCCACCTCTCTGAGAGGAGGGACACAGAGGGAAGCACAATTAAACTTTTGCACTTCCCCTTTAATTTGGGGAATGAAGAACACGCCTGAGAGAACAATTTTGTGTTGTTTCACAGACCCCAGCCATTTGCCACCCCCAGATGGAAAGATGTATCATGAAGAGAGGAAAGATGCACACTGCAATGGCTGGAAACTTTTGCCATGACATTGCAAAGGACATGAATCTGGGTGGCTTGGGCAGGATTTTAATCGCCAGGCACCCGCTTTGCCCTAAGTGGAAAAGGTGAGTTCACAGGACTGATAGGAGAGCTGCTGTTTGAAAGAGATCTACAGAAAACATCCCTTTCTTCTTACATGAACTTAGGAAACCTTAAGAATATGAATATGAAAATAGAATAGTGAAAGAAACATATTCCCAGAAGTAGGTTTCTCCATGAAGGCTCTCCTGAGGGGAAGACTGGGGTTTTTTCATGTCTTTTAATGCTCTATTTTAAGTACTTTTAAAAGAGTATTCATTCTGAAAGCTTTTTTCTTCATTCAGTTCTTTGATTACCATTGGTTTGGTGTTACGTGGTAGGGAGCCCTTCTAGGTGAGAGGGTTTAACCAGCTCTTCTGGTGGAAAGGCCTCTCCAAAGAGGATGTTGCTGCAATATTTCCTTTGAATGCTCAAAGTTTGCTTTTGGTACATCTGGAAACATCATGCAGCCTTTTCACTGGGGACTCAAACTGAGGCACAGCTAATTCAAAAGCTGTCAAATTTGCATTTTCTTATGGGCAAGACTGGGGCAAAATCACAGTCCACATTATCTTATTCATTTCATTAATAGGGCTGTTTGTTTGAAACACCTTCTTGGGTCAATGGGTAAATATTTTAATTCTTTCTTCAGATGGAGCAGGTTAGAGAAGCCTCTTTATAAGTGTATTCTTAGATTTCTGAATGGAAACTTTTGTGGATTCACACCTGAGCTTCTGACACTAAAAATTGTGCTTTGGCCTCATTCTAAGGCAAGAGAGTTAATCTCTTCTGGACAGACAGGCCCTTTGGAAAACATTAACTTAAAAGGAGAAGGAAAAAACCACCCTGAAAGACATTCACAGAAAACAGAATGTCATGGAGAAAATGGTGAGGGAATGTGTGTGTAATCACGTATTTATTTATCTGAATCCCACACTACAAATTTTGTAGGTACAGAAGATGATGAGAAAGATAAGGCACTGAAGTGATTGTTTAAACTGAAATTGAGTCTCACCCACTGCAGAGTTTGAATTAAACAAAAATAACCCAAAGCAGCAATGTAATAACCTTAAGTGAGCCACTTTTTTAAGCAGCTTATACATAATGGAATTCTCTCAGCTTTTTATAAATGTTCCACATACATTCAGATAATCATCGAACGGATGGGCTTTCCTCGCAGACAGCTGAAAATAAACACTGGTATCAAAATGTGAGCATGACTTCTTTCTTTTTGCCATACATCCAGCTTCTATATGTTGTTCTTTATCAAAGTATCTAAGTGCTTTCAGTAGACCAAAGCATCCTGGTTTTATAGATATATAAATATGTTTTATAGCCACTATAGGGATTTCTATGCTACAATACACTAATGGTTCACCCAAGCAAGATACTCTGGCTATAACAGTGATCAGTGCTGGATGTTTCAGTGTAAAGAAGGACTCCAGTGTCTCTCTGAACTAGGTAACCTATAAATTGTTTAACATTACCAGTGCTGACTCCTTATTATTTTCTTCTGGTGAGTGCCAGTGTAGAGATAATATGCCAATAAAATAATTATTCTTAATTGTTAACTACCATTTTCAGTTTCAAAGACACAGAGTAAAAGCAAATAGTAACTTAGGAAAAAAAAAAAAGGAAGATAAGGAGAAAGGCTGTAATGGGGAAATGGATATGAGGCAGAAGTATAAATCTCATCATAGATGGGTCTGAAACAGGGCTGCAGGCAAATCTGGTCTGTGCAGACATCGAAGACCTTTGGATTTGAATTTAGTAAGGTGGACCCTACTTATCATCTCATTAGCCTATCTATGCAATTATAGCAGAGCTATCTTGATTAGCCTAGCCCTGAGAAAACAGCGGGAACAACCCATTTTGTTTAGGTGGTGTGTCCATCTGAGAGGCAAACAATCTACATGGCAGCACTTGGGACTGTGCTGAGAAGAGATGTAGACCCTTTGGCTTTGCAGATCCAGGTGGGCAGCAGCAGCAGCAGAGCTTAGAATTGTGCTCGTCCATGCTCTGTTACTAAACACTTTCCAAGCACCACCAAGACCCGGCCCTTCAGCCAAGCTTGCCGCATCCTCGGCTTCGAATCTCACGTGCCGCGCTGCACAGCAGCCAGCGAGGTGCAGCATGGTGCCTGATGACAGAAGGCAAACGTGGCGCCTGTGCTGATGCAGTCTCTTTCTATCAAAGGGAAAAGTGCAGGGACTTGAAAGAGACTCCCCGTGACTGAATAACACAGTGTCAGTTCCTCTAATGAATGCCGATCCTGAGTGCATGATGGGTAATTAGTGACTTTGATACCTGTGGGGAGCAGGTCATGATTTTGCTGTCAGGAGCTTCAGCACAGGAGACATATCATTACTCCAGTCAGTGCTGATTATTACCATACCTGCTCAGTGCAATTTCATATTGCTTTGGGGGCAAAAACCAAAAATGCTGCACAGGGGTTGGAGAGTTTCTCTCTTTTTTTTCTTTCTCCCTCTTCTTTATGTTTGTTTTGTTCAGGAAAAGGAGAGCACCTCTGTGTTTTCAAACAAAACTGTCTCTCTTATAAGGAGATGAAAATGAGGGAGGGAAGGAACCTGACAAGTATCCACTGAAAACAACTCTTTAAACCAACAAAGCACATCTGCAATGTGCCTAGATCAGTAGAGATCAATAGAAGATGATGTTACTGTGATGTCTGTGTATGCATTTGCCCATCTTACTTGTCCAAGATAGGAACAACATGTTTCTGTTAGATACATCCCAGGAGGCAGAGGAATTCAGCAGACCTCCCCGGTTCTCTTAATAAAATACTGAAGGAGTCATAAAGACAGATGAAAAGAGAAAGAAGAAATGTTAGAAGAGGGCTAGGTTACATCCTTGGGAAAGATGAGGTAGTTCCACTGGCCCCAGTTCAGAAAAACACTTAAACACGCAGGCTGCAGCTCCCTGCTGAGCCGTGATGGACCACTACGTGTCTTCTTGTCTCCTGGTGTCTGGGAAATATTGGCAAAGCTGCACCAGGGACGCGCAGTGCACATATAGCTGGGGATGCAGGACGCATGCTGGGCTGCGCTGGGATGTGCGGCACTCATCAAGGTTAATGAGGGGTGGCTAGTTAAGTCACTGAGGCCGAGGGCTGAGTTAGTTATACACATATCTCAGTACAGTGCCTAATTCAGTAACTGACAGTCCATCTCTTTCTTAATTTTAAATACAGTAGATATGGTATGAGACCAATCTTTTGCAAAAATAGTATGAGAGAGAGAAGGAAGAGATTAACTCAGAACTATTTGTGCATTTGTCATGGCTCACGCATGCTCGCTTGGTTAAATAGCTTTTCCTGGTGTGGAAATGCACTGGGTGATTTATTTCCTTTTCATAAATAAAAGATTTGGGATGGAAGAACAGCTATTTTCTTTTATACAAGCTATTATACCCTAATGGTTGAAGCGAAGACCTCAGTTCAGCTTCCTGCGGACAGCTTTAACTTGCTCTAATACCTGCTCTGTGGGGAGCTGCTGTTGACACCAGTGTTTGTGCAGCCCCTGACCTGGAGGATTTGGATACTTCAGTATCACTGGTGATCATTTAACTCTCACAGGTCCCAGAAAACGGGAGGATAGGGTGGATTAAGTCACCTGTCCAGACTTCAGGGCAAGTATGAGTTGGAGCTGGGAATGACTCCACAGTTTTCTGAGTCCTGGCAAAGCACTGATCCTGCCCTTCTCCATGCAGGATCACAATGTGTGCTTCTCGTTGCACCTCATCCTTCGCAGCTATGCCAAAAGGCAGCAGAAACCATTCCACCAGGAGCAATACAGAGCAAGCAGGGTGAGCATGGTCCCAGCCCCCCACCTCCTGGTGTGTTCCGGGGTGTCCTCACCTGGGGATGACACGCCAGGTGAGGACTCAGCCTTCCTCATGGTTTCTTTTCAGTTAGAGCACACTGGTAGCAAAGTTTGATAAGGGAAATTTGACCTCCTGTTGTCCAAATGAACTGCAGTTTCCAGGTTCAGAAGCTGGTCTCTTATCAGTGGCACCTTTCTTGTCTGGAAGAAGAAGATTCTCTATCCCAGGTTATTCTCTGTGTGCACAGAGTGTAGTTACACTTTCAGTTGGCTTTTCCTCCAGTGCATTCTTCAGTTATTGCTTATTTATAACATCAGAGACATGAAACTTTTCCAATAATGATCCTGATAATTATAGCCATCTTGTTCAGTCTTAACAGACCAGCAATTGTATCCTGATGCAGGATCAATGGGAAGTTAAAAGAATATACTTATTAAACTCAATAAGGATAAGTTACTAGTTAATGATGTAAAAATTATGTCACCAATAACTGTGTAATTACAATCTTATTAATGCATTCAAACATCTTGCCATTTAATTGGCATTTAACAAGCTCATTATAGCAAGATAATTAGATAGCCATTAATTGGTAAAACACTGATTGACGTGTAGTATGTTAATAGATGTCTAGTGTGGTGTAGTTGTCTTGCTATACGGTAATTTAATGCTTTCATGCTCCTATCAATTAGGTCGTTTAAAATATACAAATGTAATGTATTATAAAGTGATTGTATATTTATTGGCAAAGTCATCATGACTGAATCAGAGTCAATGTATTATTTGCATACGTGTTTATCTTACATTTCAATACAACCTCTGCTGGTATTTGTAGGAACTACAACAAACAGCTAAATTCCTGGAATGTCCTTTAGTCACTGTTACAAAATGAAGCAGAAGTGTCCAGTGCGTGGTTCACGACCAACATGTGGCTCTTGACCCACATCAGAGCTGACTCCCCTGACGAAAAGAAAGGCCCTGCTGGATAATCCTGAAGCTTGGTAGGAATAAAGCAGTACTAATCACTGGGGATGGCACCATTAGTATGCCCAAGGGTGAAGCTGTGTCCAGTCCAACCCAGCAAGGTGCTGGTACCCCATGGGGAAATGTTGTCACCTCCCATCTGTGAGCCACTGCCAGAGCATGGCTCTCTGTCTGTGGGGTTGGCCACACAAAGATTTTGGTATGCCACTTGTAGGATCAGGGAAGTTGATGATTCTCTTCTAAGAGTCATGGTGCCTGAAAATCTTGTCATATATACAACGATAAAGCCTAGACTCTCTTATTCTGAAGTCCCAACTACATGTTTCTAGCAAGGAGGCTTGAGGAGTGATCTGGGGTCTGCCTTGAGCAGTAATTATGTTGATGGCTGCTAAGCGATATACAAACATACTGACCAAGCCATTACCTTAATTATCCTTCCCTATGTCATGCCTGTGACAGTTCATTTTTTTGTGACACTCAGAAGATGATCTGGAATTATGTGCTGTCCACTTGATGTTAGAGCTTGTTCACAGATGCATAATAAATGCATACCTCTTTCTTTCTAAGAAGGTTGTCAGATGCATTGAAACAGGACAGATAGTTTAAGGATGTAATATTATTATTATGTCCCTTACAGTAGCAGCTAAAGGTCTAGCAAAAAATCAGTTTCCCTTCATGCTGGGCACCGTATAAACACACAGAGAGAGATGCTGTTCTGAAGACCCTGCTATGGACTCAACAGCCAAAGGGCTAGTGGTGGTAAGTCAATGTCAGGAGGGATGAGAGGACAGAAATTAATATTGCAGTCTATGTTAACATATAGAGACAAAAAAGATTTTGAACTGGTGCTCTGAGATGTCCAAAAAGCAGAAAATGAAAGTCTCACTGCTGCCTTAATTCTCTTCATTGCTCTAAAACACTGCCATGAGTAACCTGTTTCCATGGCATGTCTCACTCCTCCAAGTCATCCAGCACGCGCTTCCAGCCCTTGTATCTCTATTAACAGCCCAGCCCAGCCCGCATTGCTGACAGGTCCTCTGCAGCGCGGAGGTGTGGAGATACTCAGGTCTGCAGTGAGGAACTTCCCGGGACCGACTTGTCTGTTCTCAGGGTAACAAGTGAGTTCATTGTGCAGAACAGGAGATCTCGATTAAGCATAGAATCATACCAGAAAGAATGAATTAACTTATAGTACATTTCCCCAGCTACCATAGGATTGGTCCCAATGGTGTATTAAGTGGAAATGATAATGTGCGGCTGATTGCAATGATGACGTGAATATTGTTAATGTTGATATCCCAAATTAGCTCAGAGGGGGGAAGTTTCAGTTCAGATTTTGCAAACGGTATGTGACTACTGTAACCTTTAGAAGAATCCTTTTAATTCTTTTTCCATTATTTTTAATTTCAAAGACGAGGAAAATAACAAGAATGACTGGTTCACTAAAAATAGCCTTTACGTGACCATGGAAATATGAGCTTTCCTTGAGAAGACAGTCAGCACTGCAGCACTACATTGTGCTATATTTTGCTTAGCTGTAGCATCATTCATCCAAATGTTGGTAGTTCAAAAAGGCTTAGAAAACATGGTGAGTTTTACTAGGGGAAAGTTTTAGCAGGGCGCTAAGGAGAATGTATTGTTTCTTCCAGCCATTACAGTAAGAAAAGAGATTTAATGCATCGAGAGGTAAAGAGGACAGATTACTCTGAAAACTTAGGAGTGGTAGAGTTGCGGGTCGGCTGAGATGCATGGTGCAAAGCAGTGAAGGTGGAAAAGCAGTTGCAGTGCACAAGGATGGGATGTTGCTGGGTAGTTGAAGTTTTATGGTTATTGGGAGAACTTCGCTTGGGTTCATGAATGGAATGGGTTGGGACTGTGGATCGGAATAAAGGAACATGCATAGATTTTGGATGTTGGCCCAGGGGAGACGAGTGGTTTGGGGAGGGATGTAACAAGATGGAGGTGGGCTGTCAGAGCTTGGCCCACGCTATGTGAGTGGCCCAGGAGGGGCCTTGGCTGGTGGTGGAGCAAGGCAGCCAGTGATGGGCTCTGTGATGCAGCCATGGCATGATGGAAGAAGCCCTCTCACCATTCTCCTCTTGGGCCCATCTCTGGGAAGTTTAAATCCCCGTGCCGTCATTGATGGCAAGTTAGCGAGAGAACGTTTATCAAAATGCAAACTTGATCTGTAGCAAAAAAAAGGCATCTCTGTAAGTACAAGTCAAATAAGCTCAAAGGACAAACTTTGCTATGGTTCAGGTAACTTGGAGAAGTGCCCTTGAATGCAGTGGGAACACGCGGTGATGAGCAGAATAGGTTGCTCACCCCCAGGCATAGTAATTCCTGTGTTTTCTCTACCGCTCCTTTTTATTTTGAATTAGCAGCCAAGAGCAGGTAGGCAGCTCTTGAAATCATTTGCTTACAAGCCCTGATACCCATCTGGGATCAGGACAGAAATCAGATTAAGCTTGTTTGTGTGTTAAATGTTTGGGAAAAAATGACTTGTTCTAATAAGGGACAAGGGCTGAAGTGTGGTCCCCAAAGCAGATAGCCCTTGTGCTTATCTGTAGCGGGAGCCTGAGTAAACTCTGATCACATCAGACTCTTCCCTCCTTACCATGCTGCCTTCCCACCCTTCCAACTTGCCCTTTACCTCCCACCACACGAAAAAGATGGGATTAAAGAAAAAAAAAGTACTCCTAGCAAAATGCCAGGGTTTTAAATTAAATTTAAAACAGTTTAATTGCCTAATTGCTCAGCTATTTTGTGCAGTTTATTAACAGAAGCAATTCTTCGGCAGTCATGCCAACACAGCAGAAAATTGGCATTTGAGCCAGGGGGAATTAAAGAGGCAGAGTGCGGAACTAAAACAAAAAGAATGCCTCGAACCTAGTGGAACAGACATTTGAGGCTTTCATCTCATTTTTATCTCACTCCCTAATCTGCTGTAGAAAGATCAAGGCTTGGTTTTGCTTTTTAATATGGGAATGACAGTTGCTCATCACGAGTGTCTTTGCATTTGGAAAAGTACTGGATTTCCAAAGAAATGAATGTCTAAGGAAGCAGCACATTCAAAAAGAAAATAAAATGCAATTCTTGCCAATAATATTGGCATCTTTTAAAAGAGTTAATTTGATGGCATTTTTCATAATAAACCTCACTGTTAAATGTGTGTGTGTGTGTATTCAAACAAAACTAGCAAATCATCCATATAAATGAATGCATGCACTGACTGAATAGGAGAGATTAATATTCAGTTATAATATACCACACTCATCATATGCTCTTTCGTTACTATACAGAAAGAAAAAAAGAAAGGAGAGGAAAGGAGAAGGCAGTCATGATGCAAAATAAATAATCCAATATTTATTGCCTGTAAAAGAGAAATTCTAGTTGACTATGGATGATGCTATTGCTCTAATCTTTAGGGCTGCATCCAAATACCCATCTGTGGAGCTGTCGGTATGTCCTTGCTGATGTCTCCTCTCTTCTTTTGGGTAGGTAGCCACTTGGGAAGCTCTTGTCAGGTGTTATACAGCAGAGATATTAAGAGGGGAACCCTGGACAGACAACTGGGACTTCAGTGTAAGTTTATTTCCTTTGTGTATGAAGGATGGAAACAATTCACTGCTTTTGGGAGGATTTCTACAGCTGCGATTAACCTACTGTGTCACAACTCACCCTGCCTCAAACTGAGAATCCTGTGCACAGTGATGGTCGAGATGATATTCAGGGCAGTTTTTGTTACTGGTATCAGTCAGGGTCAGAATTATACCCCAATGTATTTAAAGCAGTCCTTTTGGCCATCATGTGGCTAACTGGCATAGGCAACTGCAGGAGTGGGGTTCACAAACTAAATTTCCTGCTGGTGTCTGGTAAATTGGGGCACTGATAACACATCACAGGTGAAAATGAGCCAGAGCAGGGCCCTTCATTTCTGTGTTTGAAATGCATTTTGAGATGCCCCTTTACATTCACAGGAAGGCCTGCTTGAAATAGCAGCTCCATCCTTCCAACTGTACGAGTGCATCACGGTAAACAGATTTTTCCAGATTGTATTCATCCTGTGCAATTTGGCAGGTTTCCTGGAGAAACCCAGAGCACCCCTCCTGTTGGTACCCATTTCCAAGGCTACGTCGGAGGGGGCCGAGGTTGGGGGTGGTGGTGAGCACAGCCCTGCCCCACGGGGCTGGCGTGGAGGGGGAGAGAAGAAACTTCTGCATTGTAGCATCACACAGGGGCTCCCATTTAAAACTCTCTGTCTGCCCCCATGCTAACACACCCAGGCACCAGCAGCTGCTGAATGATCAATGCGTGGCTATACCCTGGGAAAAAAAGGGCAACACTTGCTAGACTTACTATAAGCAGTGTGCCCCATAAAACTGTTTCTTCAGTGAGATAATCCTGATGCCTACAGTGATGATTGTCTGTAGAGTGAGAAAGAGATGCCAGCTGATCTCGCTGGGGCTGAAGGCTCTCAGAGAGCCGACTGAATGATAACGACTTTATCCAGAATACTCAAGGCCATCACTCAGATCCCTCAGCTTTTTTCCTGTATGTAGAAAGGAGAGGATACAGTTATATATGCACTGTGGATGAAGCCAGCTGTAGGAGAGCTAGGTATTATTCAGTAATGGAGTCAGAGAAATGTAACTTCTCCCTGCTTGAATTTTTGCAAACAACCCCCCCCCAGTTTTAGTTCAGCCAAAATATCTTTGATATATTTTGACGTATGACTTTTTTTGTATTTCTTTATCTGAACAACTGACTTTTTCTGCGAGAAGCAGATATGTCCTGTGAATAGAATTATTTAGGTGCTGTTTCTTTCAGAAAGCCAGTTTCAATGGAAAATGTTCGCACTGGCTCCATTCTTTCATCATGTTGAGAACACGCAAATTTGCCTTCTCTTCTCGTGAGCTTTCATGACTCCATCTCTCATTCACGGTCTGCTTGTTTCAGCCCTTGGCTGTAATTGTACAGGGAAGCAATGTGGGTGGTGGTCAAATTTCCGTACTCTCAGGGCAGAAAACTGGGAACCATCAAGAGCAGTGGCCCTAGTGACATTCAGAGCAAGTGGGTGGGATTTCAATCTAGAGATGAAGGGGAAGTTCCCAGTCTTATCATCCATTCACTGCAGGTATGAAGGGATGAGATGAAGCACTCGTTTCTTCAAGTAATGGACAACCGCAATTTCTTCTGGCTTTTTTGCCTCTCTTCTAGAAAAATGGTGAAAGGAGCATTCAACTTCCTATCTGTTTGAAGCTTCTGACACTAGGCAATGACCACACATTTATTTTCTCTCAACCTCCCTGTTAATCTCGCTGTACTGAGATGGTTTATCTCAGACCCTGCCTTTGTTGCTAAGGAAAAGTGCGTTTTCCCACAGGAAAACACATGTACTTGAGCCAGGAAGCACCTGGTGAGGGCAGAGAGATAAAAGTGCAGCCAGGACATGGAAAGTGGAGCAGCACAGGGTTGCTCTGTGAGCTGCAGGACATCACAGCAGCACGGGGCAGCGCTAAGAAGCATGGAAAGGCATCCTAAGACCTGAAAGCTTAAGATGTCTGATACCACCGACTGTCACCCAAGCTCCGTATGCCGTGACATGTGGCACCTGCTGCTATCCTCCCCCTCCTGCCAGCCCCTGTGGCGTGCAGTGAAGGCAGCAGCCTCCGGCTCTCCAGAGTCCCCAGAGCAGGTACTGCAGAAGATGGATCACGGATGCTCAGCGTGCTCAGGAGTTGCTGCTCCTGCCTCAGTAGCACAGGAAAGAGGGCCTTGCTGCACCTGAGAAGAAAGAATTTACATTACAGTAAGCTGTGACCTACTTTTAAACTCTCTCTCTTACGGTGTGGGGCAGGTATTGAGCGTGGCATTCAGACCTGGCTGCTGACGTGCACTTTTGCAGCTTACACCCAAGGGAGAGCACATCTCAAACACAGCAACAGCCTGGTCAGTGCTCTGGGGAGTTCCTAGCTATTAAATCTAGATCTCATATAGCTTGCAAGCAGCCCCAAAAGCATCTGCTTCACTCTGAATTTCCACTGATTTTGACCCCTAATTCACTTTGATTCTTTTAAAGATTCCAGCTTCCAGCCCCTGGAGGCGGTGGCTGCTGGAGGATTCACACAGCAGCCTGGGACTCCTCATGGCCCCAGAGATTTCCAGCTGAACCAGTGCCATTTGCTTTCTGTGTTGCAGTCCTTTTGCCAAATACGTGCCCTAATTTTCTGTCCTCTAGGTCTGGCACCACTCATCTGCTTGCAAATGCCCCACAGCACAAAGTCCACCTCTTTTCTGTGCTCCTTCTGTGATCTCTCTCTTTGGATGCAAACGCATGTTTGACAGAAGTCAAACTCCTCTGTGCCTCATGCCCCAGAGGGGTGACCTAGAAAAGGGACCGCAGGTAACCTCTCAGACCCATCTTTCTGTGTCCCATGCCAATGCTCAGGGTATGGAGTGCCCAGGTAATCTTTAAAGATCAGTGGGAAAAAATTATATTTCAGCTTACTGACAAGAGTAAAGAATACTTATAAAACAGGTATGGGAGATACACCCCAATCCCCCTTCTTCTCATAGCAGCTTTGGTGAATGGAAAAGTTGACATGCAGAGTAATATTCCACTTGGGTTTTTCAGCTTTATTTAATGTTTTAACCAGTAAAAAGCATATATAAGCCCCAGAATTTTTCTTTTTTAATTAGTGTTTTGAGGAAGCACTGGAGGGAGGGAGAGGGAATTACTTTTATTTATTAATTTTTTTCCCCCACCGTTTTGCCAACATCTGCAAAGTGTTTCACTTGCCCTGATGTGGCCTTCTGGGCTGATAACCACTGTGCTGGCCTGAAAAATGTTGCTGGGCTTCCGCAGCTGGATGCAGGGGCAAGCACATCAAGCAGGTACATGTCCGGGAGAAGTTGCAGCAAGACATGTGGTGTCTGGCAAAGCCTGGGGAGAAGCCAGCCCTTCATCGTTAGTGGAAGAGGAGCAGCAGGAGGGGACAGATCTGGAGGAGAAGGTCCATTGCATTGTGTTAGGTGCAGAGATAGGAGCACGCTTTGCTTATTGAGCTGGAGGGATTTTCAGAAGGTGTGTGGCATCATGGTGGAACATGCCAATGAGCAACATCATTACAGCCCTCCAGAGCCTGGGAAATGCTGGTTGGGTGTTGAAGATGGAGGTCTTCTCTCTCCTCACTTTTGTTTTGCTGCTTTCTGAGTTTGTTTGGAGGGCACTGTCTCACATGGCCAGGATGGAACACCCTGCTGGGATGGTCTCCACCACCCAGCAAGCGGGAACGGGTGGGAGATGATGGGTTTTGATGCTCGTGCAAGTAGAGGTACAAAGAAGTGAGGTGTAATCTCCACTGCAAATCTGGCTGAATCTCTTTTAAGGATAAAAGAGTAGAGACCATGAAGCAGGGAAGATCAAAGTGCTGGTATTTAGATGTGGATTGGAACTGTGAAAAAGGTTTGGCCCTCAGGCAAATCCAGAATTAAGCTCTTATTTCAGGTTTGATGGTAACAAATTCCCACCAGTATATCTGCTGAGGCATTCACCAGCCTGGAAAACACATGACCTGGTCCTGAAAAGCCAAGTCTTATATATGTGGGTTCCAAGTAAAGGATTAGCACTTTAGAGGAAAAAAATATTGGATCCAAGTATACAAATCCCCACCACCCACAGTCATATTAATATAACTTATAGATCAGAGGGAGGTTACACTCAGGTCATGTCTCTGTTTTCAAATGTATCCTTTGGATGCAGAACTGGGAAACTAACAGCGCCTCTAAACTTCTCTGATCACTGAAATTAACTGGAAAAATCAGACGTGAATACATGGCAGAACTACCATCTTCCAAAGTTGCTGAAATTTCAAATCCTACCTGTATCCCAAAAGAAAGTTTCAATATTGAACCAATTTTCTAGACTTTAATGTTTGTTTCCTTCGTGTTTTTTAAATAAAAATAATAGATTGTTAATATGACAGCCCGGTGATTAAACATATTTAGTTCCTATTGAAAAGGAAATGGGTTATGACTCTGCATGCAGTCAATGTGTCATTTCTTCTAAAAAAAAAACCCAAATGACAATTTCTTTTAACAGAAATATTTTCTTTGGCTAATCCATTTCTTCAGTCTGCTCTGCCCAAATTGTTTTTCTGAGAGGACTAGCATATGATACAGATCTGATAGGATGGGGTTTTTTGGACCAAGTAATTGCATTAATTGGTACAGCCAATGATCAATGTTAATTAAAAAAAAAAAACAACCAACTACAAAGGCTTACCATTTCAAAGCTTTCCAAGAAAATATTTGAGTAGTGAAGCCATTTTAGGCATATAGTTAACCCTTCCATCTGTAGCTCTGTCAGATAAATCCTCTCCTACGCTTGCACACGCACAATAGCCCTATTAATTTTAACTGGTACTGTCATGGGACCAGAGAAAGAAAAGTGCAGTTCACTATCATCCTTCTCTCCCTCCCTTCCTCAGCTGAAATGATGAAGAATGGATCATGACAGAAACACTCATTATAACCTAATGGATGCTTTCACCTGATACTACAGAGACACAGTGAACTGGAAGGCCCTTCTAGGAGGACACATGGGATGAGTCCTCTTGCTAGACCCACTGGCCCATCTCCTCTTGTGCCCTGTAGGTATCACATCATTGGGGCTTTCTGTGATGGTCTGTGACTTGACTTATGGCAACAGGAGCCCCAAATGTGAACTACGCAGGGCCAGACTGGGATAGATTTCCTCCAGAGCTTTGAAGTTAGCAGGTTGGTAGATTAGTAATTCTCTGTGCTACAGTTTTGATGGCCTCAAGAAAGATGTGGTGGCTGTTCTGAAACACTGAGAAACTGGAAACACGGTTTGAACAGCTGTTTAATGCAGACTGTTTTGAATCAGTCATTTCCTCCTGCCCCAATAACCTTTCTTGCTAGCAAAACCTATCAAATCTAACATTGTCAGAAGTGAGCGCATTCAGTGGGAAGCCAGGGATGCATCCATCTTCTGACAGTAGGAGCTGCTGTAGTATTGTACATGTCCCTGCAGACACCCAGATTAACGGTTTGACCTGGTTCCAAACGCAAAAAAGTGTTTGTGGCAGAGGCTTTGTCACAAAAGGCTGCCAAAATATTCTGCCAGACAGCAATAAACTCAATTTACATTATAACTTAACACTTCCTTACCCTTCGTCCTCCTGCCAAGTATGACAACATAACATGCAGGAGCCTGCAGCACAGTGTAGGAAAAAAATCCTCTAACATTTTCAAGCAGAAAATTCCTGTGAAAGACCAGCTCTCTCTCTTGGAGAGCTGCTGGAAACTTCTGGAAAGCACTGCTAATAATGTCCTTTCCTTAGAAACTACCTCCTGCTCAGTACAGAATATGCTGGGCAAAATCACCGTGCTGCGTTCCTGCAACATTTGCATTGTATCAAGAGACACAAAGGTCTTGGCTGGTCTCATCTGGCATGGCTGCTATGGAATGGAGGCTCTGTGGCTGCTGTTGGACCCAGGATCTTTATGCATTGACCTGCTGTTGCTTGGCCTCACCAAGGAAGAGTTTTTGCCCTGGTGTTGCCATGCTTCTCTGCTCAGAAGAGGCTCTGCCTTTTGCAGTCAAGCTAGAGCCAGTTTTTGCCCTTGCCTGTGCTGCAAACAGCTGCTTCACCACACTATGGAAGCCTCTTGTCTGCTGCAGCCTTCCAACTTCCTCTCTCACGTTCCCTTTGCCAGTATTTTTTTCCTCCTCATTGTCACCTGGGACTGAAAGGATTTAAGGTTATGTGAAACTCATGCTGTTTAAGAAGTGCAAAGGGAATTTCAGTCAATAATCAGAGTTTCCTCTTCGCTGGTGTAGGTATACTTGCATTAAGAGCTGCAAAGCATTACAAACTGTTTTGTTGCTTGTGTTGTTACCTGTGTTTAGATCTGACTTAACCAGCACTTTACAGTATTTTTGAACTTGAGAATATTTTGCTTGGTTCCTGAAGAGCAAAGCCAACAGTTCCCATTAAAGAAGCACAACAGATGTCCAGAGGACACAACGAAGAGTGGTTCATGGAAGCAGTTCAATTGCTGCTGGAATTCTGCTGTCTTCACTATTTGCTCTGCTACAGTGACCTCCAAACTCTGCTAAGGGCATTAAAAACACCAGAGCCAACTCTACTCAAAAAATATTTAACATGAAGGGAAACAGGTTCAAATGGAATGAAAAGCAGAGCATCAGCAAATTGCAGCAAAGCACAAAATCTGCCTGTGTTTCCAGAACAATGAATGTATTCTGACTATATCAGCTGTGTGTATCAATGCAGTAGCCAGCCATATTCAACATTTTTAATGTATACAGCCATATTTTGTCTCCAGCAATAGACTAATGCTGTAATCTCTGCATTAAAACCCTAGTATTTTCTAACAAAAGTGATCCGTCTCTGAACAGTTCTGATGGAGCTCCTTTTTTCTTTTTTTTCTGGTACAGGTAAATTTACCTAAATGTGCATGGATTCTTATACGACCTCTTACTCCAAATGCTCAGCTTCCTCCGTCCCAATTTTGACAGCTGATGACAAAGACCTACCTATTTTCCTCCCCCCCGACCCCGAGATGTGGTTGTATCTCTGAGAAAGGCCTGGTGACTGCTGTACTCCAGTATCTTTGAAGGAAGAATTCCTTGTTAATATGGATCTCTGGAAAGTAGCCTGTTTGTTTATGGGCAGCTCAGAGGACAGGCAGAAAGGACACACAGATTTCTGGTTGTTGACATAGACATGCCACAGTGTTCTACAGTTGCTATTCTCAAGTTCACAAGCAGTTTGGAATGAAAGCTATGCTGTGCAATGAGGCTCTTATTTTATGATAAGCAGGTACAGAAAACAGTGTGATTTCCCAATGAGAAAATGGTGGGCACAAGCTTTCTGAGCTGAAAATGAAAATAAAGAGCATTCCCATGTGTGTAGTCTGGAACAACACCCATCAGTTTAACTCCAACAGGAAAACACGATGGCCTCCTGGGTGTCTGGAACTGTCTCAAACAATCCACCCTTCTATTAGTGCTAGTGATTTGCTTTCCTTTTCGACACACAGATGCAGTTTTATCAAGCACCAAGGCTCAGTGACAGAGTAGAGTTATTCACTCAGCAACTCCTGCCTCTGTGGCCGTCACCATGAGCTAACTCCATCAAAAGCATCTTTGGTGATCCAGGGGGAAGAGGTTAGCGGTCCAGCTCAGCTCCTGCCAGGGAATGGTCTACAACAGCAAATAATACATGCCTGAGGCTAGGCTTGCATTGACCTTGCTGTTGGCAATCCCATCAAATAGACTAAGGACTGGTCCAGGGGACTGCCTTCCTTTCTCGCCCTTAGAGGATCGTAGTCCAGAAGAGTCGCCCTGGGTCTGTGCTGTGTGCCAAACCTATGCGGATTTGCGGGTTTTGGTTTTAGCAGCTTGTCAGGCAGGCTGCTTTCACTAGCACAAGAACTGCTTTTTAAAGGAATCTACAAGGCAAATAGCTTTTGTCTCCCTTGTTCTAGTAACAAAGGCAACGCAAATTACTAGGAAGGCTGAAATGAAAATGGAGAATGAAAGTAATTAAACCCCTTTCCTACTAGCCATGCTGGGCCTGGCTTTCTGCTCTAGCATTATACAGTTAGAGTCAGCAGGAGCAGAGCTGTCTGTAAGAAGGACTCTTAGGGTTATCTCAAGTAGTTCTAATGTAGCTAATGTTTTTTGTTGTTTCTTCCATGTGCCAGCAAATGGCCCCACATATCTGTCCTGTCAGCTCAGCGCAGTCTGTGCAGTGAGCTACATTCTGGAGCCCCATACATCCTGTCAACTCAAAATTAGCAATCAAAATAAGCCTTGCAAAACCTGGGGTATGTGCTCGTCCCAGAAAGACAAACATAGGCTTTTGGTGGGCCCAAACACTCATTTCTTGGTGCTGGAGAGCTGTTTGGATGTGCAAACATGAAGCTTAACAGTGCTGCGATACACCTAGCAGGGAAAAATTCCTGCATGTATTTTCTTTGCATCTTCTTTTTAATGAGTGGATGTAGCAACCCTGCAAGAGCCAAATATTAGTGCAGATTAGAGACAGGAACCCTGAGAGCAGATACCTTGTTGGATTCTCCACACAGCTCTGCCAAGGCTCTTCGCTCCTAACCTGAAATGGCCTTGTTCTGGCACAGAGGCTTAACTCTGCCCATACTCCTCTGTGCTAGCTTTCATCAATCTTTGGCATCCCTTACATCAGCTCTGGAGCACCCTGTCAAAAGGGTGCCTGACTGGCAGGATGCTCTAGGCCACCAACCCATACAGATATGATGACGTCCCCTCTCCTCATCTAACAGATAACGAGTGAGGCATTTGTCTTGCAACCTCCTTTGCTCTCATAGGTCTGCTTCAGCATGGACAGCTTCTCCCGATCCAGGATGGTGGAAGATCTAATGCATATGACAGAGGAAGGTGGGTGAAATCACTCAGCTGGATATGACTAAAGCCAGATACGAATCCTGGTCTCCCAAGGTGAAAGTGGCTCACGTGACCACCCTGGAAAACACTATTGTGGGAGGATTTTGCAAGCACTTGGCACTGATTCCACTCTGCTCACCTTAAGTCTGTGGGATTGCAGCCCTTGTAGGAGCAGAGCTTTACCCTTATGAAGTGTTTCAATATTTTTGACTGATGAATTTGCACATTATATATGTGAAGCCATATGTGACTCTGTCGGAACCACTCCAGTTTCCTATCCCTTGCAATGTGTTGTGCTGCTTTTAGCACACAGAAACATACGCCTCCTATCACTCATATTGACATGCCATCAGTTTGATTGGACCATTTGTCGACCACTGGAGACTGAAGTAGCACTGCTCAAGACAATGGGTTACTCTGATTTATACCAGGTCCAACTTTTCCCTAAAATGATTAATATGTTCAAAACACTGCCACACTGGGGTGAAAACAGGACTGCATTTTTGGTCAGAAAATCAGGGGGCCTTTTTTTTTTCAATACAGGCATCCTTCCAACCTGCTTGCTGTGTTCAGCTTGGACATTGCAGTGACTTCATTCCGTGGAGAGAAAGCCTAGAGACTGAGAGAAACAGTCTCTCTAAATTGTAAGTCTGTCTTTGGTGCCACACTAGGAGCTCTTAATACAGCCATAGAAGTCCTAGGCAAGAAGCCCTGCACAAAACACTGTGCAGATATGCAGCAGAAAGAAAATCCCTGTCCACAGCTGTTACAGTCAACGTGCTCAGCATCCTACTTACAAATGTAAGTTTGGGTCTGCACCCAGCTGACAAAACAGGCCAGATATTCAGATACCACAGGGAAGGTGCAGTATAACCTAACAGAAGACAGAGGAGGACAGAAGCCTAGAAAGCTACTTACGTCCATTAATAGTTTTTTTTTTTTTCTCCCATGTGAATAAAGGCATAGGGAATAACAACGGGCTCTGTGCTTGTTAGCAGCAAAACACTACCATCAAGTTTGCTCCAAAATTACTATCCTCTGTCACGCAACATCCAAAAGAAAAAGGCAAAGCAGTTCAAAGGCAGGAGGGAGTCTAAGTTCAACTTGTTGAGCAGAGTTTGATACCTTTGAGTCTCATTAATATTTATGTGGGCTGGGAGAATAGAAACTCTGTGCAACAAGTATGGAATATATGTACCCAATACTCCTCTCTGTATAGATACACACATATACACACATCTTCCCCTGTACAAGTTAGTGGCACTTGATGCTTTACAGTTCTTATCAAATCATTGTGCCTCAGTCAGAGTTACACCTCATTTCCCCCTCCCCATAAACATATTACGATCACATAATGTTTTAATAACTTCACAGGAAAATTGAAAATAAGGCAGAGATGACAACTTATGGATATAAATTTCAACAGCCTGATTTTTTTTATGAAGTCATTAAATGCTTCGAATTGAACAAAAGGTAGGCTCATATCTTTGTTTAGCAGCGAATTGGAAATACGATGAAGTCTATAACTCTGGGAAAATAAAACCAACTTTGTCGACTAATTTTCCTTCTATTAGGCTTCACAATTCAGCAGGCAATGATACGTTTTTAAGAGGATCAGTAGACATCTTGATGAATTCCCAGCCTGACCATTGACGGTGATTTCATCACATCTCTTTCATTCACGACTACTTTAAGCAAATGTACTCTTTACTGTGACTGATGGGGAAGGAATGCATTTCAGCATATCTACGAGAATGCTATGAAGAAACAAAGCTGCTTCTTCAGCTTAGCTTCTTAATGTGATTCTCCTTTTGTCTTAAAATTAGGGACTAAATTTTTATGTGGGCTGAGTTTGAACCTTCTATATCTTACTTGCTGGAACTCAGTTCTTTGTTCAAACCACCTTTCAACCCGCTGACAGCAGCTCTGAACTTTGGGAAATAATGGCTGAACATGGCATCAGGTCTGAAAACCAAGGGTTAACATTCACAGTTAGAACAGCCCAAATCAAACCCACCTCATCAGGAAACTCTGCATTCAATTGGCACCCTTAACATCTCTAACCCTCTGTGTTGGTTCATCTCCTACAACAACCACTTGTCCTACAGGACTGGCTCAAAAGCAGTTTTTGGGGCAGTCACAAGGAAGCAAGTGGCATCTTTGGGCTGAGAAGCTTTCCCAGAGCCGTGTGAAAGTCCGTAGCACAAGACAAGCAGTCAGAAGCAGCAGCTGGCAGGCTGGTGAAGATGCTCAGTGTGTGGAATTACAGAAGATGCTCTGCTGGTGCCTAGAAAATTTACATGTTGACTCTTCATGGAAAGAAATACTAGTCACCTTAATAAAAAAAGAGTAAAGTTGCTCTGTGAGGCAGAATGGCATCGTCAAAGTGCTAATTCTTTCTAAGACTGATTTATTATCTGCTGAGTTAATAGATTAACAAAACAAAACACTAACAGTGGGTGTGATATGCTGGAAAGTCACCAACCTGATGAAGATTTACATGTAGTGATGAGAGGGGAAAAAGCCATCGCTTTCCAATTCAACTCATTTGAACTTGTGCCAGACGCAACAAGGGAATTGTGGAGATCTGGTGCATGCATAATCCGTATGGGTACATGTGTACAACGGTTACTGTGAGAAACACAACACATGCAGGGATGTTGCATTGAATACAGGTCAATGTACAAACAGCAAGAAAAAAACGGTGGAAGTTGGATAGCACAAAGCCAGGGATAATGAGAAAGTCTTTGTGTTTGCGTGTGTGTCTGCATGTGTGCTGGACATATGCTTGCAGGGGGTGTTATGAAAACAAGTTTCATCTGAAAAGCTTTTTATTACTCACGTTGAAGTACAAAATTAGGCCTGGACTTGAGCAAAGAACTCACCTTCCCTTGAACAGCCCTAGGAGGCAATACCAGAAAGACAGGAGAATGGAGAGCTGGTTTGGATAGTGTGAGAAAAATAGCGAGGTCCCATGTCAGCCTCTCTGCTTTCACTGTGGGTGAGACTCTCAAAACCCCTCCAGCCCCTCCTGCAGCCCTTTCCCTTTCCTTTTTCTTACCTTTCAGTGAGGAAACATCACACAAGTCATGACAGCAACTTATTTCAACAAATGCTCCCTGAAGTTTTATAGTAGGGTGTTAAAGACCCAAGTCTGAATAGTTTGAACAGTCCGTCTTGGTAAAGTGGCTTCTTGAAGAGCAAGAAGCTTGGTTTTAGACACAGGACTATGTGGCAAAGTCTCATCCTAAGTCAGTAGGAACAATTTTTCTTTAATCACTAATTTGTGATCAACTTTGAGGGAATTCAGGGGATGTTTAGCAAGGAACACGGGTGAGGAGAGACTTCAAGAAACTCTCCTGTTGGCAGAAGGCAGGCTGGGTAGGAGCACACAGAGCATTTCCTCTTCTACCTGCCACAATACTGGCACTCAAAAATTTGCATCCTCTCCTTAGCCCCCTTCTGCAGCATCACATCACCTACCAGCCAGAGACAGCAGGAACTCCAGACTGTCTGCAGGAGTGGACCTTCTTATCGACTAGCCATCACGACTCCCCAGTGTCCCAGACCTGCTGTCACTGTTCGGGCAGCCCAGCCTTCCCCGGAGCACCGCTGAGGAGCTCAGCACAACACCTAGCCCAGCAGCTGAACTTCTTGACATACTAGCGAGCTGATCACTGTATAAGGCGAGCGAGACACTGGTGAAATATCTACCATATTCAGTTATATAAAGCAGCTCTTTCTCAGGCTATTTGCTGATAGGTCAATGTTACCACCTCTGTTACACACCCGCCCTTAACTGCTTTGAAACACACACTGGCATTTGTCAGTGAGATGGATACTACGTCTTTCAGGCCAGAGATGTATTGTGGGATGTAAGGCCACGTAAATCATCCTAGAAGCAAAGGCAATGTCACATTGTTTTCTCCTCAGCTACAGTCAGTAGGGGTCCAGCGTGGGAAAGGAGGTGAGCACCTGCACGTGTACACGTTGAACAGGCCAACACAATCTTCCCGATCCCAGGCTTGGGAATTACAGGCTTGCTAGGGCAGAATTATCCATCATGTAGAAAAGCAGATGAAGACTCAGAAAACAATCCCTTATTAATCAATAGCTGATCTCTTTAAGCAAATCATTTCCAAATGTAGGAGCTGTGCTAGCACTGGGAGACCCAATAGGGATTGCAGCAGCAGTTTTACAGCACAGAGTGGCACCAACATGAACTTAATTTACTGAGCCTTTAGACAGAAGGGGGTGAAATCAGACTGTGGTACAAATCATGTTATTACTGTAAGTTTAGTTTGCCAGACACAAATATCCTTCCAGCCAGGTAGCCTAATGCTATAAGCTAACATATGTCAGACTGCCATAGACCCCCAATTTAAAGTTTCCATTTGGCTCAGTGGGAATTAATTGTTAGGTTCTAGCTTCTTCTGTTTTCTTTTTAATGCCAAACACCCATCCAGTGAGAGCTGCAAATAATACCCTCCTAAGGGTAAATTGTGAGCTCATTGCTCGTTTAAGTCACATTGAGTGAGAATACTCCCTAGCTGTGCTCTGTGAATCAAAGACAGAGCATATGCAATCATCCGAAGCAGGAGCAGCAGCCGCATTTCCCAGAAACCTTTGGAAAACCTGACACAATTACCAATCAATACCCTCTCCAGTTAATTGATGAGCCATGGAGCCAAAAGGGGAAAAGAAAAAAGAAAAGAAAGAGGCTATCAATAAATAATCTTAGTTAGGAAACTGAGGCCTGAGGAGAGGTGCTTGAAGTTTAAGGGAGGATGCCCATGCCCGGTAAGAAAAATGAGGATTGAGGAGAAAAGGAGCGTTCTCAGATAGATGTGTCTTTAAAAGATAACGGGCGAGACAGAAACTGAGTAAGATGCGATGATGAACCCTGGAGAGACTGAAACCATTGGGTCCTAAAGGCAAACATCTGCTCATTGCTACTGAATTGCTACCCGAGATTCTCATTCTGACCCTCTCCTTATTCCCACTCTGGGAAGCCTTCCTCA
Organism: Haliaeetus leucocephalus; assembly: GCF_000737465.1. NCBI lineage: Eukaryota > Metazoa > Chordata > Aves > Accipitriformes > Accipitridae > Haliaeetus > Haliaeetus leucocephalus. The sequence continues at coordinate 12,565,894 of NW_010972438.1, forward strand.
GTCCCTACCCACACTAAGCCAGGTCTTCCTTCAATTATTCAAGGTTGAAAATCTTTTCTGTGTACAATGTGGGGCTCTGAACTGGACCCAGTTTAGGAACCCAGCTGGTGCATTCAGTGCAACTCACAGCAGGACAGAGTCCTGCAGTGTGGCAGGACTAAGCACAGTGGAGGGGACGTTCCCAGGAAGGCATTAGCAGAAAAGTCAGAGATCAGGACTGACGTTCATCAGCAGAGTTTCGGAGGTGGCAGTGAGTGATGAAGGATGGGAAAGGCTGGAGTCTAAGCTTTTCACTCCTGAGGGGAATGAAACTGCAGTTTTGTGCTTTAGTGAGTATGTGCGTGAACTTTGAAGAAGAGGTCTTCCCTTTTATGAGCTGGAAATTCACTCACATATGTAAAAATAAAAATGAGAGAGATTTATAAGAAGAGGCCTCTGATTCCGTTAAGATGCTCACAGTCTCTTGAAGACCTGCCAATAAATTTCTGTAAGCATTATGTATACTGGAGAGAAAACTACCTCTCTGAACTGAAGTCCAGTGCTGCCCCAAATACATGCTATTGATTTGCCCTCTTGTGACACAAATGCTGTGCAGGTCTTACCAGAGTTCTAACTTTTTACTGAAGAATAAATGTTACAGAGGCATGCACAATCAAATCCAACAGATGTTAAAACTCAGATTTATTCTTCAGTAAAAAGCTAGTTACAACTCCGATAATAGCAGGTTAACACACAAAGTTCTTTTCTCTGTTAAACCAGTTCCAGACCCCCTTCACCAAGCCCAGTTAATGAACTAGGTGAAAAACTTTGAAGAGGCCAGAGAATAGAGCGAGCAGGTTCATCAAGAGGCCACAGGGCAAAGCCAAGGAAGATCCTGGCTGCTCTCATCTGTCAGTGACAGCAGTAGCCCCACTGGCTGCTACTTTTCAGCCTTGCTGTGTCTAGACATGTGCAGACACACCAGCTATCATTCATAAAATAGTTTGGGACACTAGCCGGAAAAAGAATCCTCATCAGGTACAATTCAGGCAGACCTTGCCTTATGGCCCTCTAGACTTCACCACCCATCAAAATTCAACATACACCCTCTTTATTTAAGTCTTTCAGAATTGCAGCAAAGGAGTTACCAAAGGTATTCTCTTTTTGCTTTAGTAGAGAAAGCTGGGGCAAGGTATATGTGAACATCTGACTCACCCTAGGCATTATCTGTTTGCCCAGGAAAGTGCTAAAAGTTGCTGTGCACAGGGAGAAGTCTTCAAAGTCAGAACACAGGACATGTGGTACCCATTTATTCCTCCTTGTGCCCCCAGCAGGAGATACTCTGGCTGGAAGGCAGCATTGTCTCCCATAAGTCTCATGCAGTGGGGCCTCTGGGACAAAGCAATGCAGGAGGTTCTGAGCGCAGTGTTTCCAAACCTGCTCAGGCTGAGCCAAGCATCGGTCTCAGGGCAGAGCCAGTTTAAACCAGTGCTTTCCCAAACAACCATGGTGAAAAACTCCAAATGCAGCAAGTACCCAGCTATAGGAAAGCAGGAGGGAGGTGAATTTGTGTTTCTTCTAGAGGGATAGTAAATTATGAAAGAAAGCATCAGGGAAGTTGTGGTCAAGGCCAAGGGCAGGGAGTTTTGGATTGCTACCCTGTCACATACCTCTTCTGTCTCCTTGTGTGACCAGCCCAGAGGCTGAGTGCCCCATTTATAATCAAGTGCGCTTCATCTACCTCTTCTAAAGACAGCCAGAGCTCTCCAGGGCAGACAGTATCTTTCTAAGGATTTGTGTACCACCTCTCTGTGGGTGCATCCCTCTGAATTTAGGGCTGTGACTGCAGCTTTGCAGAAATACCCACCCTGAAGTTAATCTCTCTGCTCATGTTTGGGTATGAGACACTCATCGGCACTGGCCAGAGCTCCTGGGTAAATACCCTGGGCACCAGCTGGCCAGGGCAGTCTGATCTACTGCAGTCTCACAGCTATCAGTTAGGTGTTAGGCTTTCGCTGTTGGGTGAAGCTAGCTCAGCACAGCCACCTGGGCTGAGATTAGAGCCCTAAACATACTGGTATTACTTCAGTCTTTTGCAATGCCAGCACTAAGCAGCCTAATGCTTTTAAATCAGAGGATCAGCAGGCGGTGCAGAGCCCAGTTTGGGGTAGGATACAGAGGACTCCATCCCAGGGGCTATCACACCCCTCTCCCTCCCAGCACACCTGCCATTCACCCATTATGTCCAGCAGCTCTGCACCGATGCTTTGCTCCTACGGAGAAGGAATGCCTAGGCAGAAGGCTGAGGAGGACCATGGCTTGCTTCCCGCGTTCTCTCGCCACTGCAGGAGCGGTGTGGGGATGGATGTAGCACTGCCCTAGCTCTGGGAGAAGGCAGAGAGGCTGCCAGAGGCAGAACATCATCAAAACTGGGAGCATGATATTAGTATTATAAATATGGCCTCTGTCACTTCCTAATGTTGGTATCATTGACTACCGTGTTGGTCAGGAGTCACCTTGTCTCTCTGTCACCCACTGCTAGTGCAGGCAGATGCAGAATGGGACCAAATCACCCCATTGAAGGTCTGAGCCCAGAGTTCACCTCATCCCAGCTATGGAGAGACTCAGATCCCATAAATTAGGCCAGGCATCTCTCTGTATCTCTGATCCTGAAACTCAGGTTCCCTCTGCAAATACCCACCGGAGCTCTGCTCCCAGCTCTGCGGTGTGTTTGTCCTGTCACTCTGGCTTCGAGTCACTTCACTGCATACGCCACTATTTCACCCCTCAGAAAACAGGGCAATATTTGTCCTGACTTGTGTCTTATCGGTATCAGGAGGCTTCATAACTGACAGCCAGGATAAAGGTGTTGAAAGGGGCTTCGAGCCTGTTGCTTTTATTGAACACATGGGAAAGGCTGTTTTATCAGCTGTCACATGTACTCAAGACAACACCCTCCTGTCTTTTGACCAAGGAGCTGACGTGCTTTTGTGGGTAATCCTGGCCTTTTAAGGGGCCATTTCTGAGCCACTGGTTTGCGCTGCATCCGTCTGTCTTGTTAGTCTCCAGGTTGACAGCAAGAATCGGTGCAGTGTTTTACCTGGTTAACCCCCTGAATGCTGTGACTGCAGTGAGGGATTGCGCATCTCCCCCTATGAGCACAGAGTTTAATAGGCAGTCCCAGCAGAAGACCAGTGGTTTGTAAAGGAAGAAAAATATGTGTGTGCATGTGCATGCATGCCTGTGTATGCATGTAGAAATAGGGAAGGGGGAACAAGGGCACCCCTTTGAAACTCCTTCTTGTTCTTCCCTTTGATGTGATGGCAGGGCTGGTGCACACACATACAACTTTGTTGCTTTAATAAATCCATGCCTTACAGGCAAGATTTCAAAGGGAATTTTCAAGCACCTTCCCTCCCTTCTCCTGACGGGTTTGAGCAGGGAAGAGGGGAAGCCGGGTGGAAGTGGAGAAGTCGGGGCATCAGCTGTGGAAGGCACAGATGTGATAACCATCAGTGGCACCGAAATCGCTCTCGGCACAGGCACAGGCAGAAGGACGGGGTCTTGCCTTGCTCCTGTCTTCCAGCTTGCTGGAAGGTGCTATGCCTCTGCAGCAGGGTTGCCAGATGGGCAGACGAATGCTCTCAAAGGTGGGAGTGGGGGGCAATCAAGTATTACTCATTTGGAGCCTATTAATGAGGCTGGTGTCTCCTGTCTTCGGAGTGGCGCAGTTTTGCGGAGACCAGGAAGGGATCCCTGTGCCCCTGCATACGGGGAGAGGGAGCTTTCCTTCTATCCTCAGCCAAAAAATGAGATACTGTCTGGAGTCAGAAGCAGGATTTGGAGCTTACAATTAAGAAAGAGTCTAATGTAGGAGCTGGAGGCCTCCCAGGAGTAATCTGGCTTAAGAGTTTTAGTGTGAAAAAAGGACACATGCAGGATGCGATTGTAACCTCTAAAACATTTGTGAGGTGAAAATTCAGTCTCTTTAAAGTCACCATGAATTTCACCATCACCTCCAAAAAAAAGAGGCTTGTTTACTCTTTTTTGGTCTAAAAGCCCCAACTGAAGCGAGAACGTGTCGCATGGATCAGCCGTGCAGTTTTGTGCTGCCGTCCCCATTAGCTGCATGGGCCATCCTTCCCTGAGCAGCAGATCCTTCTGCACCCATTCAGGAGCGCTGAAATATGCCTTCATGAGCCCGGCATGCTAGTGGTGGGTCTAAGAGAAGAGTCAAGGGAAAGACAGACCATTGAAAACTACTTTTAATATACATGCAGGTAATGATCTGCATGCGAGCACGATAAAACCATCAAACAACATGAAATCTCATAAGGACAGATTTGCTCTTGCTCTGGGAACATTACCAATTCTGATACATGCACAGCTCTGTCCAACCCTTTTCAAGAGCAGAAGTGGTGGTGATGCAGGTGATACATCCAAAATTTAGCGCACCTCTCCCACAAAGAACACCTTTTCTGCCAGAATATGTGGCAGAGTTTAGCTTAGTACACATGCCAGCTCTCAAGACCTGCTGCTTTGTTATGGGAAACTCAAGGTGGATGGACGACCAAATGGATAGATCACAGGGATTCAGGGAAACCATGGGAAAATTCTCATAAAGTTCCTTCTACTTCACTCAAAACATTCAGTTCTTTGATTTCTCCTGTTCACATTTCCCCTGAAATTATGCATTTTTGATGACAGTCCATAAAAAAAAATCTTTTCTTTTTCCAAGAAAGTCCTAATAATGTGATTTTGTTAGTTGGGGTCTTTTTTTATGGGATAGTAAATTACCTTCAAAAGGGATTCGAATTTTTATTTTGGGGGGGAAATTGAGTAATTTTATCATGGCAAAGTTGAGAGTAATTTGGAAGACACTGTCAAATGTAGAACAATACCCTTTTTTTTTTCCTATGATGTAAAACATTGCTTTCCTGATCTTCCCACAAATCTCTTTTATTTCTCTATGCACATTTTTTTTAACCACACTTTCCCTAACCAACTTACATACAGATGAGCAAAATAGTTCCTACAATATGATTCTCATGCATCTATCAAGGGATAAAAAAAAAAGACAATTATTTTATTTCTAATGGATTAACAACCTATCCATTTCACTTTATATTGAGGGATTTGGATTTATTTACAGAGCTGGTAATGCTGGAATACTTGGCTGAATTAACAATTTTTGCCTGGATTATAGTGAAAGAAGAAACCCCCTATTTCACCTTTTATGCAATATTATAAATCAGCTTAGGTTCATAAGGAATTCTATGGTTTTCTACTCTAATATACCAATAGAGCAGCATAAAGGGCTTTAGCATGAATTGGAAAATGAAAGTAGTCACTATATACCACATATTGCCAGCAAGCAATATGACATCAATATGTTCTTGTAGCAGCAACATATGGTTTCCAAAAAAATCCACCGTTAAATATACATTGATTTTACTGAGATGGGAAACTTAGAATGAAAAACCTGTAGGAGATAGGGTGGTGGACCTCAAATCAAATATTATGACCTGCAGAATGGAATCTAAATTTTAGATTGATCTCACAAGCAGCAGATTCTTGCCTGAACTTCTGTAGTGATTTGAAAAAGATGGTGTTCAGGAGCTTTGCATATTACCACAGACATGTGTAGCCAAATTACCTCTGTCACGATGAGGTAGAGTTTCTCCTCTGACTACAGTGCCACAAGGCATCCTAAGAGCCCTGGTATGATAGATTATCTTAGGAAAGGAGTTCAAAAGCCAGAAAGTACCTGAAATGAAACATGCTGATATTTCCGAACAGAAATTATTAAACTTTTTATTTTGCCAAAGTTGTCTATTTTGCACCAACCTGCTCAAACCCGAATGCTGTAATGTCAGAAATTCACACAGGGTTGCAGCTTGCATTTCCCATTAGCTCTAGCAACAAGATATTTATGTAGGGCTTGTCATTGTTCCGTTCGAGTCTCTCCTAAACTTTAATTAATCTGTCCTTTCAACACCCCTACAGCCCTGTAAAGTAAGGGTACAGCTGGTATTCCTTTTTGCATGATTAAACGCCTTGCCCAGGGTCACCCCAGGAGTATAAGGCAGAGCCAGAAACACAGCCTAGCTATTCTTAATCTCAAAAGGCTATCCTTCTTCAAATCTCAGCCTTTGACAAATCTTGGCAGAGGTTCAGTCAAGTCTCATCCTAAATTCCTTCAACAGTCAGTTCACATTCACTAAGAGCCGAGCTCCAGGGGCATACGATATTCAGCCAGGCTGGCTTCTGCATGTTTTCTTGGCCAATACAGCTGAGGGGTGCCATATCTGAATCAAGCCAAGGCTTTGAATTTTTTGAAATCCATCCACTGCTCATCCTTACTGCTCACACCTCCAGACAAAGGGAAGCAGCTGCTCTTCTGGTACAGCTAGAAGAAAAAGGAACTTCTCCTTCTGTATTTATTCAATCTTTTTTAGCTCCCTTTCTCTTTCTTCTTACAAAATTTATAGCATATAAGTAAGCTATAAAAAGCAATGAGATGCAATTTATGCAGGTAACATGCTAGTGCACCATAAGTTCCTGTCCCTTCGATGAGTTAGACTGGGATAAATTTTTACGTCTGGGTTTCTTGCTGACATGTCTTTAGGTGCTGGCTAATATGGCAGGTGCCAACTGGAGGGTACCTAATGTATCAGCCTTGCAAATCAAGGTCAACTACCCATATAAAGACCTGACCGAAATATTGCCAAATGGCAATTCCACTGTTCTTCTTTGCCCAAGGGAAAGTGCTGCCATGGCCATTTGTTCCCTTCCTGGCACTCTTTGGTGCAACACATCTGTTGCTTCAGCTGCTATCAGAGCCTCTGGCAACTCCCTGCCCCTGTCTGGTCTTTGCCAGCCTGCTTTGCATGGTAATTTGCATACCACATCCTTTCTGTTTGAAACCATGGCTAATGAAACAGGTGGCTGTCGTTATTAACAGTGCTTGCTAACTAACTCCACTCCAGCACCACCGCTTTTCGGAACATGCCAGTGCTATTCCTTCCTTCCTCTGCATTGTAGTTGGCACAGCCTGCTGATGCTCCCCCTTTCCCCACAGTCCTGCCGTTCCTCCAAAAGGAATGAATAGGCTGCCACCAACCCACCCAGCACCCGCTTCCTGCAAGCTGAATAACCTCCCAGCCCACCAATTCTTAATCCAAACTCTCTGCCGTCCATGGGGAAGGGGAAGAACAGGTGGACAGATGGAAAGGGCTGGAAAGGCTGGACAATGGCAGTGCCGCAGCCACAGGAGAGCTGTTACAGCAGGACTTCCACTATGGCACAACTGCTGGAGCAGAGCTGGAGATGCTGGAGGGAAGAGGTGACCTATGGGGTTGGTGGCCTGCTCAAGCTGGCCCCATCCCTTGCTGCTTTTCATCACATATTTCACTTCTCGCCTGCAGTCACCAGCAAGTAGGATTGGCCTTGGGAGTTTCAGTCTGAGCAGAGCTTTGTGAAACAGTATGAAGAACAGTGGAGAGAGCTATCATTCAAGAGCATTCTCGTTCCTGCAGAGCATGGCACAGAGTGAGCTTCCCTGGGAGTGTTTGACTCATCAAGAGATGAAGTCAAATGGAAGGACCACAGGGTACTGTAGGTCAGTGCCACCAGGCAGGTCTGAAAGGCATCCTTATCCTTCAGTGTCAAAACCTCTCCCTGGACCACTAGCTTCATTGAAAAGCTTCTTGCCACCAGGTCCTCAAAAAGTCTCACTTGCATTTGTGCTTTAGTAAGTTATTATCTGGTCCACTCAAGGGCAAACCCTTGAGAGGACATTTCAGAGTCCTCTTTGTCTACTGAGGAGATCAACCAACCATTTGAATCGAGGCTAGTTTTGAAAAAGCAAGAAGAAATTAATGGTGTATATTTTAGCATAGCACATGGCATAGATATATCTTCTTTTTATCCTGCCCTAGAATAGAATTTCCACTGTCCTCAGTGAAAACATTTCTGTATTAATGAAATATATTAAATATTGCTATAATAAACAACGATCATTATGTTTCTTGGGGCTCCCCCAGTCACGGCTCACTGTACATCATTAGTAGAACAGTAAAATAAAATTACAGCTTTATAATAAAAGAACACATTCAGTATGGTAATTTACCCCTTCAGGAGACATCCTCTCAAATTCATTAGATTACAATACCGATTTTCTACAGTTCTTTGAGGAACACAATGTTGAACATGATACGCTGCTCTCAAGTCCTCTAGAGAGGAGCCATCACTCTCATTTCCATCAGTGGGGCTTACACAAACACAGATACGAAATTCAACAAGATTCATCTCCATTATGGCTCTTCCCAAAAGATCTCTTCTGGGTCAAAGGACTGATGCGGACAAACCTCAAGCTTCTTCTCTCTTTGCACCTAAACATCTTGCTTAGGTAAGTTTTTTAGAATCTTTTTAGACAACTTAGGTAATTTTTTTTAGAATTTGCTGTAAACAAACAACATTGGCTATGGAAACATCCTGCATTATCTTTTGTTCAACAGTGTAGTAAATTTGGACTTTGAGTGACCTCAGGTAGAGATTTACTTGAATAACCTTTTGCCGTGGTCTGAATTCACATTTGACCTTTTCTTTGATAGGTGGTATGGAAGTGTTATGGTAACTAGAGCTTTCACTTGAAGGAAAGCTCCAAGAAAGGGTCTTCTCAAGCTGTATGTCAATGCAAAACACAGACTGTTTTCATGGCCATGATTTTCTTTGCTCGAAGTCTTATACAGCCTCAGATCCTTGAAAATTCTCCCTTTTTTTTGTTTGCAAGGGAAATTTTGCGGGAGAAATACAATCCATTCTAAAACACATAAAACAACCCTGAAGGAATTTCAGAAGTCCAAATATTTTGCTTTTCTCCTTTATTTACATTCCATTTGCTTGTTAAGGTTTTTTTTTAAAAAAGTTCTTTGCGTTCTTATGTTGGAATAACATTATCTGAGAAACCACATAGTCATGCCTTTTCACAAATATAATGCAGTTAAGGACTAAGTAGTAATTTAAGAATGCTCTTAAGATAATCTTGCATGGCAAATCCATTTGTTTATGAAGATTAGAGAACACAGGATAAATTTTTAAGCTCAGTGCACTTTGTGTCATGGCAATACTGAAGACACATTCATGGGCTCACTGTTAAGTCATTCATAGTGTTGAATACACCCAAGAAAAAAGATTCTTTGTATAAACTTGGATAAATTCTGTGCCACCTGGGCATAACCCGTTTCCCTACTGACAAGCCAAAGTCATAGGGAGTTGAAGGATCTACCTGGAGACAAGAAATGATGGTTTCCAACACCCTTCCTATTGGATTTTATAGAGTTCACACAAGAAAACCCAGTAGTTCTGGGCCATCAGTTATGTTTCCATATCCCATATGAGATGATAGTTCTGCACTAAGGATGATGGTTGTCTCTCAACTTAAGCTATGAAGACCAAGAGCAAGTAACCTGGAAAAGGCGACTTCTGAAGAAAAGGAAGAGGATGAAGCAGTTGACGAAGCCAAACAAATTACCTGATGCTTATCATACTACTGATGCTCATTGGATCTAGCGTATTCCTGCTCAGTGAGAGCCAGTCAGAGCTGCAGAGAGAGATTTATATCTCTGTTGATTTTAATTCTTCGTATTCCCTACCCAAAATGCATCCCATCCTCCACTCATGCTCCATCCATGGAAAAGGTTAAGAAATTCTTTAGCAAGGAGCACATACCACTGCCAATCTCTGTAGCTATGACTGTTGCCATTTGCAAAGGACTAGGGAAGTCAGGAAGATCTTAGCCACTGACAAACAATTTCACCCAATAAACTGTGTTGATGTTAAGCTTTTAAAGGCTGGTAAATCTTCTGCTCTATTAAATCCAAACCCATGGAACCCATTAATTGGTGTCTTTCTTACAGTGAAGCGCTGGTTCTAATCTGACATATATTTTATGGATCACTCTACCCCTTGGTTCATAAAAATGATCTGACTTCTTCTCATCTCACTGGTCGAGGCCAGTTTCCAAATGCCTGTCCATAATCTTAGATGAAAAATTACAGCCCTGGAAAGGTGATGTGTCAGAGGAGTGTGAGATGCACCGACACACATGCAGATGCAAAGCAGCAATCTGTTGAATTAAAATTACAGAGAGAGGAAATGATGAACCGTCTCGTTAACTCAGCTTGTCACTCTGATGGCCTCACTCCATGTAAATAAATATGCGATGGGGGGGAAAAAAGAGCATTATTAAAGTACAGCTAAAACAAAAATACTTGGGTCATCACTCACTCTAAGCAACATCACTGATGATATAGCTGTAACCTCATGATGGTTTGGTCATGCTGGCCTGACCATGGCATTTCTAATGTGTGATCAGATCCTGCAAGAGTCTTTAGCACTGCTAGGGAAGGTCTCAGCATGCCGAATTCCTCTGGCTGTATTGATCATTCAAGGAATTCATTCAGACAATGCTCGGTGCTTAACAGAAAAGACCCCACACTAATCTCTAAGCGTTTCCTTTTTTAAAAGCTTGAAGCCACCTATGTTCCATATTGGACATTTTTTTCACTATAAGATTCTCTGCAAATATTGAATGAGCTTTGCAACACAGGGACTTTTCTACCTACTTTTAATCAGCTAGTTAAATACACAAACAAGCTGAAATTTCAGGGTGCTCCAAAAGCGAAGGCAGCCATTCAATACCAGCAGCTCAAAATGATGAATACCACACTTACTTCTATCTGAAATGCAGAAAGCAGCTTCACACTTTAATAAAGCCACTAGGAAAATTAGAATGGAAAAGCTAGCCACATCACAAAGCCAAAACCAATGTGAGGGTTTTGGAAATGGTGTCTGATCTCATGTTAAATAAGGTCCTCAGTAAATCACCAGGAACCACTACTCTACTGAAAGGGCCAACTTTCTGTTTAGAGGCACACTGAGGCTACCAGCTTGGGAGGGTCCATGTTCAACATGGCACTTCTTATAGGAGGAGCTGTACAAGCCCAAGGGCCCTTGGTTAGCTCCAGACTTGCTGATTCTACTTTGCATTCCTAATTACACCCTGAAATTTCTTTTGGTTACAGGGTAGTTTTTCTTATCCGAGCTTTCTTGTACACTTTTAAAGCAATGATAGTACCTTCCAACATCCATCAAACAGCTTTATACACAAGTGTGTATGTATATGTCCATATCTACATCTCTCTCTCTCTCTCTCTAAAGCCACAACTAGTCCAGGACCTCTCTTGTGATTCACGAGCAGCTCACTAAGTTAAGGGGTTGTGCCAGTTTTCCCTATGGACACAGGCTTTTATCCCAAACCCTTTCTTCTCAGGCTGGGAGGAAGACTCTCAGCTGAAGTTAATGCAAAGGCTTGGGGAAAGAGTTTAGACCTGAATATTTCAGAAAGCCATATTCCAAACAAGACTGCTGGTAACTTGGGAGAATGATAATAAAATAATGGTAACAACAATACTGATAGCAATAATAATACAGATTCTCCCCTTCATCCTTCCCATCTTTACTGAAAATGTGACAGGAAAGGGAGGCATTGCAAGAGCTCTGAGTGGCCTCCTTTGAATTTCCCCATCAATTTCTATTTCTGCAGACTTTCTTCTACTCATCTGCACATCAGCTCTGCAGAGAGGGCTGGAGCACTGTGTGAAAGGCTGGTCCGTGGGCTACCCAGGCAGAGTGAATGCTAAAGCCTCTCCAACAATGTTGTTCTCAAGAGGTTTCCTCATTTTATGGACTTCAGAGGTCTCAGTTATTTCAATTACGGATAACATGATCCACTTATCGAGCTGCCTGTAGTTCTCAGAAACTACAAGCTTTTTGTCTTTTGTTTCTCTATTCTTTTCTATATATTGCATTTCCATCAGTATGCGGTACTATCAGGCCCTTCACTATGATACTAGAGAGCAAAACTTGTCCCTAGGGACTGCACTCAATCTGAATGATAACAATAGCCAAATTTGATAGCCATATACTGCAAATTCTCAGCCATCAAAGTGGTTTCTAAAGAAGTGTGGGCATTTGCTAAGTTTTGATTCTAGTTTGTGTTCCTACTTTTCTATCAGATGCCTGGGGAGCACTGGTGGACATGTGAGGGACTTGCTGACAAAGGAACAGATTCCCCCCCCAAAAATCAGATCAGAGGTCAGAAAAGGCTTTTCACTGAGACATATATGAGCATCCAGCCTTTTCAGGCCTAAGTGCCTGTGCTGCTAATAAGGTTTTCATTGAAATCCACTTCCAACCATCAGTTGCAAGGCTCCGATTGAACCCAGATAAATACAACTAAAGGCATGCCATATATGTTACCTCTGAGCATACCCCAGACCTATGCATAGCATTTGTTTAAAGCACACGTTTTCACTGGGCCACTGGTGATTTGGTAAAACGCACTTTTCTTTAATTCTAACTCCTGAAAACCTTCTGTGAACCTGCCCCTCGTGCCCACAGCTGCTCGGTGCTCCGAGTCGCTCATGGGTTTTCTCCTACCTGCAGCCAGACAGAAACAGGCTGCAGGAGCCAGATGGCATGCAGGGAAGTGAAGTTTGTCCTCTGCACTGCTGAAGAGGAGTTGTCCTCTGGTAACCTCCCAGTTTCAACCATCTCTTCTGGTTGCCGCCTTCTCCATCCTCTCTCACCCGTTCACTAGCGGTAGCAGCTCTGCAGACACAGGTTCTGCTTTCTGTGCTAAAGGAGGGTCCCATTAGCCCCCTGAGGTCTTTATCCACATTAGGGGCAGCTATACGCTGGTGGATATGCTCTCATGATCTGATCTTGATGCCCCTTATTGAACACAGCATAGGAGCAGAGGTGCGTGAAGGGTAGGAAAGAGAATGGGTGTGAAAGAGGCATTTCCTATCCGTATCTCTTTCTGTGTCATGAAAACACAGCTCCATCCCCTGTAGCATTTAATCAGATATTGCTTTAACTTTCCTGCCAGCACACAGGGGGAGGGGAAAGTCCCTGGCTAAACCCAGAATGCCATTTTGTGGCAATTTATGAACAAACAAGCTTCCCATCAAACCAATCCTTAGAAATGTCACTCCAGGCTGGCACTAAGCAGAGATTAAACGATGGATTGTCAACCTTCCTTTTTTATTTGATGTTTTGAATTTCACTGTTCCTCTCTTTCATTAAAAATGAACTAGAGGGAAAAAAAGCAGAATAAAATAGAAGCCTTTTACATCTAAAAGTCAAGATAATTATCTCTTATATCCAACCCACTCCTCCAAGACTCTGAATGAAGCCATCATTAAAATCTGTGTCCATCTGGTGACTTTCCCACAGCTAATTAGGTGAAGAAGCCGGTTAACAGATATGTTCTGCTGAAGTCTCTCTCTTCCTCTTTTCAAAAACTTCCAGACATGGCCCATGTACAACCTAGATGCTGCTTGTTCTGTCCCTCAGGTGCTAGGAGAACGTGAGAGGAGACACAGTGGGAGACGGCCGGTTTGGTGAGCTGCTCACCAAGGCCCTTTCATGGCGTCAGGGTTGGGAAAAAAGGAGGAAGTGGATGGAAGAGACAGCAGGTTTGACTTCCGCTGGGCGGGAAGCCCTGTCGGGAGCTGGTCGGATGTTTCGCTGGCAATATTTCAGTGTGTTTCTGCATGGGGCTTCTTTTAATACTGTGATTTTCTCCCTGTGGTTTGTCAGGCACTCAGCCAGCCTACTAAAGACTCTCTACCAGATACCCATCTGCTGCATTTGTTAGAGCTTGTCACCCTAACACCTAGGGGCTGAAAAGTATTGATTCCTCCTGTGTCCAGATGGTTGGTTCGTGGGATATCCTCTCCTCCTCCTGACCCTGCACCAGCCCTACTGCTGGCACGTAGAGGACTGCCAATTTTCAGGTTAGCCCCAAACTCACAAGGAGGTTCCTGTGAGAACCCTCCAAAACTGAATATGGTCCGTACTGGCTATGATAAATGTGAGTGGAGGAGCGTGCAAGGTGCACTGACTGCACTCCAGGTACAGTACTGTAGGCAGCATCAATCTCGGAGTGCTGAAACATTCTCTACGGTCACAGGAGAAAAATTCAGCCACCCTTACACCTTGTGAGAGATTGGATCTCATGTCAGGGACAGCGGGCGAGTGTCTAAGTGTGGCAACTGAGGGCATAAATCCCTTAATGATTCTGCCATCAAGGACCCAGGACTTCTGGCCAGTTATACACATGGCACGTTGCCCAGGGTCAAGGATGGCTGACTGATGGACTTTCAGAGCTCTTCGTCCAGTCTGTAGCTCACTCATGCAACCTAGTTTTTCCTTTGCAGGTGTAGTTGGCAGAAGCCTGCTGCACTTTTTCACAAAGATCCCAGGGCTCACAGCCCCACAGCTCATAGCAGGATACACAGAACTCCGGTTTTATGATCAGGCAGGCAAGTAATTGCTGGCAATGCCATCTTCTCTGTGTGTGTGTAACACAATTCCATGACTACATGCACATCCATCAGAGGAGTGGGCAAGGCCCTTGGGATTTTTGAGGGCTTTTCTAGTATGCTGCGTGGTCCCTCCTGGTTGAACAGTCGGGCCCCACTGCTTTGCTGCTCACTAGTCTCTGTTTAGCTGTGCTGTTAGAGAATATAAGCCCCCGAGAGTATGAACACTGCCTTCCTCACTCCCTCTCTCTGGAAAATGTCTGTTTCAGTTTGACACAATTACATTAATATAGTTATAATTCTAGAAGGATTGTAACAAGTGAGTAATACAATAACTTCCCAATCATCTCTCAAAGAGAAGTAACAGAGACCACAAAGACTCTGACACAAGGGAAGCAGGACACACTGACCCAAAAGGTCTTGGCTGTTTTTAATTTCTCTGAATTCATGCGAAGAGAAAATTACTGGAAGGATTTTCTTTTTCATTTACTTCCAAAGTCTGGGTCCAAATGTTAAGAGAGCCCAGAAGGGTTAATGTTCACTGGAGTTCATCTCTAGCCAATGACTCCCTGCTGCTCTTAGATTTACATCATGCAATTGTCATTATAGCTAGAGATGAGAAAACTTGATAAAATGAGCCCTGTATGGACAATGGATTGAAATAGAGCTTGGGGAAGAATTGTAGCAAGGGAGGGATTACAGGCCATAAATATATCACAAGAAAAGGACTTTTAGATACAATCACAGCTCACTACAGTGTCCTGTAAACTGCTATACATCCTGTTTTGCACTCTACCATTCATGAACAGTATAGGAAAAGCTGTAGAATTCAAACGCACAAAGAGAATGAACAAAGACCATTTCCTTTAATGGCACTGCAGTTTTCAGGAACACTGGGTTTCTTCAAGGCCATGCAAGGAAGGTGCTGAGCCAATTAAGATATTTTTCATATCTCGTGATAAGTTCACTGTATTGGAGTTAACTCTGCCTTGTACATCTTCATCAACAATGCAATATCCCTTATACCAATTTAATTTTACATTGCCAGCAAGATAAAGGCAATTTATAAGTTTCAATGAGCGCAGCCTGGCTGGGCTCCAATCCAATCCAGGGAGTGCAACGTTTGCTGGGGAATTGCTCGAGACCTTAATGTCTGGCATATGGTGAGCTGCTTTCATTTCTGACCTGTGCAATTAAGGTCAGCGGCGAAAATTACATTAAAACAGTTCTTT
Source organism: Haliaeetus leucocephalus (assembly GCF_000737465.1). NCBI lineage: Eukaryota > Metazoa > Chordata > Aves > Accipitriformes > Accipitridae > Haliaeetus > Haliaeetus leucocephalus. The sequence continues at coordinate 12,581,498 of NW_010972438.1, forward strand.
ATTAATCATGTTCTATCTAGGGCAGATGATGACAACCTCTAAGCACAGAGATCCGGCAACCACAAAACAAAATGCTGTGTGTCTCAGAAGCCACTCACTAACAAAGCTTTGCAGTAGATTTTCTTTGGTGCTTTGCCCATGGCTTTGAAACAATAAAGGTTGGTGGTCACATCTTGCAGGGAATAACATATAGTCAGTGCTAGAGGGAGATCTTCATTTAAAGTGTGGTGGATTTCAGAGGGATCTGAGAAGGGAATTCCATGGGGATTTTTTATGCCTCTCTCCTCTATTGGTGAAACAAGTACTAGTTCTCCGAGCGGGTGCTAGTTTCTGAAATGCTTCTAGGTATTTCTTCAGACACATGACTGCCCTAAAGACAAACTGATCTCCCTTTTGACATGCTGTGAAAATGGTGTTCTCTGGAAGCTTGTGGTTAGCAAAACTTCTATTTTCCTGAAGCTCAGCTCTCCACTTTCCCAAAAAGATGCAAATAGAGGTAAATTCACAATGTGCCATGAATTTGCATCATGTAGTAAGGAGAAGGAAGCCACCCCTTCTTGCTCCAAACAAATACCCACACAGCCTTCTTCTGGACTTAATCCAAAGCCCACTTAGAGTCTCAGACATTGGCTTAATCCATTTTTGCTTGGATTCTGTCCTATTCTGTCATGACCCATCCCCTGACCTTGCAATGTGAGCACTTGCCTGTGGAGCTACTGACCCATTTGAACCCCATTGACCAACAAGTCATACTGAAACACTCTTCAAATCAACACGTGCTTCATCCTCTCATTGATGAGGCTGATTTGTTGCAGATTTTTGCTATACAACTAATGCAGTGATGTTGTGACCCACATCATTGTCATGAGCTCATACCCAATATCTGGAAGAGAGAGAGTGAAGCAGACCAAAGGAGCAAGAGACTGAAAGGCCATATCATTAAGCAGTGCCCCAATGATGATTCCAACCTACAAAAGGGAGACAGTGTCAGAGTCAGTAGAAAAAGAGTGGTGCTGGGTCTGAAACATGAAGTAGTACAAAATACCCAACACATTGGAAATTAAATGTAAAATAGAGGAATCCAGTCAAAGGCAAAGATAAATTTCTAATTTCTATCAAGAGAAATGTGTAAATGAGGGAAAGACTATCTGAACGCACATATCTTTATTCCAGCATTCACAAGCATCTGCATTAGGAGCTAAGAATAGCAATACTATCTCATCTCCCTTCTCTTTGTTGTACATTACTAATGCTAAAAGAAAGAGGAAAAAGAATGAAAACAAGGTGTTCCTGTCCCTATTGTTCATGAAAACATCAAAAAAATTCAATTTAAAAAGAGAACAATAGCCAAAATTTCTGGTTTACAGTCAAGTGTGTTTACAATCTCAATTAATAAAATGAAGAGTAAAGCAGAATTTCACCAAAGCTGGCCTGCCATCAGGAAGCCATTCTGGTAAGACTGTCCCTGAAAATACTAGCCTGTTTTGTTTTGCTATCTTTGCAAATTTATGGACGGTGCAAACACTGTGCATTTTTCTAGCAGCTTTGGTGCCTGCTTCCTCGCCAGGGCAAAGGCACACAGAGCCTCCACACTGCTGCCCCAGCTCTGTCCCAGACTGGAGAGAAGCAGATGCCCTGTAGATTTCACATCAGTGTTCAATATTAAATAGTGATCCAGACTCAAAAAAATAATTGAGAAAACCCTTTTAAAATTGAAAGTTGTATTAACTATCCCACTCTTTGTGGGATCATGCTTCCAATTTTTTTGTTATATTTCAAGGTTATAGAAGAATCACTGTCATGGGAGAGGTTTCTGTTGCTAGCAAATGTGCAGGAAAACTTGTTTGGAAACATACATGTTCTGCAAGCAAAGATGGGGCACAGCTTTGTGTAAGCCAGGCTGAAAATGCTTGGGAAAGCACCTTGAATTTGATAGGCCTCGAAGCTCGCTGACTATATCTGCGTGGTGTTTTCCCATTGCTGTGTGAACTAGCAGACATGGGGATGCTGTAACCTTGGCCTCTAAAGTTAAAGGAACCCTTTCAAATTACTTCACCTACATCAGGGCTGTAGCCACAATCTTGCCACTTGCTTTGAGATGAACTTTCCCATGTTGGATCTTAAGTTACTGAGTGTGAAAAATGCTCATGGAGTGGATGTGTATTTGCTTTACACATGTAACAGGGGCAGGCACAGCCCTGTCTCACCAACCCATCCTGTTGTGACCCTTTGGGAACCTCCATTGCTAGTGCTTAATATCCCTGAAAGTCTCTGAATAGCAGGCATCTGCTCCCAAACAAATGTCAGGCTTTAATCCATCCTACCTAGTTAGCAGAGCCCTACTGTTATGTCTATTCTTTGCCAAGGAAATATCAATTTACAGGGATCCAACTGCTTTCTAGCCAGGTCTGGACAGGTATGAAAACATCAAGTGGCTCATCAGGGCACACCTAGGAAGCCGTGGCCTCCGTGGGAGCCTCTGCTTGCTGAAGATTTGTTACGCAGATTATTTGTCTACACAGATCTCTGCTGCTTCTTCCTCTGACTACAACAGACCTCTGAAATCCATGTTCCCAGGTAACATGAGAAAGGATGCATGAAAAGCTGGGACAGGGCTGAAGCAGTCTGCTGTTGGACCACCCACCTTTCAGGCAGGACTGAATAGCTTTTCCAGATTTCGTACTGCTGCTATAGGCTCTATTTAACATGCTTTTATAATGGAAATGTAAATTCTGGTTTCATCAGCTTCTGAGCTAATACATCAGGCCATTACCAAGCCTGAATGTGACTTCAATGAAAGTTATAAAAATGCCATGCCATGCTGTTTCTGTCTGTCTGCGCATTGAGCAGCATCTCACAGCAGTGGTCCCTAACCTTTAAAGATGCTTTGCCTGGAGATGGAACGTGCAGCTGCACACCCTGGTCTTGCTTGCTGTCCCTACGCATGCAGTCATCCTACCTCGGCTCACTATAATTAGCCCCATAACTTTTGCCTCAGATAAATGTCTTTGCTTCTCCTCTCTACCCTTCACCACCTCTCTGAGGAATATTTTCACTCTGTTTTGTTGCTTGTTTCTTTTTTTCTTAACTAATTCCTTTTTAAACATTAGCTGCGTGCTACCCTGCCCTTTCACTTCACTGGTGTGACCTCTTTCTCTTTCCATCTACCTGATACGTGTAGCTCAGGACTTCTGTTATCCCCATGATAGGTTTATTTATCACACTCTAATGATTCTTCTATCCATGCTCTGCGTCTCAAAGGCTGGCTTTCAGGGAAGAGGGCGAGAGGTTGCTGTGTAGCAATCTTTGTTTATTTGAAATCACAGTAAACCACTTGAGCTGGAGACGTGGGAAGAAGAACCCTGTGTCGTCTTCTTTTTTTTTTTTTTTTTTTAAGGAAAAAAAAAACCCTGCAGCCTGGGCTTCTCAGCACATGAACCTTCCTAGCCAGAAACATCTTAGTGTTTGACAGAGAAAGAAATATGCAGCTACAAGATGCATTTTACCCCCACTTTATGTCTTGAGAGAGCAACAATATGTGACACATAGATCAAGATAAGTAGCTGTGCAGGCTCACATTGCAGTGAGCATGCCGATGTGATGTATTCCAGGCACAGATGCGTTTATAAGCCAATGCTTTATGCCCTTGGTCCCAAGACCATTCACATCTGGCGTGTGCAGGACCAGCTCGGTCTCAGGGATTGAACTGAACTGAATCTGGTCTGGAAACTGGGCTGCCTTCCTCTGTAACCAGCTGGAGAGGACAATGTAGTTTCTTCAGGTTTTAGGCTGACTGCAGGATAAGATGTAACACCAGGACCTGCAGAATGCCAGCTGATGCACAGTTAGCCCATCAGTGTTTTTTGAGCAAATCTGAACTATCAGAGAAAGTATCCACCATATCAGTGCTTTGCATTGTGCAGCCAGAGTGTACCTGGTCCAGGACTGGAAGCTTTACATCTGGATTTATTGTATCATCAAACCAGTGGCGTAAGAGTCTATTGGTGTGGTGGGAAGTGGTTATGTGTCTTCAGTCCCATGCCAAAGTGACCTGTATCTAACTAGAGAGTGCTATATAGATATCATCAGTAGGAGGTGTAGGATACTGTCTGACATTTTAGTCTGCAGTGGGGACAAACAACAAGCATCTGTCACAAACCTTAATGGAGGACAGCTCCTGTTGGTCAGTGCACAAATAAAAATCATAACAGGAGTAAATATTGCAAAGATGAAAGGCAATTGGTAAAACGTCTGCAGCATTCAAGGTCCTGGGAACTTTTTATCCGTACAAGTTAAACAGCCCTTCATTTCTCCTTCTAATAACTTACAAGCCCATTAAAAATATATATCTATGTATTCCCTCACCCCTAACCCTCCCCAAAACCAAATCTTTAATCAGCTACACCTTTTAATGCAGAATCAGCAGCAGCAGCAATGAAGAATGACCCTGTAGTAGCAGCCCCGGTGAGGCAGGGATTTTTTTCTTCTTTAGCTTTTTCTTTTTTTTTTTTCCTCTGCAGTTTCAATTGTGCCTTTGAAACATCTTTAAGCACTGGAGCTTTGTCGTTTTCATTTCTTCCTCCTGTTCATGTATTTTCCAGATAGAGTCCCTGGAAAAAAGAGTTTTCATTGTGCCGTGGTTTAACCCCAGCCAGCAACTAAACTCCATGCAGCAGCTCACTCACTGCCTCCCACCCAGTGGGATGGGGGAGACAATCAGGAAAAAAAAGCAAAACTTGTGGGTTGAGATAAGAACAGTTTAATAGAACAGAAGGGAAGAAACTAATAATGATAATAATAACAATAGTAAAATGACAATAATAATAAAAGAATTGGAATATACAAAACAAGTGATACACAATGCAATTGCTCACCACTCACCAACTGACACCCAGTTAGTTCCTGAGCAGTGATCCCTCCCAGCCCCACTCCCCACAGTCCCACTCCCCCCAGTTTATATATTGGGCATGATGTCACATGGTATGAAATATCCCTTTGGCCAGTTTGGGTCAACTGTCCTGGCTGTGTCCCCTCCCAACTTCTTGTGCCCCTCCAGCCTTCTTGTTGGCTGGGCAGAAGAAGCTGAAAAATCCTTGACTTAGTCTGAACACTACTCAACAACAACTGAAAACATCAGTGTGATATCAACAATCTTCTCATAATGAACCCAAAACATAGTACTATACCAGCTACTAGAAAGTAAATTAACTCTATTCCAGCTGAAACCAGGACACATTGTTATTAGTAAGTCAGACATCTCTGCTCTTTCCTATGGTGTATGTTATCCTCCTGGGCTGTGCAGTCATATGCTGCTTTGAGTTTGGACAGTACTTGGCACATGTACTCCCTGTCCGAAAACAAAATCTCAAGGTACCACTGCAATGCAAAGAATAGTCAGGGTAGAAACAATCATCCTTTTTAAGAGCTCTTCTTATTCCAAAATATCCCCCATACATAACTTCTCAAGCTCAGCTGTTATATTCAGGGTGACCCGGAGATTTTTGACAGAAGAGCTGAAAGCAGAACTTTAGTCTGCTGATGCAATTTTTATTCGCCTTCATTAGAAAACCATATCCATTACGCGACGGATTTTTATGTGTCTTTTGAGTCACTGTTTTGCTACATTGTGAAAAGTCTTGGCTCTTAGAAAGTCATCTCTGCGCTGTGGCACTGGCGAGGATACGGACAGGGGCTTGGGCAGGTTTCCCATGCAGCTCCATCAACCCACCTCAAAGGTGACATGCAGCATCTCCTGCCAGCCCAGCCTTGCTTACCCCCAAAACGCTGTCAAAGAGCCCCAGGCCTGAAACTGCCTGTCACCCCAAGAGATAACAAGGGGCTGGAGATAAAAGGACAAACTTCTTTCACCAGTAAAAAGAAATTGAGCCTTGAAGGCAGCTTCCAGAGGAGAAAGCTGGTATATTAATGTCTTGCTATCCTGGAACAGATCTCAGTAAAAACCAACAAGCCTTACAGTACAAGTTTCAGTATTTTCTGTACAATCCTGCTCAGCATTAGTTATAAATCTTGTCAGGTGATAGACTGTTTGTTCTCACACAAATAAAATAACAAATGGAGTGGAGATCGCAGAGAGCTGACAATCACCGGAGGCAATGCAACACTCAAGGCCCTTGGAATCAGAAGAACTTTTCAGCTCAAGAAGCTTAACAGCTCTTCATTTCTCTCTCCAGGAACTTACGAGCCCATTAAAAATATATATATCTGTATTCCCCTCCACCCAGAAGCCTTCCTCCTCCAACCAGCCGTGCCATTTAATGCAGACTCAGCAGCAATGAAGAATGGTCCTGTAGAAGAACCCCAGGGAAAAAGCTTTTTCTTTCTTTCCTTCTTTTCTTCCTTTTTGCAGATCCAGTTGTGCCTCTGAAATCTCTCCAAGCAGCTGGCACCTTGTCTTTTCTTTTTTAATTTCCTCCTTTTTTTGTTTTTCTAGGCAAGGTAGCTCGAAGAGAGGCTTTCATCTTCATTAGGGCCATACGTTTCTGCAGGTTCATTAGGCTCTTTTTTTGTTGCTATTGGTGTGCAGTTGTCTGCAACAAGAAAAATAGCCTCAAACATCATTAGTCTGCTAAAGAAAATTTCAGTGCTCCTTCCTGGGGCTTTGGGAATTTTTGCTGTGTTGAAACTTCAGCAAAATCAAGAATCTGACATCAGGCTTCTTCCTTTATTCTTTCTCATGCGCCTTATGACAGACATCATTCCTCAGGGCCCAGTCTTGCCTTTCCATAAACTGTACTGTAGTCTTAAATATAAGCCAGGGCAAAGCAAGACCCTGATGTTTTTCCAAGGCAGCAACACACCTGCAACGATTGCTCCCTGAGGTGTGAGCTGACCCATTCATCATGAAGGGTGTTGACTCTACACATAAAAATGACAGCTTAAATGGTATCTAATGATATTAGCTATTTCCCAGCTGATCATTTTAGCAGATTCATTCAGCCATGTGCAAGTTGGCATAGCTTGGGGCGAAAGGCCACACCTGGCCATTCAGAAACAGCCCCCTTGGTAGCTGAGTGCAGGTGAAATCAGGGATCATTTGTTGAAGAGCTTCTCATTTCATGTCAGCTGTCGGGAGGGCTCCAGGAGCCCACTCTGCTGACCCCAAGGCTAATACACAGATACAGTGTGTGCAAGTTCCTCCTAATGGTTTTTGGCTTGCAATCCTCTCCTCAGCATCTGTCTTGCTTACATTTGAGGTCAGTATTTTTTCCTAATTTATAGACTAAATAAATGAATCCATGACTTCTCAACAGACACCCTGCCATGCCCTGCTGAACACCAAGATTATTTCTAGCTGAGTGAATTAAACAGCCTGGGAACCCCAAAAGAGCACCTAGATGCCAGAGCCTGAACGTTGGTCCTCCAGAAATATCAGCCAGTGCTTGAGGTAAAAGACACAACCTTCCATACCAGGGTGCTAAGGACTCTGCTCTCAGGGATGACTCTCTCTGAATCAAACTCCTAATCAATCAATCAATCAATCATATGTCAGTTAATCCCCAAAGTCAAATTTATGTAAACATCATATTTATCTAAATACTCTACTTTACGCATCTTTATAGATGACCCCAACTCCCAATGGGCTCTACTGGCTCTTCTCAGTATTTCTGTCTGTATGTGCACATATACTGACAACTGTTTTAATCTCATCTGTCTGTTTTCAGCAGGACCTGTGAGTCCCAAGGTTATCCTGCTTCTAACACCTCTCTCCATGGAAGGACCCATAAAAATTTCTGCAATAAACAACAGATCATCCTCTGCTCTCCTGGCTATGTTTCATATATCTTCTGCAAATGACCAGTCAGATGACAACTTGCTGCCCTCATAAACTTCTTAAAGTGACTTCCAGAGACATGGTGGGCTCTGCAATGTGCTTAGCTTGCAATTGATCTCCACATACATGGTATAAAAAAATAATTTTATCCATGCAATGAGAAATTGGAAGGGAGGATGCATTGTAAGCATATTTCATCAAAAGTCCTCAGATGTAATTGCTCAAACTAGACAGGAAAACTAATTGAACATAATAACTGTGATAAGGCTTTCTGTACTTCATGGCAGAGGCAGCACTGTTGGCTGAGCTTAATCTGGCGTTATGGCATATGGGTTACAGGGAGAATTGTTTGCAACTCTAGCAAACAGCCTGCAGCCTGGACAGACTTAACATAAACTATGTGGCCACCAATTCAACTTCCTTGAAAGTAACAAGTGATTTTGAGAGACATAGACTATATAAGGTTGCTGTAGCCAAATATTTTCTACTTAAGTGACTACATTTTTACCTTCCTTTTTAACAGTTTTTACTCTGCTAATTGCTGTTGTGAATACAAAATTTATGGCATCTTGAGCGAGACCAGGAGATTCAGGGAGAGTAAAATAAAATGTAATTTCACATCAAAATAACTCACAGAGAAGCTGCTTCACTGACTGTGAGATTAATTGTCATATTTAATGCATTATAAACCTCTACTTGTTAATTTATATCAAGTCACCCCAAGATTTCCAGGCTGTTGCACCAGGCAGTTACTGATTCCAAGGTAGCTTATTCTAATATTTAGGTCCAGCATGGCTATAATCCATTAGAATCTTACTGCTCAATTACAAACAGATCGTTAAAAAATTATTTCATCCCATGGCATTGATAATAAATCCGTTCTTCAAGACCAAGTTTTATTCTGCAATGACTGACTGTGCTTTAGCAGATCAGCTTCAAAACCTTGCAATTTTGTTTTGAAAAACCTTGAAACCTTTTGAAACCTTGTTTTTGTGCACCCAGACTCCTGAGACTCATCCCCAGTTCAACCACCCACACAGATGAAGACATCACCTTCCTCTGAATCTAAGGCTGTCCTTGTGCCACAAACCATTGGCCAAACCATTGAGAGGGTTACACTTATTTGCACATCCACTTCTTAAGAATGGTCCCTAAACATTTATTATTGTTCACTGTTAAAGACAAGAGATGGGGTGAGCTGGATCTTTGATGTGACTTGGCACAGTCCTCCTTGGAGCACAACTTTGGTCCTCCTTATAAGTCAGTCTACCTGCCTGTAACAGGGATGAGGGGCAGGTTTGGTAACAGTGGTGTAAAATGAGAGTAATATTATTGAGGCTGTGTAAAGCCAATATCCATGACATAGGAATGAGGCCCAGAAATCTGTTGTTCTCACGAAGGGAATCAGATAACTCCTTCAGGATCATCTGGATTTACGTGCCATGCTGCACTGCTGCTGCTGCACAGGAAGCACGTTTTCCTTCAGACAAGGGCGGATCACAACAGGCAAAGGAAACCTCTGTTTCAAGCAAATTTAAAGACTATCCATGCATGCTTTAGAGGAACAAAATACCCCTGCCCACACACACAAACCAATCAAACAGCAGTGTCGTAAACGTGGAGACATCAGAGTGCAATATCCCTCTCTGACTCTCTCTGCACACCATACACACACACACAATGTTCGTCTCTGGGTCAGTGGAAAAGTTAATTAGAAGAACGGAGTTTCTTGTGATGGAAGATGCCACCCTGATATGATTCTGAGTCCTCTCTCTGCTTCTGATGAATTACAAATGACAGCGAGGGAAGTGAAGGACACCGGCAGTGACAGTTTGTCAGCCACGCTCAGTCTTGTACTTTTTTTGGGTGGGTAACTTTTTCTCCTCTCTTCATTTCACACCACTGCTATGACTTCCCTCCTCCCTTCTGCCCCCTTTCCCTTTCCTTTCCTTTGCCAGCAGGTGAATGGAAGGTGAAAGACAGGGCAGCCCTTTGAGCAGACCTCGTGAGCCACAAAGGAAGGGATTCAGACGAGGGTGGTGCAGGAGGCCTCTGGACAGGGCTTTCAGATGTGATAACTGTGATGCTGAGCAAACAACATCAGCAAATCCTGCTGGAGCAGGTGCAGGACTGTGTGCTGGTCGGTCTCTTGCCTCCAGACAGACAGGCAAAAAAGGAACCTAGCAGGGAAATGTTTCTTATCAAGAGATGCTTCTTCTTTCCTCCAGTCTACACATCTCTCCATCAATCAAGCCATCAAGCAGACTGGAACAGGGGTTACTCATTCCCGGTTCTTTAATTCTTTTTTGTATTTTCGCAAGTTGTTCATCTACCGCTACAAAGCTCTTGCTTTTCTTAGGTGTGTTGTTATGAGAGACGGCTGCTATCATCCTGGTCCAACATGGGCTGGGCAACTACACACTCTGCACAGTTATGATTTCTTCCATCACAGTATTTTTCTCCTACCAGAATATATGTCTTCTAAATACTTGTTTCTTCCCTTAAAAATAAAAAAGTCTTTTAGTGGATTTTTCAACTTGAAACATTTTGGGGAAAACCTTTTTTTGAAGTTGTAAACACATTTCAATTAATTTCAGAAGAAGAAAATTCTGTTTTAATTTTCTTGAAAATTATTTCAAGATGGCCCAGTTTTGGAATAAACAACTTGGGGGGCGTGGAAGTTTTATCAGGGCAGCAAACGCTCTGTGAGTGGTTGGAGTGTTCTGCATCTCTCCCAAGTGCTTCTCCTGCACAGAAGCAGATGACACACGTGGGGAGCCAGAGTCTTGATCTTGGAGCCAGAATAGGGATTTAAGCACTTATTTCAAAGGATGGAAAATTAAACAAATAGTAATAGAGAAGAGTATATGTTCATGAATTAGATCATGACCATACCTGAGTGAAGACGATTGGTTGTTAACTCCACTTCTATTAAAGTTCATATTCTGAAAGGCTGTACAGCTGCTAAATAAAAGCTGAAGTAGATTTCTGTGCTAACTTCAAGGTCATGTCTCTGCAGCATTATGGAATACACTAAAATGCTCAATTTATGCCCTATAGCTCACCAAAAATATAAATGTAGCTTATATTAAATAAACCTTTGCCAGGACCTCTTCCTCTCTAACTTTTTCTCCTTTGCCCTCTATATTTAATAGAAAAATATATTTCAATATTAGAAGCTTTTCTTTACTATATTTACTCTTTCCTCAGTGGAAGCCGTCATTGCCCCAAGGAAAAAAAAAAAAAAGATTTTATCTTTCCAAGTGAAAGATGACTCAAAGGTCTCAAGTCTTCTCTTGTCCACAAAATCCACTGACCTTAGTCCAGCTATTTATTGTCCCTAGCCTAAGAGAGCAATAGTAACAGCCCTGATTTTCTTTCGCTTGTGCCTAAATCTAAGTTCTTTGCCTATGAGTAGGCACGTGCCATATTGTGCACAAGTAATCTAGTTCCTCTTCCTTTACCACCAGCTTAACCCAACATGGTGACGGGAACTCTCACCATGCAGGGGCAGTAGTTTTGGATATCAGAATTCCCAGTCCATGTATTCAAGGACCATCCAAAAAATCATAGTGAGGCACTGGAGCATAAAAACAGATGCATTTCTTTGTTATTATTGCCTGCTGTTGCAGGAATTAGGGGAAAGACTCCTTTAGGGAATGCTTCCACCAGGAAGAGTGCAGCACCCTGTTAAAAATATGGCTCTCAGGCTGGAGTGGGGTTACATCTGACCAGCTTGGAGCACTCGCAGAGATTGGCCATCTTGGCTCCTGCCAGGGAAGATATAGCTTCAAAAGTATGTTGAGTGGGACGCCTGTCGAGTCTGTGCTTCTTTCATAGTGCATCCTTGAAATGGAGTCCTTCCCTGCACCCTTTCCATGGGAAGAAAGAACAGAGTTTGCCCTTTGAGGTAGGCTCAGACTGGAGTCACAGGCTTGGCCACCCTTGAGGTTTGGGAGGCTGAGGATCAGCTTCAGATCTCTCTGAATTCAACTAGAAATACCTCGCATCTTGTGGCAGACCTCATGTTGGAACTTCTCAAGATATTAGTCCTCAACCCTGGATGGTGCTGTGGTGCAGATCCAGAAAGACCAGCCAAAGCCCCTTGCCAGAGCACTGAGCACTAGAGGACAATCCAGAACCACAGGTCCCTGCCTGGGAAGAGTGTCTGTGGGATGAAATGCCAAAATAATCATATCACCCTTCTGTTAAGTCCTCTACTGCACAGAGACCAGCTCCCAACCATTTACTTTGCTGCTTCCACCCAGACTGAACTTCACAGGACACGTAGGCTTTACTGCTAACAAAGCAGCTCTTGCTCTTTCTGTCACATCTACAGTGCTAGTGACCTTCTTGGCTCTTGCAGACCTGACAAGGCAGCAGAGAAGCCTTTGTTCACCTTCTTGCTGCATCCCTTGGGCTGACTGTTAGCACCATTTCCCATAGTTTTTGCCCTGAGCTGCTCTGCCAAATGGTTTCACATTTTGAAGTAGGAGAGGAAGCTGTTTCCTGCAAAGAGATTATGAATTGAAATATTTCCCCGAGTGCCTGTTCACAGGATTTCTAATGCACTGGGCATTAGCTTAGCCCTCTGATGAATCAAAGTCATTCTGTAAAAATCGCACCTTAGTGTTGCATATATATTGTCCCTCTACAGCTTCCCTGGCATATTTATTCAGTTTACTAGTCAAAACTAGTTTCATGCTACACTAAGCCCAGCAGGGTCAACACCTAACCTATGAAAATCAAGCTGTCTCTTTTCTCTCTGCTTCATACATCATCATCAACCAAAGCTGGATAATAGAAAGCAGGTTTTGATCCTGGAATGATTATTGCTGCTGCTGCTGTAGCTGCTGCTACCTGGGATATGGCAGGAAGAAAGGCAAAGAGGAGAACATGTGAGTTTGCAGTGGTTTGATCCTGCAGACCTGGGGAAAAAAAGCAAGTGCAGTGTAGCTTGTCATATACAGTGAGGGCACCATGTGGACAAGGCCTGTGGATGTCTGTGGTAAGGCTGCAGATGCAGCTGTGGCCTGATATGGACATATAAAAACACAGCAGCACAGAGAAGTTGGAAGAGCTGCAACCCAAGGGTTGTGGCAGTAGGACCTCTTAAGTTCTGGTGAAGTCTAGATTAAAAAACATCTAATCAGTGGGCTTCCTGGTTGCAGACAGGAAGGAAACAAATACCAGAAGCCCTGGAGGGAGGATAATTGTGTGGTATTTGTTCTAGACTTCTGCAATGAACCCAGGAAACTGCTGCCAACCAAGACCAGGGACTGATCTTTCAATGGACCATCTGGGAACAGAGATGGTGGAGGATCCTGGTATTTCAACCATATCCTTTAGTACCCCTGAGAAGGCTTCAAGAATAGCTGAAATGTTTGGTCTATGTGAACCATGGGCAAAGGCCTGTCTGCACGTAACAGGGATAGGATAAGAGAGGAAAGGAGTAAAGGAGTAATTTAGGCTGTTCCTGCTCAGGGCTGCCAGATGGCAAGCTCACCCTGTGACCAGTGGAGAAAATCAGGAGCTGTATCTGGCTATCCAACTTAAAGTACATGAGCTATGCATATGTTAATTCAGACAAGTTATGCATTTTAAATTGATCAGTGTTTTCTCCCCTGTTTTTCCCTTCTCTCCCCGATTTCCTCCACTGACAGCTCTAGGATGGTGGTGTGATTACTCCCTTAGATGTGGCAGTGAGCATCAGGGCTGTGCTTGGAAAATGGCCAACAGTCCGCAGCCTTTCTGGGGGACCAGGAAGCCCAAGGGCCCAGGACACCAGGTTCTGGCAGTACCTGCAGAAGTGGGCACAGCAGCAGGGGTGGGTGAGGACACTGAGACCAGGGACACATACAGATCCCCACACGGTTGCATGCACTACTACAGTCTGCAGGTGTAACTGAGACAGTCCCTCTTTGGCTGACAAATCCAGCAAGAACAAGCTTTCCAGAATGACCAGATGCAATTCTACAGCTCGAGGTAAAAAAAACCCAAACGACCCCAAGCCATGGTAAGCAGGAGCTGAAACATCTCTCATCCTCTGCAGAGCAGGCACAAGGGGAGACTTGTAACACACACACATCCTTATTAAAGTTTTGAAATCATAATTAAAAGCATGTATTTCCATTGCGTGGCATACGCTGAGCTGTGGATTCAGAGCTGTGCTTACTCCTGTCTGCTACACCTGCCCTGCTGCACAGTGCAGCTCCGCGAAGCTTCGTCTCCTGTTGTCAGTTTTACATATCACTGTGTTTAGCATGCAACCAGCGCTCCTCACCTGCCTTTCACTGGAACTCAGCATGGCCCCCCTGCTATTGATTAATTTGCACTAATTAAAACCAGCAGTGTTTCTGCAGAAAAGAAAGATGTGTAAGTGTCAATAAATTATGGGAAATTTCACAGATTAAAGATTGCCAACTTCTGCTTGAAAATAACTAAACAAATGTTAATAGCTCTTTCCAAAGAGCCCAAATTCATTAACAGGGCTGCATGAATGGGCTCCAGCACTACTCTTCGATTTCAGTGTAGCTAACTTTTACAGGGATGCTCTGTCTAGGTTACAAGCTGAAAGACTTCACTTTTTTCAACATAGGTATTTCTGTTTTCAAAGATAATTTATGCATTGCTGTTTGCTCTTCCTTGCCAGCTACTCAAACCAATGGGTTGAATCAGAATTTTTTAGTGCCAACAACATGGCAACCCTACAAAAATCCCAAGCAAATAAACACAGGAATTGTGACAAGTCACCAAGCCAGCAGTGCTTGTTAGCAGCTGCTGGTAATAAACCTGCTGGAAAGCAGGTGCAATGAAGGAAACTTTGTAAATCTGTAACAAACAGCTGGGAACAAGCCTAGTTTTTAAGGCATGAAACTGGATTCAGGGACCTGAGATAGTGGTAATTCAGAGCAAGGTCAGATTTCTATTGCCCCAAAGCTGAGGGCACAGACCGAGCGAGCAGGGAGCAGCCCACCCGTGGGCACAGTTGCACTGTGACGGCTCTCTCGCACTTTCCTTTCCCTGCTGTGGTCTCTGTCCTGACCTCATTGCTCCCAGTTTTCAATACAGCACCTCTCCTTGGTGCCAGGGAAGCCAGCAGATTGCAAGGGCAGCTTCAGGAGACATTGGTTATCCGGAGGAGCCTCCCAGCCTCCACAGCTCACCATGGACTGAGGATTATCCTCAGGGCTTACAGATGTGTGGTGGCTAAAATCCAAATGCACCAAAATTTAGCAACTTGCTGGCAACTGAGGTTGCAGACAGCGTCAGCAACAGGCTATTCAGCAGGGACAGCACACTTACTGATTTTCAAGTGGGAGGAGTGAATTCCCGCAGAACGAGAAGCGTTATAAGGCCTGACGCGATGCCAGCGAGGCTGAGGATGTGGGGGCTTGGCAGTGAGAGACGTGCGTGTCGTTCGTTACAGGGTTAGGTATAATGATGCCCTCTTGCCCTTGATCTTTGCAGCTGTGCGAGGGAACAGAGGGGAGGAAGAGCTTAAATGTCAGCTCTGCACTGAGGCAGGTGAATTCCCCAGCGTTAGCAGTGGCTGGCCAGGATGAGGTCCCGTCCTGGTGGGAGCATCTCATCAGACGTGCTGAGAGCGGCAATGACAAATCAGGAAGCTCCTGCCGTTGGCTTGGTGGGATTAATTAACTCCCGCATTGTCGCTGCTGCCAATTAACTCCGTGGCTGCAGGCTGGGCCCTGCTGGGTTTTGGTGGGGAAGGACCGACGGGGTGGCAAAGGCTGGTGCACGGGAGCTGTGTGGCAGCACAGGGGCAGGAGCAAAGCCGGGGCTCGGCTGCACACATAGGAAGCAAAACGCAACTGGAAGTAGATGGAAATGTGATACAAACATAATAGTGCAAAGTCAAGCAGTTGGGTGCTACATAAGTAAGGATTTCTACTGCAGAGCTAGGGAGGGAAAGGGGGACCCCTGTCCTTTGGAAATCTTTCTGTTGGAAAACTCAGATTTATTAGTCAGTCACAACAGAAGAAATCTCATCAGCACAAGTGTTTCCACGAGAAACAGGGAAGTACTGATGCCATCGTACAAAGCAGTAGCAAGACTGTGTATGGGATATTTTGTACAGGTTATGGTTACTCACAGTCAAGACAAAATAGTTTAAACTGAGAAAGGCACCAAGAAGAGATGACTGTTGAGAAGATGCTGTTAGCCTGGTGCGACGGGTTTTAGCCTTTGATCTGTGGACTCCTGGGATCAGAAAGTCTCTAGACCTTAAAAATGTCCCCCGAAGCATTGTTTGGTTCCACAACTGGGTTGCCACATGGACCAAGGACAGAGATAGGACTGACTTCTCCATAGGCAGTGCACAGTATCAGACTGAGGGTATGTTTTGCTCTGTGGCTCACACTGCATTTCACTCCTAGTGAGGAATGTACATTTGGTCTGGTACATACCTTAGGCTGTAACAAATTAATCTCAAAAAGTCTATCTCTATCACTGTCATCCATAATGACCAGTATCTCAAGATGTAAAGGAGTTTATAAAATCAAGGTATGATTTAGCATTAGCTAACATGTGAAATTTAGCCTGTTGTTTGTTGCAGGAAAGACAAGAAAACAAGATTGACAGTTGTGGAAATGTTCAAAGGGCCTTAACCTATACAGACATCTACCAGGTATTTTGTACCACCAGCTGCCTGATCTGGCTAAAAACTCTAGAAGCTGCACTCAATAATCCAGTTTATGAAAACTGTGGACTCTTCTTATAACCAATCCAGTATGAGACTGTAGGAGTGTGGACAATGCTGCACTTGATACACCCAGAAATCTGGGATTAATTTCATCTTCCTATTTGGAGAACCAATCCACTTGTCATAGGTTTATTTTGCAGGCTAGAAAGAATAATAGGCATTTTAAAGTGCAGTTCATCTCATCCTAATACGGACATTAGGATGAGTGCCTGTGTCTCTCCTTGGCTATAATTGGAGCCTGGGCTGCCTAGCTCAAATGGAAATGTCTGCCTTGTAGGAATGAGGTGAATCCAAACCCTTGCAAACAGAAACCAAGGGCCATATTTTTCCTTTCCTCCTCAAGAGAGACAACCCTTTTAGGATGTTCCTATTCTGAATTGCTCAGCATTTTTCTAGATGGGTGCCTATGTATTTCTCTGTGGTGTTTCAGGACTTTCTTTCCAAGCACATGAGTGTTGTTCCTGTCTGACTGCCTGTCACAGGTACTGCAGTCTTTTGTCACTCTCCCAGCTCTTGGGGAAGAAGATGTGAAGTTTGTTGTAGAGAGGGAGGAAGGCATGGCCCACGGAAGGGTAATGGTCATTCAACCCAGTAAGCAGCAGAGCTAGGCAAAGGCCCCAACTTCTGATCTTTAGACTGTGCTGTCTCTCCACGTCACGCAATGGCATGCTTGTAGCTGAGTTGGGAGAAAGAACAAAAATCCTTGGCAAGGGAGACGTGGAGTTTAGGTTGTATTGGAAACTCACAGGAAAGAAACCACAATGTCACAGGCATTGAGTTGTGGGTGAGGCATTAAACCACAGTCATTTGAACTGAGCATGAATCTTCATGTTCAAAACAAAGCACATGTATTTCTTCCTTGGAAAACACACACTTGGGAGATTTCTCAGTTGAAGTGGATAGTTTAAGGAGACAGTGTGAACAAGGTATTTTTCACTCCGTCCCCAGGCTACTAAGTCAAGATCTTGCCCTTTATCCCAAAGCATAAGTTATCATATTTGCCTAGACTCTGAAAGACAGCAAGGTACTAGCAGAGCAGAGACAGGAGAAACATCATGGAGGAGCCCTGGGAACAGCTCAGGTATGAGGTAAAGGAGCAGCTTGGCCAGTCTGTACACTGGCACGTTCTGAAAAGAGTTCAGAGGCCAAACCAGAGGGTCAGAAGGTTGTATTAGAGGTGAGCAAATTGCATGGTGAGCCATTTAGGTGCATGAAGTGGCACTGAGGTGTATCCCTCAGGTGGGACACCAAGAACTGGAACTGCAGAGACTGACACTGGTTAGATGGGAAGTTCATGGGGAAGTGGCATGAACCTTGCACAGAACCTGCCATCCAACACAATTAGTCCCCTGGGAGTCCTACATGTGCTTACAAAAAATTTAGATGAAAGAGAGCGCTGTGTCGGCATAAACCCCAGCTCCATTATGCATGGGCTGTTGGTTTCCCTTTATTGCCAGCTCCTCTGGATTCATATCAGGAAGTCTGGAAGCTGCACATCCCTAATGAAAAGCAGAAGATATTCATTATTAAATCTGAAATGTTCCAATGCAATTGGTTGCTAGCAGATTTCAAGGTCTGTTTGAGTGATCCCCATGCAGCAAAACCAACACAATACAATGATGAAGTGGCTCTGGCTGAGGCTGGTGATAGATGTGATTATACCAAAACTTGCATTGGATTTGCTTTTTGCTGTCTCCAAGGCTGCTGATTCACCTAAAGAGGTGACTTCTGCCCTCAGAGGCTGAGGGTGGCTTCTTAATCTGCTCTATCCTCCTGAGCTTAGCTGGAAGGTCAGTAGAAAATATCGGATATATGACTGACAGTGTTCCACGTCTTTGTCATTAGCCAGGCACTGAAGTGGTAGTGGAAGGATAATAACTCCTATTATGGACTCAAGGAAAATTTGTTATTTTTTTAATCCTAGAGATGTCTGTGTTAAGGACCTGAAATGTGAGAACAGAGGTGCTACATGCTTGGCCTTCACTTCTTCTTTCCATGCTCAGCACTATGCCACAATCAGGCTCTGCTTTTTTGTTCAGTGTTTCATGGCTGGAGACTCAATGACCTCTTCTCTATGGGGGTCAGAGATGCCCCAGGACCATCAGACATTCTGTCCCCAGACTTCCCTACATGCAAGGAAAAACCTTTCCTTTCATTAAGTGGTCAGTTGGAAACATCCTCTCCAGATCTCTGCAACACCAGCTCTCAAACTATGCCATGAAACCCATGTTTCCTGCCAGGCTGTGGATGCTCTGCAGTAATTTCCAGGCAAGTTGGGTGCTTACCAGATATTCCACTACCATGCCTTTAAGAACAACTATATTCCTGCAGTAAAACATGCCTGAGCATCAAACCAGTCATGCTGAAAACAGTCTGAGCTCAAACTCAGGGAAGACAAAATGCAAATAAAAGTGAGTATTTACAAAGTCTAACTAGACAACACAGTGGCAGGTGAAGAAAGGCAAGAAAAAGCTACTTAATCCAGTAATACAAGGATCAAATGTACAAAGTCTCTTTCCTCCTCCCTGTATTTAAGTTTCTCTCAGTGAGCACTACTGACTGTCTGGATCTGCAGCGAGGGCCTGTTGGTGCAGCTTCTCCAAAAGTGGGACTTCTTGGGAAAACATAATGACAATACAATCCAGACAAGCAAGTCTGGAGAGCACCAACAGACAGTTTCAATATTCCCCTGTGTCTGCACACTGGGAAGCTTTATTCATGAAATACCTCTTATTTTAAACTAAAACAGTGCCTATTAGCTGGTCTCCAGACATCTCTGAACAATGTTTTTCAACAAAGCTGTTATCAGGAGGGCTGTACTTCTCCAGGCCTCATAGCTCTCTCTATTGCTGGAAAATTGGGGGTTGCTTTTCAAGTTGCAGACTAGAAGCAGGGGATGTATTTCCATTTATCCCAACAGGAGCATTTTAGGCCTGAGTCACATTACAAGAAACACTCTGAGGCTTCTTAATTTTTCAAGCCGCCTTCCATTTATTCATCAGGAAAACTATTTTCATGGTAAACCAGGAAAGTCAGTTTGTCTTGTAAATATGCAAATGAAACCCCTGTGGGTTGAGAGAGGAGGAGCAAGGCATGAAAGACGTCTTGCCTTGGGTCTGCTGATGAGACCTGAGCAAGCGCTGATGAGATGCTGAGCTGACCAGAAATTGCATGACCACATCAGGATGGCATTGAGCCAGAGCTAATAGGCCGTGCTGACAGGCTGTGTTTATTTAGCTGCTTGGGCTCCATGCCATGATACTGCAGTGAGATGGGTGCTGGTCAGCTTTGAGCATGGGCAGAATAAAACTATGTCAGTGGGGACGAGTACACCTGCAGCCCCTGTCTCCTTCCCACCAGTCACTCAGTCTGGAAGGAGTGAAGAAATGTGTCTCATTTTCCTTCCCATGTTCTTAGCACTTGCCAGTAGACTTGAAAACTGTCCATCTTTCCATTTATGCTTTGCAGAACAGTTTGAACTTCATGGATGAGCAAATATGAGCACTTTCTTATAAGCAGGAATATGTCCCATCTTCCCCATCTTTTCAGCATCCAGCAAAACGCTCCAGTAGACAGAACTCAATAGTTGCAGAGCAGTATGTGAGGGTTAGAGGTTGGGCTTCCCTTGCTGCTCTTGAAACAAAAGAAACACATCCTGGTCACCTGCGTTTGAATCTCCAGGCTTGTGTTGGAAAGGGTACCTGGGATGGGCATCTAAGACAAAGATTTAACCAGAAATCATGGTGACTAAAGCTGGTTGAGCAATGTGCAACTCCCTGCAAAAACCATCAATGGAAGTACAAAATGTGTGGGTTTTTACTAAACTCAATATTTTAAAGGAAATTCAAACCCTGAAATATCATAGCCACAAGCAGAGATATTTCACATTAATAATGTCCCTGTGGTATCTCATGCAAGTCAGACTTCAACCCCTTCAGCCTCTCACTGTCTTTGTAGGTGAGACCTCCTGCTCACACTCCTTCTCTGAGGGTTTCCTCCCTTGGAGAGGGGAGGCGATGTCCCTGGACCTCTGCCATGGTCCACCACAGAGGAGGCAGCAGATTTAGGGCATTCAGTCCATGGTGGGGAATGAGGATGAGAATTGCTATGACAAAACCCCTGTGTGGCAGCATTTCCAAATCAAAATATTTTAATAGAGACACAAACACACACACACTGGGGATTGGATTTTTTTTTTTGGCTGAAGTATTTAGGGTTGCAGTCAAAATGTTTTCATTTTTTAATATTTGTTTTTCTGAGGAATAATTGAAGTTTTTGCTGCAAAGCAGATACTTCACACAATAAACATGTCTTTAAAAAACCCCACAGTTTAGAGGGAAAATTTTCAACCATCTGTCTGGCTGAAGGACTATTGAAGAAGGAATACCAAGGGTTTATGTAGATTTTTTGCAACTCTTCGAGATCCATTAAAAAGCAGAAGCTTTGGCACATGTGAGAAAAGGTGAAGGACACAGAAAGGAAAATGAAAAAACAGGGCCAAGTGAAATGCCACAGTCAAAGGAAAGTAGTTCTGAAATAACTATGAAAATTTTCAGTAGCCATTTTCTATCTTTCTAGTGTGTTTTTTCCGTATGCAGCAATGGGGTATTGCTGACTCTCCTTGAAAAGAGAAGGGGCTACATTGCCATGTTGCTGTGGAAAAGTACTTTTCTCCATCAACAACCTCATTAAAATAAGCAGGACTATTTGTGCAGTGCGGTGCTCTTCAAAAGCAAGCGTCAGCATCTACATCTGGCCCAAACAACTCAGTAGAAATTCCCCTACGCCATGAAGCTGTGAGTTGGTTCAGGTGCGCATGCGAAAGAGAGAGAATAGCAGCAACCGGTGGTTTTTCCCTGTGGCTGGCAGCCAAGGCGTTGATTATCATCACGCAAGCAAAGGATCAGCTCATCAGGGGCTTGTTTCTCTGCACAGCTAAGGAGCTTAGTGCAATAGAGGTTAGCTTGATTCCAGGCAAAACAGCCAAACTGGCTGGCAATGTGGGCTCCACCTCACCTCTCCTCCTGGGGCTTACCCCCTCTTTTAGCATAAATCCTTAGCTCTGGACCCAGAGGCGGTGGGTAAAATATTGGTGGACCCTCCTCCACCCTCTCTGTCGGGCAGCTTTATGTGGTTTAGCCCTTCCAAAAAAATAAAAAGAGGAGGGGGGAATCACTAAACATTTTCTATTTCAAAACAGATTTCATCTTCCACAGAAAGTAATACTGCCTCCAGCCATGTGTAACTTATTTTTTATCCAACGGAGTATATGGGCTTATAACTAGATCCTGATAGGAACCCGGGTTTAAAACATTATTCACAGCAGGTTATTTGATCTTTATTTGCTGAATGCACTCAGCTGAATCCCTATCTCCAAACAATATGAGAAATAAAATGCCGGGCATGCTTCATTGGCCAGCCAGCTCATCTTGATTTGCAGAGATGACTACATCCCTCTCAGCAGTTTCAGAGAGGTACCATATCCCAGGCACTAAGATGCAGTTTTTCCTTCCTCTTTCCCCACGTGAACACTTATACTGTCTTGCTTTTCTCCTTCCCCCAATTAGGAGCTTTAAGAAACACTTCAGACCAGCCCTTTCCTCTCCCTTCACCATGACTTTTGGGAAATTGTGCTTCCCAGTGCATATCTGGGGATGCTTATTCAAAACCACTTGCCATCTGTTCTTGCGCAGAAGGTCAGATGCTGATAACCTGCTCAGGAAGCCGCAGGGCTTCATGACGAGACTGGTCACCTGAGGAAAGGTGGGTTGGAGGAGGCTGTGAGACCCTGGCAAAACTACCGCTACTTCATTTAATTAATATAACTGCTGTGACACATCTCAAGGCTGACCTTGTCTCTACCACATCAACTTTTCTGCAGCTCCTAGCTGTGCCACAGTTAAAGGTGGACATGGACATCGCAGGTGACCACTGGAACTGCTTCTTTCAAGAAACACCGTGATGACTACAAACCAGATTCATTACCAAGCAGGACGGATACGGCTTTGCTGTCCTGACAGGGAAGCCAGAGCAGCTTGGGGAGAGAGGCTGAGCTGCATGCAAGGAGGTCAGGTTCTTCATTCCCTTTGACTTTTGATGAGATATGCCTTTGAAAATCCTCTGTCAGATATCCCGAAATAAAAATCTCCAGCTTCCAGGCCAGAGCCCAAGCACAAAATATGCTTCAGAAACTCCAGTGTGGAGGGTCCTGCTGTGGCAGGGCTTTGGGGATGGTGAGCAAGTCCTTGGTGGACATCACTGCATCAGGATGGTGTCATTAAACCGGCCAGCATTCTGCACTGCTATTGCAGACAGAGCAGGCCAGGGAGACTTTTCACATGAATGTCAGTAGTTCTTATGTTCCCTTCCCTGGGATGCATTTCAAAGCCTATCGGCCCATCACAGCTAGCTCCACCTGCTTCCCTTTCAAGACATGTCAGGAGGCCATCTCGCTGCCAGGCAATGCGTAGGTTATGTTCATTTTCCCCGGGTGAGAGCAGAGCAGTGTCATTGACCCAGCTGAATGTTCCTTCACACAAACACAAATTAAAACCAACCCCTGTTGCCATTAGCCGACTTGCTGTACCGAGCAATGTGGCGGATTTGGCCCTGTCCTCCTTCATGTACAGCCTGGGAGTGTCACTGAGCCTGGATGGATGTGGCAGTGACCAGGACACCTCGGTGTTGGCTCTGTGGTCTGAGGGCAAACACTCAGGTTGTGTGTTCACTGGGGAAGGAGGGGGAGATCTGAGGAGGTGAGAATTAAATGTCTCACTTTTCTTTCCCAGTAATTAACCCTGGAAAAGAGAAGAGAAAAAAGAAACACAAACCAAACAGCCAGGGATGCAGCTTTGCATGGCTGGATTAGAGTCACAGTTGGCCTATCCCCTTGGGAACACTACTCTGCTATTAATAAAAAGATAAACAAGCCCTTTTATTTATTTATTTTCTCTTCTCTCCCCAAGTCCTTTGATTTCTCTTCTTCTGCTTCAGGGACCCCTGCTCCCTTCCGTTAGCTCTGTAGAGAGAGTGTTTGCAGAAGGAGTGTTTGCAAGAGGCTGCTCTAGGAAAGACAAAAATCAAGGGTAGAGGGAGCGTGGGGAAGAAGAAAGTAGGCAAAAATTATTTTAACCATTTCTAGCAATCACATCACCTAGCAAGACTGGCAGAAATGATGCCCTTCATTTATTCCTCTTCCTCTGCTGCAGCTGCAGGTCTCATTCCCACAGGCTTCCTCTAACTCCCTGAGGCCACCCCATCCTTGCAGGTACCTGTCTATCCCTCTCCACCCCTGGGGGCAGCTGTCTGGAGCCCCCTCGCTGAGCTAGAGACAGCCTTCTGGTTTTACCGGGTCCATGTGGGAATAGGGGCTGTCAGGCAGAGCGTGTGGGGGAAGAGTTACCCGCTGAGGAAAAGCTAATTGCCCGCTTTCAGACAAGGTGATGTTTGTATCTAAACCATCAGCAGAGTGCAATGGATCTCAGCGGTTCAAGAAAACAGAGAGGAAAAGCATGTCAATCAATGTCAGATTACTTGCTTCGGAGGGGATTTTTGCCAATTTTGTGGGCAGGAATGGGTATAGATTGAACTGTGGTAATTCTGTGGTAATTCTTTATACAAATTAGGCATTTAACTGAGTCTGAATTATAAACACTTGCCTTAAAAGAACTCTAAATACCTGAAAAATATTTCACAAAGCTCCTAAATTAATGATGAAAACTATTTGCCAGGCTTCTTTGCATGATCCTTAGAATGGGAAAAATGCAGATAAGGGAGAGCAAACACAGAACAGTGTTGAGCTACACACACGCCTGGGCACTAATTGTGGCCATGTTTGGGGGATCGTCTCATGAGTGCCTCCAGCCTTGATCTGAGAAAAAATTGGTTTCTGAAGGGACAGAAATGATTTGGAGAAGGTCAGAGCTTGGTGTGTTACTGCTTATTGCTCCAGAGACGTACAAACTTTGAGTAACAAGCAAGTCATCAGCATGGAGGTACTCATGATATGAGTTGTCCCTGTGCTCTGCGTGTCTCCTTGGTGAGCTTGCAGAAAAGAAGAAGAAGGAGATACCTCAGTGCTGCTACGGGATCACTTGCGCTGGTTCCACAATCACCCTTGCCAAGCCTGGGTACCAGTCTGACGTGCTTTTTGCCGGCATGAGCAGAGCTGCAGGGCAGTGAGGAATGGAGAAACGGGAAACTGAACAGTCAGGTCACTGCAGGGGCACACGAATGACAGAAAGGGTATCCCAGGGTCTCTACCCAGATACGAGGCCAGGCACTGCTTCATGAGGGATCTTTGTCTCCTGGACCATCCCTCTGGTCTTTCCATCAATGCTGTGTTGACCTTACTTTAAAAGTTTGAGAAATAAAAGCACTTTCTGCCTTTTTTTCTCATCAAGTGTGGAGCAGGGACGGGAGAGCAGCAGCCGACACTGCAGCCAGACACATTAGCTGGAAAGGGGCAGCCAAATCAGGATGTGTAAAACCCCACCCAGGCTGCCCTTTAATTTGCTGTTACATGGAGTGGAAGATTTGAAAGCATATTTCTGGGTAATTAATTCAAAGAGTGATTCTAATGGCTAATGCTGTCAGTTTTGACTGCAAGGGCGGGCTGGGGCTGGAGGAGGCAGTGAAGGAAAAGGAAAATTCTTGGAGGTCACAGGCAGATGTTAAAATATTTTGACAGCCCACATCCAAGAGGCTAACTTAATGAAAGGCTTTGGCCAGCACCTTCCAAGAGGTCTGAAACTGAATCCATTTATTTTTCTCTAGTATAGAATGCATGGCTTGGACAGTGGCTTGTCCATAAATCACCATTCTCCATTTGGTCAGCAATACCATCAGTCATTCTCAGTGCCTACCACCCTGCTCTCTGTGCCACTGCAGAAGCACCAGTGAGAGAGATTTGGTGTCTCTTGAATTTAAATCCCAAAGTTTCAGTGACATGCAGGGTAAGCTCTGCCTTTATCTCTACTGATTATTAAAGCCAGTGCAGCAAAGGTCCTGCACCTGTGTGTGGAAATATACCTGCTCGGTGGTGCTGGGGAAATGAAATTAGGAAGCTCTATTCACTGCATTATTATCTCCAGCTGCTTGGAAGGATTTAATCAAGCCACTGCAGCTTGCTGATGAGGATGTCTGCAGCTTGTGAGTTTGGTTCCTCCTGCACTGCATAGCCCTGTGCCATTTGCTAAACTCCTCCATCCTACCCCAGTGGGCTTGGAGTCAAGCACAGCATTTGCAAAGGATTTGCTAGGGACCATTCTGCTGAGGTTTTTCAAAAGATTTGGTCAGGAAGCTGGAAAGGCGCAGCTCCTGGCAGTTGTGTTCACTGGCTTTCACTGCTTTTTTTGTGCTTCAGAGAGCACTCAGAGTAAACAGACAGGGAAAGAAAACTTGTGAATGTGGAAAATAACTGGGAGGATATTTGAATCAAGTTTAAATTTTGAAACAAGGTTTGGGTCAAGTCTTCTCCTTTTGACCTCCTTTGCCTGTTTCCAGAGATTAATTCAGTTCCTGCTATGTATCAGGTCATCATTTCAGCATCTACTGTTCCTACGCTTCTTGTAACAGACTGTGTTGATAAATTGGAAGGCACACCCTTCCTTTTCTGTCCTATGCTTTTGTGCAGGGCTGTAATGCATGGAAAAACCTTTTTTCAGCCCAGGCCTGGTGTGGCTGCACTTCAAGATGGGTGAAGGGAAGCCATGTGCCTATACCACTTGCAGATGCAGTCACAGAGGTTGATTAGACCAAAGCTGGCAGATTTCCACCCCAATTCACTGCATCCATTTTGTTCAGCTCTCCAAAAAGCACAGAAGAAAGACATCTGTATGCAGACATGGACAGAATTACAGGTACCAATATATACGGTATAGACCACCACAGAATTTGGAGCAGAGTCTCACCAGCCTGGGGCTCCTGGAGTTTGAGTACCAGGCTTGTGCATGGTGGCAGAAGACAACATCTGCCTCTGCACATGTTCTCGGGAACTGGTGTATCACTGAAAGACTTGTATAGCACTAGAGATGTGTAAATCCATCTACAAAACAGATGCACAATTGCACACTTGCTTTGTACGCAGACTCTGTCACTCCATAGATTAATTAGGTAAGTGCTTGCCCCATTGGCTAATCAGCTGTATTTGGGCATGCACCTGGACTTACTGCAGGGCTAAATTAAGCATATGTCTTCAGAGTCCAAAAATGTCTAGAACTTCTGGTCATGTCAATATTATTTATTTATTTATTTCAGTTTTGTAAAGCTTCTTAACCAACAATGAAGAAGGCTGCATGCCTGCAGTCAGTCTGTCTGAACACATTTTTCATTAGCAGTGCTCCAGGTTGGCAAATGAGCAGCAGTATCTACATATATAAGCAATTAAACCATTGCCTACATAATATCCACCTCCAGGTACCCCAGGAAAATCAATAAGTAACATTCCCAGACCAGCAGCAGTCATCAGTCCCTCTTTGCCATCAGTAAATAGGTTCTCACCCCCTGCCCCAACCAAAGGATGCAGGCGACAGAAGGCAGATACAGCCCTCGCGTTCCCCTCTGAGCAGCTGACAAAAATCCCTTTCTCCCCTCGTGTGATAATAACGGCAGGGAGGGCACTGTCAGGGGTGTGCCAGCGCGTTCTGCCTTGCTGGCCAGCGAGGGCTGCTCTTCCTTCACGCTCCGCTGGTGTTGAGCTCTGCACAGAAGTTGCCTCCAGCAGCCCTTGCCAGCCCCCTTGATATTTTGGACACTGAGCGCTGCATGAACAATAAGACCACGGTGCTTGGGAGGGAGTGGAAACAGCTCTTCTCTCTTCTGCACTGGTGAAAAAAAAAAGAGATCTTTCTCTTTAGCACTTTATTGTGAAGGGACATGGGGCAGCTGGGAAGGATTTTTTCCTCCCTGTTGTCTCTTTACAGCTTCTGCAAAGCCAGAGAGATCTTCGCCTGCTGAAGAAGGGCATGAAAGCACACGGCAGGTTTTGCAAGTGTCCATTAAGAACATAAGGTACACCCAAGACTTCGGCGTTAACTCACATCCAAGCTTTTCATGGCAACGGTGTGAATGCAGGTAATGTCAAGCAGAAGCACCCTGGGATCAGAGGCAGACTGGCAAAGCTGAGTTTTACTGATCAGGGGGAGCAGGACGAGGAGGGCAGCTTTGATTCATTGCAGCCCCCAAATATCTCTGGGGCTTTGTCTTGCTCTGCAAAACTCTCCCAGGTTCGCTTGTTCCTGTGGGATTTCGTTCATCTTCGGTAGCAATCTCACAGCAGCAGCTCCTGAATGATACGAGCTGTGTTAAAGCTTAGAGCTGGGGAACATCTCCTCTCATCGGGAGCAGGAGTGAAGGACCAGGCTGAGGAAACTAGATCAGAGGTGAAGACTGTTATTCTTAGAGCACCAAAATCACCCAAGTATCTGGGGGGTGGAGGGGCGTACAGAGCCTGGTATTTAATCCTTGCACCACACAAAATACTTAGCATAAGGGGAAAGCACATAGTAGTAGAGTTTCAGATTAATTTTTACATGTTGTTTTCTCACTAATTTTTCATTTGGATAATTCTACAGCTTTTTTTCATCATTTCGTCAGAGGGCACTGATATCTTTATGCTCTTTTTTCCTTTAGGGAAACTGAGGCATAGAGCAATGACAGGACTTGGCTGGTGGTCTGACAATGGGCTGGAATACATATTTTCTCAATCCTGAAGACCCCAGACTGGAGAGTCCCCAGCTGTTTGTGGGCAGCCAGGTGAGGGAGGGTAGGTAAAGCAAATAAAAAATGCAGCATGGCTATTATCTCCAATCCCTTTAGAAATAACCCTATATCCCGGTGTCTGGCAGAGCATTCCTCCTCACTTGTTAATGTGCTTGCTTAAAACGGTTGCCCTTAAACTTCTACCAATGCTGAAGTTAATGGACTGCCCTTTGCCACCTCAAGCAGAGGCTGTGCTGTAGAAAGCTGTGCTGGGCTGATTCATGTCAAGACTGTATAATCAGAGATGGAGAAAACTTGGGAAGTGGCTCTTAGGAGGTACCTCCTGGGTTGAGAGCAACTTCTTTTTGTGTTTGAAAAATACAGTGGTTTTCTACAAAGAAAGGAGAAAGTTATGTCTGCAAAACTTCTACAACTTAAAAATTACTTCAGGCTTTCTGTGAAAGCCCCACACTTTTGCTGATGAGAGGATAAATTGCCAGATATCTGCCCAGAATGAACTGGGGGAAGAGGGAGAAAAAGCCATCTCTACCACCACAGCTTCGAGATGCTTTAGAAAGAGCCAGAACCTTACTTCAGATTGAGGATGGATAAAATGCTGATGTTGTCCCAGATCCTAAAAGCTCCTAACCTATGATTAGAATGACTAATCTCACTTTCTTATGCACACACAAACACACCCTTCACCCTACTAAGGATGGGTTTATCAGCCAATGTTTGTCAGACCAGCTCTGAGCTGGATCTTAGCAGAGCAGATGCAGCTGAGCTGCCTCTTGCCCCATCCTGAGACTTGTCCAGATCTCGCAGCACTGCTGGCAGACACTAGAACCGTGCATGGGTTTTTTGGCTGGTGTGAAGAGGTGCAGTGCGGTGCCTTTGGAGCAGAGGCAGGAAGGGGCTGGGGAGTGCTGCAGTGGCAGGATGAGTCCAGCAACTGGAATAAAGCCCGGAGGTCCCATTAGAGCTGAGATTCAAAGGGGGCCTCGACTTCATAGGGGTCTCATCTTAACCCCATGCCACAAAACCACCAAATCCCAAACATGGCACTATTCAGTCATGGTACCAGTGACGTTGTTGTAAACAACATTCACTTTTTGGTATGGTGAGGAGTGCATGGGACTGAGTATGGGAAACCACATCTGCACAGGGGAATGATGCTGCAGGCAATGTGCTGGGACTGGTCATTGGGGAATGGATAAATGGGCAGCAGGTCAGGAATGAGGTTCCTGGAACAGCTTCACCAGGGACTGAAGGATGGGAAAATGGTGGAGCACAGCTTGGCATTATGCCGTGTTGGCAAAGCTCTCTGGAGTGCTGGGGAACAGAGAAGCAGAGAATGATTTTGGCCAGGTTTCAGCATCTGCTAGAAGTGGTGTGCATGTGTGAGGGCTGGATAACCGAGGCTTTGGCAGGTGGAGGGATAAAAAGTGGCTTTTCTGTTATGTTGCAAAACTCAAAATTTCATGAGAGAAAAATATGCCTACGTCAAATTAAAACAGAGCATGTGCAGGAGAAAGGATTCAACTCCCTGAAAAAAAATTATTTGGGGGCTAACCTGAAATGCTGCATTTGAGCTGAAACAAATAATTCAGAATGTTTGACCCTTATTTCTTTAAAAATCTTTTTGAAGATTCATTTTTAAATGGAAAATGCCATTTTGAAACAAAAAAGTTTCCCTTAAGAATAACTTCAAAATGAAACATTGCAACATTTCCAAATATTTATTTCCCTTTGAAGGTGTTGAAATGCAGTGTGTCACACTTGCCTACAGCTTTGCCCTGCTCTTTTTATTCAGCCTAAATAATTTTCTCAATGCAACCTGAGCAGTTTTAGTTCCCTTGAAGTTCTGCTTTTGGGGATGAATTTACAATTTACTGAAAGAATATCTTTTCAGTTTTACTTTAGACAGAGGTAAATTAGCAGAGCTGTTTTGGGTAAGGAAATACTCAGTTTAGTTCCTGCTGTTAGAACTGCTGATGGTCTCCATTAATAAAACATCACTTTCATAAGACATGGGCTCATCTGAAAGTGCATAGAAGAGAAGACCTGAAAACAGAGCTGAGGAATGATAAAGAAAAAAAAAAAAATTAACGGCATAAAAAGGCTACTTACATTTATGGGATTTTTAAAATAGCATTTAGATGGAAAGCTGATTCCCCATTTTTGTCCATGCCGGTATTTTTTCTCAGGCTATCTGAAATTTCAGGAGTTAAGGGGAGAAAAAAAATCTTGCATTGCACCATATATGCCAAAGAAATGCAATACAATCTGATTTCACTTCTTTCTCTCACGCCTGAATGTGCTCATTTTTGCTTACAAAAGGAAAGACACAAAAGAATTGTAAGAAAAGGAATCAGATGGTGCCGCCCGATACTGTTTCACAGCTAAAACGTGAAAACAAGCCCAGCTTCTTCTGCCGACACTCAGGTCTCAAAAAAAAAAGGGTTATTATTCTTTTTAAAGGGAAGTCTCTTAAAGGGAAATTGCTCCGAATTCGATCAAAAGCACCATTTATTATAACTTAGCAGAGCGGTTGCCTCCCGCTGCCGACAGCCCTGCCGATGCAAGGAAGGCTGCAGAGGCAGCGTGCCTTTTGCCCATCTCTTTAGCAGCGCCAGCTCCCAGATTCACCCTCTGGGTCCCCTACCTCTACTACACCCTTTGCAGATGGACCCTGAGGAAGGACCTACTTGTTGGGCTCTCATCGCTTAGTTATCCCCACCTTGGATGATGCACGACCTTGAGAAATTTCAAGGTCACGTGTCTGCCCCACGCTGGATGGTGGATCACAGGCAACACGGTGGATGGAGCACATGGGCATCCGAAGGCAGCGAGCACCCGGCGGCTGGCATCGCCCCTCCTGCCGGGGGGTCCAGGCTCATCCCACCTCCAGCTCCCCACTGAAAGCCCAGGCCCAGCTTGAGGGAAACAGAGCGACACAACACATGGTGTGCTGCAAAGGCTGTACCGGGACCTGTATTGCTCTCAGAAGACTCAGTAATGAGGAAAACAAATGGTGTTTTGTGGCTTGCGGTCGTTACGTAAATATAAACAGTTTCACCTCCTCCTGTGTCCAAGTTTCTGGATATTCGGCACAGTGTATAAGCACAAATAGGTTCACCCCCTCCCTCCAAGGACTATAGCTCCTCTCAATAGATGGGTTTCAAAGAACCAAATCCCTCACAGGCACTTTAGGGAAGGCTGTTTTCCTCTTTCTCCCTTGCTATTCCCTCCTTTGCCTTCCAGATTTTAGTGGCTTTTTACTGTGCTCAGGTCAGGGTGAAGACCAAGAGAAACTGTGGTCCTAAAATCATTTGGTCTGAATGCTTTGTGCCTTTCTCATATGCTGGCAAAATAACATCTTAGCACAAGTGGAAGGAGACGCACTTGGGAATGATTGTTATTTTTAAGTTCTGTCTCGGCAGACAACCACTTGCAGCATTTACTGTCTGCCACATAGGAAAAAACTGCATCAGTCCCCTGTAACCAAACTAACACCAGCCTTGCAGTCTGGTTCAGCTAACATGACCTGTCATTGAAGGCTCTACTGTGGTTTCTATCATGGTTAAGTCTCATCCTCCTGGCTTTCATCCTCAAATCTCAAGCACAAACTGAAACAAGGGAAATCCTGATCCAGAAGTTTTCCAGGCAGCTGCTCCTTCGCTTTGCCAGCTACAGAGCACAGGACACCAAGGTACATCACTACCTGCCACCACATCCCCCCTGGTGCCCGGTACCAAATTGTAGCACCACTCCTGGCTGCCATTGAGAGAAGGCTGGTTTACCCTGCTGCTTTACATCTGCTTCTCAGTTTTTGCAGTTTTCAACAGCATAGCAATGGGCTTCAGGAAATCCAGGGTCTGGCTTGCCTTACAAGACTTGCACTGCCTCAGCTGAAAGGGAGCCCACCCCTCACATTTATGTATCAAGCCAAGGCACAATATCCTAGTGGATCCAGAAAACCTGGAGTCTAGACTTTGCTCATCACCACTGATGTGCTTTATAAACCTGGGTGAGTTAAAGGGCTTATCTGAGGAACAGGAAGCATTTGAATGGTTACTTCTAGCCACTTCCATAAGCTTTCAGATGAAAACCTGTCGATGAAAACATCTCAATGAATGGGGCTTTATGCAGCTTGTGGTTATCTGAATAATCCTTAATACCAGCTCCCTCTTCCTGCCTGATTTCTGCTGTGGTTAAGAAGCCTGAAGTAGTAAGATTAAGAAGCCTAAAGTAGCAAGAAATATGCCCTAAAGCAGTCAGCTAAGGATCCTAACTTAATGGGAACATCTGCAAAGGACTGAGAGCTGGAAAATTTGCTTTGCAATATTGGCTGCTGTGTCTCAAGGCACAAATGGATTCCTCCCAGAGAGGAGGCAGCAAGACGGAGCAAAACCAGCATATGCTACTGCCCCAGCTCGTAGGGCAGAACCCCAGCACAGTTTCAGCCAGGAAGATTAGCACTACCCTGAAGCTGATCTAACACGTGCTATGAAACAGGCCTCACTTTCCCCTGTCTTACCAGCCCTGTGAAAGATATCAAAGTAGCCCAGAGCTAGCTGTCTCCACTACAAGCACAGCCTGCCCAGAAGCAAGGATCTGACTCAAAAAGCCTCCTCTAGCATGAGCCACAATAGGACCACCACCCTTCCTTTCCCCAGTGCATAACAGCAAGATACACTCTCAACCCAGCCCATCATCCCAACACCCTGCCTTCCTGCATTTTCCCTTCTATCACCTGCAGCAGAGCCCGAAAGCTCACCGAACAGGGCTGGGGGCATTCCACCAGCTCTTAAACCTTCCTTCTCTGCTCTTCTGCCAAAGCCAGAAGAAAAAAAGGATAAAGCAAAAGACACACAAGCGGAGCTTCTTGAACTTTTTAGGTACAAAATACCTGCAGGAGCAGTAGCTAGCCATAGTGAAGTGGGAATTTCTGAAAATGCAGATCAGAGGAAAATTCTGCCCTGAAGTTCAGGAGGGCAAGAGTTACACCAGCAATTTGAAAAACATTTCTTTGCCCAGATGGTGCCTTGAACATAAACTGTCAAAGTCATTACTCTGACTTTATTATCAGGGTTATGTTTTCTTTATTCCTTTTAATATTCCATATGCTGGTCATATAATACATTTCTTTGTATTCCTCTTCTCTTTTATTCTCTTTGTTTGTTCCATTCATGACTTATCACCTTCTGGTGGCAATTTAATTATCAGATCTATATTATTAGTATCTTTTTTTTTTAGAATATAATAAAAAATTTCAGTACAAAACACTGCAAGTAATTCAATTTCCATCAGTGAGGAAGGAAGTTGGACGCATTCAATGAAAGGGAGGAGAGTACTTGGCTATAACATTTTTAATAAAAATATAATAGCACTTTGTACTTTTTAGCATCTTCTATTTGGAGAACCTTGTGGCTTCATAATCATTAATATTGCTTAACTTTTCCATTGCACTTTTCATCTATAGCTTTCACAGCACTTTCTGAAGGTGAATCAGTACCAGCCTCTCTATTTTGCACCCAGGGAAAAAATGTGAAAGCCAATACAATCCAGCCAGCCAGGGTTACTGCTGGGATGAGATCCCAGGCATCCTGGAGCCCCACACTGAAGCCCTTTCCATTGGATCGTGCTGTCCCTCAATATGAACCGTTGCTCATCCCTTTCCTTGAGTGCTAAACAGCCCCATCTCCTTCTCAGATCTCCTTCAGTTGTCCACAAAAGCCCAGGGTCCATCACTCCTCAGACTTGTATCTGCTTTTGTGCATTCTGCCATGTCCATATAGTTCTTGTCTAGTACAAGGTACTAATCTATCAGGTTGCAGATGTGACATAAAAAGAGTGAAGTGATTCTTCAGTTCACATGGAGCTGAGCTGCGGAACATGGATACTGTGGATGCTGAAAGTTTACGTGGGTGCAAAATATTGCCTGGTTAAATGCACAGAAGGAAAATCTCCAAACAGCTGTTAAGTACAGAGGTGCCACCTTGGGTTCAGAAACTCCCTGATCTACAACTAGTGCACTGTTTGAAAGAGGGTAATTATGTGGCCTCTATCCTGTTCCCTAGCCATCAGCTACTGGCCAGCACCACAGATGGATGCTGGGCTCACATTACCCTTCTCGGCAAGTACCAGGCCAGGCAGCCTGAAGAGGAGGGGGTTGCTTGATGGCCCAGAAGTACTATGTCTTGCACCATATCTGTGTGACTTGGAACCTACATCTCAGGACACACCGTTCGATATGAGAAACTCTGTATGCAAGGCAAGATCCACCCTTTGCAGGCAGATCCCTTTGCCTGTGTAGTGGCTGCCTGGCTTATCCATGGGTACAAGGATCCTCTAGATAGGCCCTGTGGAACTATATCCTGAGCAGGAAGCAGTTTATTTTGTTGTGCATTCTTTTCAATTTCCATGCTCCCTAATAAAATGCAAAATGACTCTCTAAGAATTAATGTCTCCAAATAATGTATATGATACTTCAAATTGGCTTTTTCGCCACCTCTAACTTCTTCCTAAAATAGGTAGGTTCCTACTTTTCCTATCCATAAAGACAGTTCTGCTCCTGAGGCTCCAAACACAGCACTCAGAATGATGGAAGATGTTATTTTCTGATCAGTAAAGTGTTTAGAGAAAGAGCTTTCCTTATTTTTCTTCTTCTTTAAATACCAGTCAGTTTTCTTTTCTGTAGATCAAAGCTTTCATGGCTTTTTTTGTTTGTTTGTGCATTTGTTTCTTAGGGTCAGAAATGATTTAGAACACAATGGCGAAAAAGAAATCACCTTTTCTTTCCCTTTTGCTTCTTAAATGAAACCACTAAAAAACATTTTCAGCTCCAAAATTATCACCCAAACTCAAAACATGCACAAAAAATGAGTGGGGGAGAAAGACAGAAAAAAAAAACACCTAGAAACACATTCATGGGACTAGCATGTGTGTAGCAGATTTTTTTTTTTTTATTACTAGGGAATTATTGTATCTGCGAGCCAAAACAACAGCACTCCCTGATGCCAACTCCAGCTGTTCCTCCCTTGTAAAATTTATGAGCTGTTTTCAAGAGCTCGACTAGATCTTGTGATGGAACTTCAGTGTAGCCATGAAGATATTTTTTAATTGCTGCGATGTTGTCAGGTTTCCCTGTGACACAAAGCGTGCTGTTAGTTGGCTGATTAGAAAGCATACTCCTTGAGATGCCAGCCTGCTGGGTCACTGAGCTAGAGTAAAAAGTCCAGCCAGACTTCAGATCTACTCCAAATCCTTGCTGGGAACACTAGCAAACAGGCTGACAAAGGCAGGTTGAAATAGTTTTAAACAAACAAGTGCATGGGTGGGAGATTTCAGTATCTTCCCAAGAAGTTCTCCACAGAGCTCCAAGTGGCGTCTTGCACCGTAGGCAACTGCAGCTACATTGCTCGTGCCCTCTGAGGGATTCCGGCTGAGCCTGAGGTAGATACAGCAGCCTGGCATCAGTCCAAAACATCTGGCCTCACTATCTTTAGGTTGTGATGTAAAAGTGACATCCTGAGCACGTTTTGCCATTGGAAGTCTTCTAGCAGGTATCATGAAAGTAAGAATTTTATCTTACCTAATCAACATTCACATTTCATTTCAATTATTTATAAAATCCTAGAAAAGACCATGGCTTTTCCATGGACAGACCATGCAGCAACATCATCAGTCCTGGAGAGGTTGTCCAAAGCAACTGAAGTTAAGGCTAGATATTGCCTTGTTCAGCTAGCTGGAGGTTATTAGCTCAAGTACTCCATCCTCCATACAAGGTTCAAGCCACCAGAAATAGAGAAAGAAGCACAAACAGCTGACATGGATTATGCAGCCACTAACTAACAAGGCCTGTGTCATTTCTGAACTTGTGGTTTTATATATTTTCATGCCACAGAGATCTCAAACCTCTAAGCATCTCAAGACCTGTAAGACAAAAGCCTTAAAATATCTGCCAAGGACACACAATAAAGGACATAAAAACTGAAAGAGGAAATTGGAAGAGCAGGGGGATTATTAATTGCTACCTTTTAAGCAAAGCTGTCTGTAGTATTAGGACCTTTTGTGGCTTGGCATTTGTAGCCTTGGTAAATTAGAGCCATAAAAGAAATTGGCCTCTCCGGACACAGGTAAAATCAGGTGTAATACCAAGGGTTACTAGTTAGTTCATGGTCCTTCAGCATATAGAAGATAAAAAACACTAAGCCTATACTTTCATCCCCAGTTTGGCCCATGCAGAAGATATCAGCAGACACCCCCACATGAGGCACAAACTGCTGTGGCTGTCCTGGGGAGAAGGCGATGCTGTTAGTTACGAGGTCAAAGGACTGATGCGGAAAGTAGGAAAATCATGGCTTTATCCTGTCTTCCCCTTTGAGATGATTTACATCCGTAGGAGTGCAAGGAGCAATCAGCCCCACTCTCTTGCCTGTAAAACCATAGAGCGTCTAATCCAAATCACTGTTAATATTTCATTCAAGATCAGTAGACTTTGGAGCCAGCCCCAGGCTCAGACTTAGCATGTCTTTTTGGAAGCTCAGTATCTGATTATTATTAAGATGTGAGAGGCTCCTGTGAAGCAGAAGCCTTAACATTCCTGTCGAAATGAGACTTGAAGCACTGAAAGGGAGAAAAACTGTATCAGCTGGGCTGCATCTTGCCCTACACTCAGGAAACTCAGCACTGCTCCAGGAACAGAGGGAAGATATGGAAGTGATGGACTCAGGTGACTGGAGATATTTTAATATGATATCATGTAGCCTGGAGTTCCCAGTGCAAGCAGCATACGGGAACTTGCTGCTTTCTGGGATCTTGGTTAAAGATAAGCTCTGATGCTGGGTATATCCTTCAGAGACTTTGCACTTGTTCTGAACTGCAGTGGTGGTGGAGTGTCCTCTGCTCTGCCTTGTTATATAGACAACACAAGGCATAAGACAGCGAATGGCATCAGCTGGTGGAAGCTGTTTTTACATCCCTTTCTAACACTGTGTATAGTTTGGCTTGACCTAGAGAGTTATCTAAAGGAGTAGGAAGCAAATAAGAAGACTCCTAAGCCACCTCCTTTTTTAGTTCTCCATCCCCTCCCACCATGGGACATTGTTGTGAAGGGACTGGCAAGACAAATGTGTCAGAGATCAGAACGCCTCCTGCTGTTTGGGGCTACATGGTGTTCCCCGTACCCTTCTAATGATTGGAGCTCTCCCAGCTGTCCTTGGTGTTTGGAGTTGTTCCTCGTTGTGACTTAGTTTGTCACCTCCATGTCTTCCCACTGCTGCTGGTAGGATGTAAAGTCCAATAGCTCCAGGCCAAATGGTAGCACATCTCATAAAAATGTAGTATTTTTGAGAATGAATAAGAACAGAAGATTACAGAGTGCATGTGTGTTTCCAAGATTTTATTTTTTTAATAGGTTTTATTGATATGACTTCATATAACAGATTAAAGGAATGTAGCATGGTAGAAAATTCAGTCTGGACTGCTGATTATAACTTTGACCGCTGCACTACTAGGGTCTGTCCATAGCTGTTTGATCTTTTACTACCAGTCTTGAGTTTGCTGAAAGGTGTTGTGAGCTGTTTTGGACTCTGTAACCAGTGGTGGCATGTGGACTCAATATAACATGGATCTTTCCTGAACTAGATAGTTACTCATTCATGGTGATCGAAAACAATGACCCCTGTCCTTAAATAAACTGATAGAAAAATCCATTAGTATCCTCAGAAAAGACTGGGAGAGACACATGGAGAGCTTGCTTAAGCCTAATGAAGTCACATTAGTGGGATACCAAAATGCAGCCTTCATGCCATGATCATTTTAACCCCAGGAGGACCACAAATTCTGTATGTATCTAGCCAAAGATGCAGAGCTCTCCCATTAGCACTCTTTAAGTTACGCAGGTGGATGGCAAAGCAAGGAGCAGAGAGCCATTGCTGTCTTTCCTATGAAAGAAGGATTAACAAAGAGTCTGTCAGTAGGAGCCTGCTAGTGAGAGATCCCCATAATGGCAGAGCAAGTGAATAGCATGTGTTTAAAGAGCCCATAATCCTATATTTACACAACAGTCCTTAATGGCTCATTCAGAGCCATTGCAAAGAACGAAGTAAATAGTGTGGTTAGAAAGTCTGTTACTTTATATTTACTCACTAGACCGTCTGCTGTGGGAGCTGTGAATGTCATGGAGAGCTAAAAGGAGCATTATTTTGATTTTTTTTTTTTTTTTTTGGCTATGAAAAGCTAACTAATAATGATACTGAAAACCACTTTCAATAGGAACTATACCTTCACTTTGCACCAGTGGAGAACAACCATTAGCACACTTTGTCAAGGAAAGGGATGCATTTATCATCACCTGGAGTCTTTTCATAGAGACTGGATGTGCTCTAAAAGATATTCTTGTTCAACAAGACGTTATTGAACTCAATAGCACTCACCTGTGTGGTGGGAAAAAATTAATTCCCTTCACTGCAAGAACTACTGGGAGGGTATAAAATGGTCTGTTTTGCACATATATTATTCAAATGGTCTCTTCTAGCTTTAAAATATGCTACATTTGAGACTGGACACTAAATTTATTCTCTCAAATGTTTATTCATGTAAACACTCAAATCTTCATTAAAGTCAAAACTATACACACAGATCAGACTAAAGCAGACAGCTGATTAGCATGTGAAATGAAGATAACATTAAATATTTGGAGATTTGCATAGCAAATAATTATAAATCCAAAGTTAGTGGTCAGTTATGAAATGGACTGTAAAGATCTGACGAAGTCCACTCAAACAAGAAAAATTCACAGAAGAAGCCTAAGCTAATACCTAGTATTTTAGATTCCTGAAACATTACTCAAGATCTTATCTGAACCTTCACTAATTGATCCTCAAAATTCCCACGAGGTATTGGCAAGCACTGGAATGAAGCAAATAATTAATAAGAAATCATTTATGCAATGATTTTTTTTCTTGTTTCTGATTGTCTACACAGATCATTGAATCTATTTATTATACACAATGACTCACAATTTTGTCAATAATACTTTGCTTGCAGATAGTTTAAAATTTGCAACTAGAAGGAAGAAGAGAGGAATCCTGCATCCTTATTGCTGTTTCCTGATTAATTACAAAAGCCATGCGATCAGCATGGGATGACCTATGAATTAGGAATCAGATATTTAATAACTGAATGTGAAATTTTAAATTTCAGTAAAAAATTTAGGACCTCTTATCTAAGGACAAAGGTGCTTTTTCTCTATGTTAGAGGAAATGACAAAATGTAGTTCAGGCAGTACCACACACCAATGCATGGCCACACACCTCTCAGCGTGCCCAGGGAGGGTGGCATGTAGAGTGGCTGCATCCATATGAGAAAAGGGGATAAGGCTGGATGCATACATCTTCCTTAGCCTTCACATGCCTGGGGACACAAAACTTAAAGCCACTACTGCTACATGGATGCCACCTGGTTCAAACAGATCTGATGAAGCTTCACACTGATGTAATCTGCTGTTTCCTTCTCCCAAGCTCTCATGCTACCAAAGTCTGAGAAATAAAATGTGC
Source organism: Haliaeetus leucocephalus (assembly GCF_000737465.1). NCBI lineage: Eukaryota > Metazoa > Chordata > Aves > Accipitriformes > Accipitridae > Haliaeetus > Haliaeetus leucocephalus. Next base: position 12,621,276 of record NW_010972438.1, read on the forward strand.
CATGAGAATAAAGGGAAATGGATCAAGAATATGTCAAATTGACATTTCCTGTCAAAATGGAATGGCTTTTTACGTGCCAAAAATATATTGTGGGAAATCCAGTTTATGTAATAAAATTATTGATGACTGGGGAGATGGAGGCACAGGCCAAGTAATAAGGAATCAGGAATAGCAACCAGGACTTTCCTGTTGAGAGATCCAAAGTCTGTAAGACTTCATCCAGTGTGGGGAGAGCAAGACTATGCCCTCCTCTGCACTACAACAAAGTCTCAGCAGTATCACTGGTGTTTTCCCAGGATAGTCTTCACAGAGGGCAGGCCTTTTTCTACTGCAAAAGTGGATTTCTGCATTGACTTTAGTAACACATTAACACAGCAGAATGGCCATAAGTACGTACACAGCAGAAGTACATACAGAATCTGTAATACCGGATATTGGAGGTCAGATAGCATCCCCTTTCCTCCTCTTTTCCATATCATTCAGTCCTGTTTTTCCCACTCCACCTCTGCAAACCCAGACTGCAAGGGGTAATTTCAGTCTGAATGCGTGGTCTCGTCTCTGAGACGATCTACCAGGACTGTGAGCAGGGTCGTGTGTATTTCTATAAGGGTAGCAGCCTCTACCCTTAATTTGTGCCTTGCCACTCTTAAAAGGTTTTTCTCTCTGGCAGCAGAGGGAAGGAGGTTAGAGCAGCTGTTCTGAAGCATTTCTTTCCAGTGTGTCCTTTTTCTGCTGCTGCTTTGCCTTTTCCCCCTGAGGTGACATGAAAGGCCTCATCTGCAAGCGCAGCCGAAATTCCTCCACCAGTGCTGAAGAGGCTCGGGGCAGGCGGACATTCCGGGGGTTTGTAGACCCACCGGAGAGGACGTGCTGGTTCTTAGCACGAGTAAATCCTGGAGTGACTCCCCCGAGCCGGGAAGGCGTTTGGGGACGTGGAGGGTGGGATCAGTCAGCAACATTTACCACAGGGTGAGGAGGCAGAATATTTCACCTATTTGTGGGGTTTTTTTGTCCACCCGGCACAGGCAGCAGTGCTGGGCGCAGCCAGGCCCAGAACTACAACTCCCAGCATGCACCGCGGCCGCGAGCCCGCGGGGGAGCCATCTTCTCGGCTGAGGGTGCAGGCAGGGCCCAGGGCTGAGGGCCGGGGGAAAAGGCCGGAGCTGGTCCTTCCTCGGGATCCCTGCCTGTGGCATGCCCGCCGGTGTACGGAACAACCCATAGGACTAACAACTGCCTGCGGCGAGCGCTGGCTTCTGTCAGTTTAACTCCTGAGGGGAAGCAAAGCACACAGGCCCGTGCGCGTGCTGCGGAAGGCTGGACTGCAATTAGCTTCCCCTTGATTGAGGACGTCAATGGCCGTCACTCCTGGATGCTGCAGTGGATCTTCTCCCACCCCGGCATCCGTGGCTGGTGGCAGGAGCAGAGCAGCTTTGCTGGATGTGGTGTCGTGGGTCCCGGTGGCTTCACGTCATTTCCCTGGGTTTTTTTAGTACTGTCGAGATACTGGCTCAGTTCCATCTGGGGTTCTTCACCCAGTCGCTTTAGCTAATTAAATCTTTTAAGATGCCACGATGAAAGTTACATAGACACAAGCAATTTTTATGAACGGGTAGCGCTAATTTAAACTCGATTCCAGCAGTGCATGCTGTGAAGTTTGGGGCTATTAGCCCATTACTAATACAGACTATAGAATAGTTAATACCAGTCCATTCAAATCCAAGACATATTTTGATTTGCTGAATAGCTTTAATTCTCCTAAAGCTGATCAAATAATAATAATAATAACAACAGTAACAATAACAATAAAGGCCGTTCCAGTGTGATTGGCTAGTCTGATGGTTTTGGTCCCAGTTTATTTTTAATTTCTGGCAGCAGTGATACTGGAAATGAAAAAGCTCTCTTAACACTCAAGTGACTCAAATCTCAGACCAGATGAAATGAGGTGACTGAAGCAGCTCTGGGCCTTTTATTCTCTCCCATCATTATCACAGCTAATAAGAAGAAACAGGAGGGCTGCCCAGCAGTGAAGGCTGAGGACACCCTCCCCCCCCCTTTCCTTTTTGTGCCATCCAAGATAAAGTACTAATTATCAGGACAGCTCAAGCTTATTTGTAGGAGGAAGGAATTGAATACTGCTTCAGTGAAAAGACTTAGCTCCTGTGTGCCCTTGGGCAGGGATTGAGGTACTTTAGTGATTTAAGCATCCAAATTAAAACACCTTGAAGTGACAGGCAGGCTTGCTCCTAGGACCTCTGCTCTAGGTCTTGTTGCAAGGTGCAGTAGAAAAAAACAATTTCACCCAGATCACCATGTATGGACAAGTCTTTCAGATGAGACACAAAAATGCAGGCCCTTCTTTGTTTTGGACAACCAAGGTGGAAAGCTCTGGAGTGTAGGTTTACCCTAGGACACAGGGAGGTGTGGGCGGTGGTAAACACCTGGAGATTCACACAGTATTTGCTAGCAAATGACTTGTGGAGAAAAGCAATTGGATTGAAAGTCTGTGGATGAATAAGAGTTTGGCCTGGTTCTGGCGTGACAGGACACACTTTTATTCATGCAAGGCCTGATTGCACTGTCACTGTCATTACTGACACAGAAAGCACACAGCAGTGCAGGCTAACCTCATTAGGCACAGCTCCCTAATGCAAGGGAGAACATTTAAACATTGCACATTGGTTGCAATGATCTAAAGAGATGGAGAGGTTGAGGTAAAGGTAGAAGGACAGTCCAACTACAAGAGACTTTAGAGTCCATCTCATCTGCCCCTCTATCCCAGGGAAGGAGCAACTCAGTCTAAATCACTCTTTATGGATGTTTGTTCCAGCTCTTTTAAAAGACCTCCAGCGATGGAGATTCTGCAGACTTTCTGGCACTCTATTCCGTATCTAAAGCCACCTACACTGTAACATGGAGAGGAGAGCCAGAAAGAGGTCTGTGATTTTGCAATGTGCCCAGCATCAACCGAAGATCACCCCCAGATCACTAATGCACTCACTCTGGAGCTGTTGAGGGAGGCTACAGTGGGAATACAGGATGGGGGTTTGCAAGAGGGGCCCAAAATCCCTCCCTGGTGCAAGGAGGATGCCAGCACGCTCTTTGCTCCATGGGCCAAGGTCCTGCCATGCTCTGCATATCCAGGTTGCATCCACTAAGTGAATAAAAAGAGAGTTTGGGCCACAGGTCTGTCAAATCCAGTAACTAATTAATTTGAAATAAACCCCAGCATTTTCATGCAGGTGTTAAAGTGCTCTATCAGCAGGAATCTGTGTCTGCCATGTTCCAGATAAATGCCAGCAGAGGAGCACAGCCGCCAGTGAGCCAGAGCGCCACGCTCACACACCGCCCCGTCATCTGTTTTGTTAATGGCTCCATCGTTCGCCCGCCTCAAGAAGGTGGCGCTTACCATGCATCATGGGGACGGCTGAGCATGACTTACGGGCTTAGGTGCCGGCTGCCTTCCCACCACTGCACTGGAGCCCCAGGAGAGACGAAACTCAGCCCTGCCACTTCCACCCATGACTGGGGAAAGCAACGTGTGATTTTGCTGATTGCTTACAATAACTGCCACTGGTGAGGGCAAGAATGGCACAAGTGGGGAGTGATACTTTGGCAGAGCACCCTCCTTATCGGGATGCTTGGGACTCCCCAGGACAGTGGCACATCTTTGTTTTTATAGTCCTCCAGGTATTTAATACTTCCCTTTCCTTAGGTATCACTTAGGAAGCTTCACCCTCACAATCCCACAAGTGTTTTGGAGAGATGGTTCACACTGGGAGACATTTGTCATCTTCTATCCTAAGCAAGACTAAAGTACCAGATGAGGAGAGCGTTTTCCTAGCTGGTGCTGCCGGAGAGCCTGTGCCTCTGGCACCTGAGGGGTCAGGGAGGAGGGAGAAGGCTTGCTGGCTGCCATAATGGCTCCCATGCCTGCCAGACACAGAGGCCAAGCTGGTAAATAAATTTCAGGCTAATAGAGGTGGGTGGTAAATATTTGCTGTACTTGAGCAGGAGGGCCTTTGTCACTAATTACCAGGAGATGTTAAAGGAGATGGGATGTATTTAAACCTCATTGTTTGCCATTAAAGCACAGATTCTTTTGCTTCTTTTCTAGGCTAAGCAGCTAATACACTTTGAGCAATAGCAGAAGGGCTCGGTGGATTAATCACTGTCCTTGAAAATAAAAAGTGATTTATTTTAATGCATGCAAATGTTAGGCAAGAAATAGAAGCAAGCGGCCACTGGCTCATGGGCCAGATCAGAGTTTTGGGTCTGGTCTCTGCATACAAAGAGGCTCTTCAGCCTCAGCTCTGACCTGAAGGAGAACAGAGGCTGGGGGACAAGGCAGGCAGAGGAGTCTCAGGCATCCCTCGCTGGTGTTCTGTCTGCAGTGCCTGCCATCCATCCTCATGGTACCCGCTCCAGCGCTGGGGAAAACATCAAGTCCTTCAGGCTTAAGGAAAAGCCTGGTAACTGCAGAGACATCTCTACCCATTTCTCACCACCTCTATCCTTTCAAGATGTGCGAATTATATGGCCCTTGGCAGTTGAGTAGATGGGTGAATAGACAATACTAACTATACTATTAACTACAGCTCAATAAGTATGAAGATCCCTTGGCCCTTTCCCTGTTGCTAAAAGTACAACATAGAAAGGCTAAAAACACTGCAGAGGATTTCTTCCCAGCTTTAATGCCTGTGGTACCATTCAGTCTAGCACCCAGAGTAATGCAGGACACCAGCCTCCATCAAACCCCATCTGCAAGTGCCTTGCGGCTGCCGACTCAATGAGCCCCTTGCCCGGAGAATCGCGGCGGCTCAGGGAATACAGACAGGCTGTTGGTGTTCACTGTTTCATGCTCGTCTCTTCAGGCTCCATGAGGAAATGCTGTGCAATGACACCCTTATTGGCCCTGGATGAATCAGATTAATTATTCCAATGAGAAATTTCCCCTAGCAAGTTATTTTCCTGTTCAGTGCACTTTGTAAATATGAACTGCCTCTTCCAAAATCTTCCTGTGAATGATCAGAAAATCTTGTTTTTCCAGAAAGGAAACTGAGGCAGAGGGAAAGGTAAATGACTTGCCCAGGGCACAGGAAAATGTGTATAAATGAAACAAGAACCATTTTTATCAGCATGCTTATGGGAATTTGTAAATTATAACTACAGTAGGTGATGGGGCAGATTTTTGCCAATACAGTGTGTGAAAGAGCAATTTTAAAACATTATTTATCTGAAATTCTCAAGTGTTTTCTGGCAGAGGAGGGAAGCTCTGAACAGCGCATATAACTGTCTGCACAACAAACCTGTTTTTCTCAGTTGCATCTTGTGGATCCATTAGAAATAGTCCATGAACTCCCATAGATCCCTGCTGCAGTGATTAGGAAACACTGTAGATAGAACATTTTCATCACAGTGGAAAAGAAGATGTTAGGAAATTTGTTTTTAATCCAGTGCAGAACAGGAAAAAATCTGATTTCCTAGCTGTCTACCAAGCAGAATGCCCAGCCAATTTTTGTTTTGGAATTTAAATTTTATAGTGCGATAGAAAGAAGAAACACTGTGCCAAAAAATAAAGACATATTTCTATTAGTGCTAAGCAGCAACTACTCATGGGATTTTAATGAAGGGATGCAAAAAAAAAAAAGGCAGAACATTTCCAGCAGCACATCTGTGGTAGCAAGGGCTATTGGCATAGGATATTAGTCTACTTTATCTTTATGTGTTTCTATATCCATGTTAAACTCAAATTATGCAGATATGAAATTTGCACAAAAAATTAAAATAAAACCCTCCACCTATATTACAAGGACTGAAAATTTCAAAACTTAAAAATTTCCCAAACAGAAGTTACCAAAGTTTTCTTTCACCACAATTAAGATTTTTCCCTGGAAGAAGATGCTGACATTTCATTGATCCCAAGAAATTTTGGTTTTGACTGAATAGTGTTTTTCAATAGAAAACAATATTGGTATAGAGTTTTTAAGCAGCTGTAATCCCAAATCAACATTTGCAGCCCATAATTAGAGACAGGCAGCCTACAGTGGCTTAAATAAAGATATGAAGTTCCTAGAAGTTTAACTGTGGAAGGGTTGGAGAAGGTATCATAAAGCCTGATGTGACCTTGTTTGCCTACCAGAAGCACAGATGGGTTAAGAGAAAACACTGGGTCAGGTATTTAGGAGAGTCAGCTCAGCAGTGCCAACATCCCATCAGGGTTTGATACTCCACCAGACTCAAACTGCAGAAAACAGACAGTATGAAGGGCGAGGCAGTCCTTCCAACAGGATCAGCATGAGTAAACCATCTTCCTGCAGGCAGCCTTACCCCAGGACATGAATGACATGTCAAAACTGTCCTGCCCCTAAGGCTAATTCACAGTGTCCGGGCAACAGCTGATACCAGCACTGTGCATGCTTGGGGGGGATCACCTGGGAGGGAACGGAACAGGGCGAACAGGCAGCCCAGCACTCCCTCACAGCAGTGGAGAGGTAAAATTTTGGGCAGTAATCGCCAGTTGATGGCAAAGATGTAACTGAGAAATGGGCTGAGTTGCTAAAGATGCCTGTGTTTGTGTATTTCAAAACCAAGGGAAGGATTGGGAGAAACACATCTCCCAGTTTATGTTCTCCTTTCCAAGGACTTTGGTCTTGCCTCTTATTCCTAAGATAAACACAGGAAACTTTATATCAGGCTGGTGCCTGCTATTTTCCTTGGGTTTAGGAGGCATTGCTGTGTACTTCACCCCTGGGAGCCCTCTGTTTGCAGGAAAGCTGGGAGAGCTTGTGTCCCGAGGCAGCGCTGAAATGAGGATCTTCTCCTGGATGAGCCACAAAGCAGCTTACTCCAGATGAGCCAGGAGGAGCTGAGTGGAAGCGTGCCTCAGCTGGAAGCCTCTCTTAGCATCTATTACAACAGCAGGGTTATCTTTGCTGCTGAAAGGAGATGTTACTGTGAGCTATGACAAACTCATTGAGTTTTACAACAACACTGGAAAACTAACTGCAATGAATTTAGAAAGGACGCTCAGGGAATGCTAAGCCAGTCCCTTCCTGCCTTTAGTTTTGCGCCACTCATTAGACCTTGCTCTAAGGCATGAAACATGAGTTTGGATTGTGTGCACGTGCACACACAAACGCATGCACATTTTTTATTTTTGTAGGGTTGCTCACAAGGGTATGGCCATTGGGGGGTACTTTATTTTAGTGAAGAATATGGAATACTGAGTTGATTGGAAATGAAGGAGGGGACAAGAGGCTCCACTGGCATTTCCCTGAATTCATCAAAGAACAACATCAACGGGCATGTGAAATCCTCAGCATTTTGTAGCAAATCAGCCCACTAATGAGAAAACACACATGTGGCCAAAGCAGTGATTGCAGCTCAAGTTTCTTGGCTTTGAAACTGCCACTCAAGCTACAGGAGAAAGAGTTGTAGTTAGTAGAAATGCTACAGCTACTTTACCAGCACACTCCCAAAGCTTTGAGTCAGAGGCGAGCCCTTTACTTGACAAAAGGTCACTAGACTGGTGCCACCACTGGTTTAGGGCAGTTAAGGGGTAGATTTATGCTGATAGACTTAGAGGTGACCTGGTGAGGGCACTGCTAGGCTCAAAGTTCATGCAACACACCAAGGGAGCTATTCAGGTGCCTACACACAGGCACTGTAGACAATGCATGGAGTCAGAGATGCCTGTCAATGGTGGGTGGACATGATGCAGGAATACCGGGAACCCGTGGCACTGCTGTAGTAGTTGGAGGCAAGGTGGTATTTGTGAAGGTCTTTTAAATGTCACTGTTCCACAACCTACTTTGCTCCTCAGGTAACTCAAAAATGCTGCGGGGAGCTCTATGCCCACATCAGGCAGTGCTCTAGGTTGCTGGAAAACACTAGCAAGGACGTGTTTTCCCTTTGACACATCTCCTTCAAGAGGACTCCCAAGAGGAGAGGGCAGGCCAAAGTCTAGCCTGCAGCTGGTACGATACAGAGGAAAAAAAAAAAAAAAAAAAAAGCAAATCCACAATGGCGATGTGAGCAGCAAGAGCTGGAGGACCAGCAGAACTTCTCCATAACTGGGAATCTTGCAATGGCTGCAACTGCCCCAGAAATTGATTTCATACCTTTCACAATGCCTTTTTCAGAGGGAAATTGGGGACCTTATTGTTATTTATTATGATCACAGCTAGATCTTCAGAGATTTCCTTAATTAGCATCATTAGACACACAGCTTAATCTTAAAATCCTGGGCTTGTCAGCATGGCAAATTAAAACTTTGGTTTTTTTCTCTCCTATAAGCTGGTTTGGAGAGTGTGTGAAGAAAAACTGTGGGTCTCCTGACAGTTTCAGAGAGTGTGGGAATCTGTCTTTAATCTTTGATGACCAGAGCAGCGTCTGCAGAGTGGATGAGCAAGAAGGGTCAGTTCTGTGCCAGAGAGGGAAACCAAGGGACATTGCATTTAAAAGAAGACCTATCTTTTTGCACACCAGATGAGCTGAACACACACCCTGATGCCTGCCCCCCAGCAAGAGATTTCTCAAAACCCTCCAGGAACAATGGGGAGAAAAACCTGCTTCAGCTAATGAACACTGAATTCTAGCAGAAAGAAACCCTACAGAAGTATCTGTGACATCGACATTAATAGCAAATGAGTTAGTTGTGATTGATGCTATTCCAGTGAACACCAAAGGAATTAATAATGATTAGGGCCATTATTTTAAAGCATTACCCCCCCAAAAAACCCAAAGGGAAAACAATTAGATGTCTTCAGTGGTTATCTTTCACAGTATACTTACTGCAGTGATCAGACACGATATTATGCCTATTAATCAACAAAATGATGGAAAAGCACGTAACTCATGTATATCCATGAGACAGTCCTTAGAAGCACATATCTTATTTGCTGGTCTGCTTATGAGTCTGCTGCTGGCACAGAGAAATACATCGCGGTTTTTTGTTTTCTTAGCAGTAGAAGGTATTTCATGAGTTTGGAAACAGGTTGGAGAGTCATTCATTAAAACAAAGAAAACAAATAAAACCACCCACACTTAGGGACAGATTTTGTATTCATAAATCATATGACCCTGCTTAACCCCATGGGGTCTGAGGGACAGCAACCAACAGCAGATCTTTCCACTTAATGTTTTGGGGGTTTTTAGCTCATGTGCTCCAAGCCCACTGAGATCAGTTCTTCATCAGCAATGAAAGGTTGCAGTGAGTCTTATCACTACATTGGAGGTGAGGAAACTGAGGCTCTGAGATGCCATGAGGTTTTCCTGAGGTCACAGACTAATCAGTACAGAGCCAGAGGGAAATCCTGAGTTTTGGCACTCTGCATTAAACACTGAGTTAATAATCTCTCATTGTTCATCTCTGGTGTGTTGATTCACTTCTATCATCAATGGGTCATGACCCAAAGTCATTGCTCATCTGTGTCATGCTCTTTCAATGCAAAATGAGCTTTTAGTAATTCAGTTGAGCCTAATGGGTGGGTTCAAACACAGATGCCAGCTAGAGGGCTGTGGGGTGCAATCCCTCCCGCAGACTACCCACTCCATGCAGAATACATGGTATTTCCATCTGTGTGATTCTTGCACTGACAGCAGGCCAGCACCAGCTGCTGTGAAAGGGAAGCAATGCATTCCTGAGCCCAGCAGCACCACTGGGTGCAGGCTCATGCCCAACTCAAGCCTGGCTGGAATGAATAGTTCATATGGTTTATATACCTTTAGAGTGGGTTGACTGGCCAGGAGTGTCTGCGAGTAAAGCTGGTGGAAAAGTGGGACTGGCCAGTAACATGACGTATTTGCATCTTCCCAGGCAGGGGCAGATGAGATTTCACTAGATCTAAAGCCACAATGTGCCAGAAGATGAATAACCACACCTGCATCTATCTCCTCTTCCAGGGGGTAGTTGTTGTGTCCACCATACACACATCATAGCTGAAGAAAGGAAAGGAGGTGAGCTTGAGCACAAGTCAGTGACAAAACAGCATCAACTCTCAGGACTGTTTTCTTTTCCAAGTTAAATTTCAGCTGTAATTAAACTCTCCCAGACTGCATACGCTTGGCTTCCACTTTCCTTTTGAAAAGTGATCTGAATTTCCCAGCCAATTCTCTGTACCCCTCAGTCACAACTTTGATGATTAACGTCCCCAGGCTGGGCTGAGAATCCCAATAGGAGCCTGTAATCAAATTCCTCATTGATTCCCGTGATACAGGATCAGAAGCACAATGATGAAGCAATTCTAATTTTGCAGCCAGAGCCAAATGCCAATTAGATCCTCAGCGGGTGTAAACTGAGCTGGCATTGTTCTCCCTGGAAGAGATAATGCTGATTTACACCCAGATGAAGATCTGCCTTGTGGGCCTTTCCTGTGCTGTAACCCTGAGCTCCCACTCCCTCAGGGGCCCGACAGCCCATATGCAGGTAGGCAAAAGTGCTTCTCCATGACTGTGGGTGTCCATGTCTCCGGAGTAAATGGGAAATGATCTGCTTTCTTTGTCCCTAGCAGTGGGCATAGTCCCTGTTTAAGGGTCCTTTTAGGCTGCCTGGAAGCATTAAAGTTTAGCAGTGGAAATACATCTGTCTATACCTGCCCTTATTTCCAGCCTGAGCAACCCCCCCTACCCTGGAGCTCTTTGGGGGGATGGCGTGGGTTGGGTTCCTGCACCCTTCTCCCTTGGGAATGCTCTCCTGGCTCTCGTCAACAACTCTGGCTCTTCACAGCTTCCAGAGCATCACGGCACAGCTCTGCAATCAAGAACATCTCCCCCCGCCTCCCCCGGCTGCTCATCGGTTGTCACTTAGCCCTTTCTTTCTGCATCTGGGCTTAGCGTTGCTTTCAGAGACAAAATCTGTGTGATTCCACTACCACCAAAATCAAAGCAGGGAAGAAAAATAAAACCTTAAAATCTGTCTTGAGAAAAGAAATGGTAGCTGCATAAGGCTTTGCAGAGCCACCCACCTATCTCAAGCAGGTGGTGCCCGTCCCCGCTGAGCACCTCCGCAGTGGTGTGCCGCCTGGCTCGGGAGGCAGCCGCTCCAGAAGGGGTTAGCCTGCACCCGTACAGGAGCAACCCACGTTACAAGTTGCAGAAGAAAAAATGAATATATTCAGGGAATTAATTGTATGGAAAATTATCCAGGCTATTAAAAGCCACACGAACATGCTGAATATCATGCATTTTAAGCGTACACAGAAAAACATCATTTTGAAGGGGATTATTGTTTAAATAGGCAATAGGGGTTCTAGGAGATAAGCTTCCCGCTCCTGTCTTCTCTTATTGTCTGGAGTACATTATCTCCACCATAATATTCTCAGCTCTCTCCAGGAGTATTGTCAGAGTGAAATGCTATTTTAAAAGTATATGTTTATGTTTCAATAGACTTTATAATAGCAAACACATCCGCCCAAGACACAGTAAGTGAGAGGGAAAGAAAGGAGGAGGCAAATCAAGAGGCAGAGGTTGCAGCTTCCCCGGTATTGAGTATAACGGGAATAAATGTTACCCAGGAAAAGGTACCCTGTTTGTTTTTTTTTTTCCTCCCTGCTGAACACAGGAGATTCCTGCATCCATAGGAGGACTAGCTATTGTGCACTTGACAATGGGAAAAGGAGCCAGTAGCGCGTGCCGCTCGGACAACGGCAGGTCTGTGCAGGACTCCGGCCCCCCCATAGTGTTCATTGTCCCACCAGTTCAAGAGTCAGTTCACTGAATTTTGAAGCCTGAGTTTAAAAGGTGGGAAAACAGCCCAATGCAAGGCTGAGTCATCACAGGCTCTCGGCGATCTGCTCTGAATAGAGGAAAAGTTTGAGTGACCTTGATCCTGCATCTTGCGCTTGCACAGAGGCCTGGAGGCAACCTGTTGGGATGTCTGTGTGTTTTGCTTTGCTGTGCATGCCCATGCACACGTGTAGATGGGCCTGGCTGGGCTGTGGCATTTATACATGGGAGGGGGCAGAAACTACCCCTGAGCCTGTAATTCACTTTTGAAACTGTCAGACATCATTACAATGTATTTCTGAAAGATATACCGTATAGAGCGAATTTCTAACAAGCTTCCATGTGATTTTCATCTCTCGAGTGAGAGAAACCTGATAAAGATATAGATCCATTCTCACATCTTGGCATAAAATCATATCTTATTGGTTTAGATCATTCCATGTCTTATTTTTTTATAGTACTAGTGTTTTCTAGTTCCAGCAGAAAATACAAACACTCAAGAGATCTCATTTTTCTGCTAAATGGATTTTCATTCCACATGAGTTATCTCTCTCTAGATATAAACATACACACACAGATATACCACATACACCCCCTCACATTAAATGCCAAAGACACTATTAAATGTAATGTTAAAATAAAAAATCCCCCAGCTCATGCCCCAAAATCCCCTCTTTTAAGCATTCACAATTTAAAAGATACTTAAATAGACATTCTTCAAACTTGAGTCAATTTTAGCCTCTCTAGTGAAAGCCCATAAAACAAGCCGAGTAGTAATTTTCGGGGGGAGCTATTCTGGGAACAGTGCACGTGTAACAACTCCATTGTTATATATGGGATGAATGTGTTCTCTGCTCATGCTCACCTAACTTAAATAGGTCAGCTGAACAGAAGCAAACTCTCAGTAACCATAAGAAAATATTACAGAATGGAATTAATGTGAAAAGAGAGAAGCACTTGCTTCCTCCCTGAGAAAAAAGAGAAACTACAAAGGACAGTCTGAATACTGAATTTATGGCAAGCTTTTTCTTACAGACTCAGAGCCAAAAATCTGCTGTCAGTTACATTAGTATAAATCTGGAGCAGCTCCACTATCATCATTAGAGTTACAGGCCAATTATGTAATGAAAAGAAGTATTTCAGGCTTGCCAAAAATCTTAAATGTAGGTCCCGCTTCAGGCCGTGCTGAAAGCCTAGATAAGTGGCCTGAATTTCAGCACACCCTCCACCAGCATTTCCTGCCACTTACCTATTATTATTACACCTATCAACAGTGTATGTATAGATTTATACTGTGTAATCAAGCATTATTTGACCTCTAGTTCTGGGAGTAAAAAGGAAGTCAACCCATTGACTTTCCATGTCTTTGATGTTAAACTCTACAGACAAAATACTATTTGGAAGAGCCTGATAGATGGCTGGATAAAATATCCAGAGAGATCTTAATGCATTCATTTGCCCTCCCTTTAAGATATGGCTGTCAAAGGAGATCGTATCACCAACAGTGCTGGCGATATTCAGGATGACCTGGGATGTTTTAGGTGGCAGGGTCCAGAGGAAGATTTTCTCTACCTTTGACAAAGTACATCGTGCTACTGACCTCTTGTTTCTTGCTTTTCCTCATGGCTTCCCAAGAAGAGGTTTTGGGGTAGCAGCCACTGCTCAACTTGTAGTGAATTGTGCATTTACACTTTCTGGCTTAGCTAAAAAGCCCAATCTTGGACACAACACACATGCGCCTTTAAAAGTCTTATGTAACCCTTACCACTCTTCTTTCCCTGTCTTAGAAATTCCCAGTACCAAAGCTGGTGAACATCCATTAAAAAAAAAAGAAAAGCCATTTTGATGAACTGGCATTTACCCAACAAAAATTCTGTTACCAAAATCCTCCAGCCATTTCTACCAAAATCTGAGCACCTGCAGAGCTGCCACCCGGGCACACGCGTATTCACATGTGCATGCAAATGTATATAAATCTATGCATGTTTCACAAAAAGTTGGTACTAAACTCCAGCTTTGGCTGGAGAGAAGGAACGCTAATCGATTCTTATTTACCACACTGTTGAAAGGTAGAGTTCGCAGAGTGCCTGGTGTGGTCTCTTCCTCCATCTACCTGAAGATGCAGAGTATGTAGAAACATGAAAGGGAAAAAAAAAAGGCAGGTTATTCCCAGGGGTGTAATTGGCCAGCAGTGCCTGGATAGTAGCCAGAAGATCAGAGGAAGAGAGGAGAGCACTGAGTAATGAACCGCATGCTTTTAATTTCACTTAAGAACTCAAAGCAGGAAAACCTGAGCTGTATCCATGGGGATTGCAATCAATAGCGAAGCAGATAACAAAGAACCGGGGCTTGGGATAGAAAACTGCCTGGGCCCATTAGTTTATTGCTCGGCCTTTCTTTGGGGACTCGCTCTTTCTTGCCTGTGTTTTTGGCTCCAGCTCTGAATCCTTCAAACACTAGGGAGCAGCAGCTTCCTTTGAAAGCCTCCTGGCTGCACGGTGGGGCTCTTGCTGTCAGCTTTTGCCGTGTGCCAGCCCTTAAAATAAAGAGAAAGAAGCGGGGGAAAGGGAGGGGAAGCTGGTGGAAAAGCGTTCCTGATGATAATTTGATTGCATGCATTAATGATCAAAGTGTTGCAGACTAATTACCAACACTTACCTCTCAGATATTAAGTTATCATTTATTCCCCCCCCAAGCTTTAGCTTTGCGTCTACCCCCTGTTCAGGGTGATCGTCTGCAGGCTGACACCTCGACCTGCACCCTGACACCCTGGGCAGCCTGATGAGCTCCCACCCACGCTCTCAGGGAGCATCCCCTCTGCAACACCACCATGCACTCCCTTTGGTGGACACTTTCCCATTTCAGACGTCTTAGGGAACCAAGTCAGCCTGGGAGAGGGGAGCAGAGCAGGTTTTGCCATGATCTAGAAGGGTTCTTGGGAAAAAAAAATCAGGCACCTCCTCTTCTTCATCGCATCTCCAAAGACTGATCCCTCAGGTTGGGTACCTTGGTGTGAGGTGCCTGTGTGGGAGTGGTCCCAACTGGGTACCCGCCAAGCCAGAAATGCAAATAATGACAGTCCCAAACAATGTGCTTTTCAGTGCTGCTTCCAGCATCCATTTTAACTAGACAAATGCCAGCCTGCTGCCATCTGGTAACAAGAGGTACTAAAAGCTTTAGTGAGGAGCAGAGGGAATCTGGAGGATATTACCAGTTGTGAACAGGTTGCAGAGGAGGAGATTTCTTTTTAACCTGGGCTTTTCATACTCAAAAATGAACACAAAGGACTCTGGTAATGATGGGGACTGAGGAAATACTCCCTCAAATGTCCCCTCTGCCTCTACCCTGTGTGGCAGCAGGAAAAGCATCCTTGCCTCTTTCAGTGCCTCCTTTCTCTGGGGGAAGGGCAGGCAGGAGCAAATGCTGGTTGGATTTTATTTTATGTTTTTAATTAGATTATCTTTAATTGACTAACACCTTCCCCTGAGCCATCTTGCTCTGCTCAGAGACAAAATACCACAGAATTGGCCCATTTTCCAAGAGCACTGTGGTATTTCCTCTCTTCCTGCAGATAAATAACCTCCATGCAGACTTGGCTACCTGCTTGCAACTACTAGAAATAACCAAAAAACAAGGACCAGATTCACAACCAGTGGCAATCAGCTTAACCTGAGTGCTGTCAGAAGAGTTGCATCCCTTTTGCATGCTGCTAAGGAATGCTCTTAATGCTTGCAAGGGGCTACTCCTGGGGATTTTGGTCTTTTCCACGCCATTATTCTCACGGGTGAAACTAAAGTTGTTGCTAAATAAAATCTTCAGAGCTGCTAGTTCTGAGGTGGTGCTTGAGATACAAGTGGGTCCACACAACCTTACAGCTCCCTCATTCCGGAGCACAGCTGTGTCCAGGGAGGTTTCCACGCACACAGCTTGATGCTCAGCATCTCGGTGATGTTTGCAGGCAGCAGCACAATTGGCCGAAAGCATCAAGAGCATGGTGAGGTGGTTTCATTGGAGTGCACGCACAGCAGATGAGATGTCACTCTGTTTACTTACACGTACTGTGCACAAACTGCCCATTATTGGCATTGCAAAGTTACTGTCTGCAGGAGGCACAGCATCGTCTTTCAAAAGGCTGTAATGAAAGTGGGTCAGACATTTTCCCTTCCTGGGGCAATCCTTTAGCATAAGCAGGGATTTAAGTGTGCGCGATTCCTATTATCTGCGATTGTTATACTCTTTCTCACAAAGAAAGGGCTTCATAATTTGACCAGATCTGTTAAATGCACACACGGCGATGAAAATGGCCTATTAGATGATAGGGGGTTGCCCTTTCAGTGCTGAGGAAGGGCTCAGCCCTCCTGGGAGAGGATGATTCCAATCCTGAACTGATAAACTGTGCTTGATCTTAGAGGAAACATTTTGAGGGGAGTCCTTTCATATGGGCATGCAGCTATTCTGCTTATTTTGTCGCAGGGTAGCTTGTACCTGGGTCTCTTCTGCAGCCAGGGGGCTGATTTCAGGCATGACCTAGCTGTTCCTGAGCTTTACAGCAGAGCCAAGTATGAACCAGGCCAGTGAAAAGCAGATCCCCCACCCAGCCAGAAGTTGTCTGTGTGATGCATCTCCCATGCAGAGAGCAGAGCAGTGGGTCCAGCACCTGCATGCAGGAGCTGCGCGACAAGGGAATGTCTGGACCTTGTCCAAGCTACTGGCAGTGGACCATCAGGCATCCAGAAATATGGTACAACATCACCCAAAGCAGTAAGGGAGTAAGTTAAAGTAGCAAAATTTCTGCCAGATGCAAGTCTCTTTAAGCCCCTGAAAAGCTGAGCTGGAAGCCATTTTAAAGATGCATTGAAAACCCTTATGAGTGGCCAGTCCGAGATCACTTTGCCGTCTCAGGCATTAATATTTGGTGTCAGCTCTGCTCTCACTGCAAATATTAGAATAAGAAGCAGAAAATGGGAACAAAACAGGACATGTTGTAAAAAATCCAGTCCCCATGGTAGCCTTAAAAATTACTTCTGTGATTCTCCTTGAAAGAGAGAGTGTTTCAAAATCCTTTGCTGAGCTGACCTTGTTTCACAATGCTCTTCCTCTTTGGAGGATGTAAGGCTAGTAGAAGAAAAGGGAATTTAATAGGAAGGAAGTGAGGAAGATAAAGAGGAATCCTGTATTGCACAGGAAGGAAAGACAAGAAAAAAAATTTTCAAACCCCATCATCATCATCATTCAGTTAAGGATGGGTGAGGGTGTTGCTCTCTTTTGGGTCTGAAGGCAAGTTCTGGGTCTGTTCTCACTGAAAGATAAGATATTGCAAATAGCTGCTGATTTCTTATCCTCCCCGTTTCCTGGGAATTTGGTGGTGGTGTTTCTCAGGTAGCAAGGCTGCCTGGCAGCCCCTGGGACTAAAACCTCTTCCAAGGATTCTGAGGTAGACCCAGAGGGAAGACAAGAAGAAAAGGAGAAAGTCCTCTTTTTTTTCTGTTTTGCTGTTTCTTTCAGAACAGCTGAAGAAATGATACAAGTTGACTCTCAGGTGCCACATACTAATGAGCATTTGAGAGCTTCCATGTTTTCAGACTCCAAGGTGGAAGTAAGCCAGCACACGTTAAAAACAAAACAAAACAAAACATAATGACACTGTCCCTCTCCATAAGATTAAAGCACAGCAGTAGTCAGGGAGGCAACTTTCTAGTGATGACCTCCAATGGATCCAATATTTATTCCCCTTCCACGAGTCTCTGCTCACCACACAGAAAGATGATCTTTCTAAATGCCAACTCATTCAACTCTACCCCTGATTGGAGGAGAATTCAGTCTGGCTCTTGCCTGCGTACTGGCAACAACGATTCTTCAAATGGAAATTAGCCGACAGATTTGATGATGATGCACGAGCCAGAAGAGAATACAGCTCACTCTGCCATAGCTCTGCGATCTCCTCAGGGAAAACAGGAGTAAAAATCCATTTGTGTTTGCAAACAAGATATGTCTTGAATGTTCACTGGGGACCTCTTGAGCAAGGAGGTGCCAGTTTTACTGTCGTTTTTCTAGACATCACATAAAACCTGCAGCCCAAGTGCATGAGGTATTTTCTTCTCCAATAAAGACCTTTTGCCCTTGTGTCCTATACTGAAAGTGTTTCAATTCCTGGAGGAATTGTTGTCCTTCCTAATGTGATTACTAATCTGGGGCTCTCTCATGCAGAAAAGGAGAAAGGGAGTCCACAGTTTGTGTATTTTCCTTCTCTTTCACTCAAGGCTGCAGATAAACACAACTGTTTGTCAGGCACATGGCTGTAGCTACTGGGTCTTCATCAAATCTACCAGGACCACATGTAGATCAATAAGGTTTTCTCAACAAGACAGGAGGGAAGACTCAGGCCTCTGAAGACCTTACCTTCCAGTAGAGCCAGTGAAATTTAGGACTTAGGCAGCTCTGAGAAGCTACTCCCAGCTCCTTGCAAAGTTAGCTCCTCTTGAAAATACCTCAAATACACATTTTACCCAGAATTTACCCAGAAACTGGATTTTACTGATAAACTGAAGGGTTCCTGACAGTGTGTTGTCTTTCCCACCCCACAAGCTTGTAATTCTGAAAATGTACCTAGTGGCTAGGACGAACATTTAAGAACAGAAGCAGAAACTATTAGTGCTCTCAATTTCTAATTAAGGAGTAAAAATCTATAGCAAATTAGCTATCTAAGTAGGAAATAGCACCATAAATACCTTTGTAGACCTTGGGCTAAATCCTTTTGCTCCCACCATAAATGACCGTTACCCTATGCTCCACGTTTATCTCCACAAGTGGATCTAATGCAAGAAAGCTTCATCAAATTCAAACAATGAGTATAATTTTACAGAGCAAATTAATAAGAAGCCTAATTTAAGACCATGGACACTAATTCAGAGGAAAATTTATCCTGAATGTCTGAAAACACTACAGAACAGGTCTGTGAAACTGGAGATGTGTTGCTCCACAGAAAAATTAAAAAAGGACATTTAAAACTAGACTGGAGAAAACATCATGGCACTGAATGAGTAGCCTGTGGTGAGAGGGGAGGACAGGATGAGTAAATAAGGCTTTTTGTCCTGAATTTTTGTCCTCAGTGAAGGGGGAAATCCTTTCTGAGTTTACAGTGACAGAGAGAATGTTGCTGCAATCTCTTTTCATTTAAATTAGCAGGTCATCCTGGGAGACGAGGGGAGGAGGAGGAAGGAAAGGAGGGGACCTGCTTCAAATGAGTAAAAGAAAAACAAGGACATCTCAAAGGATGAAGCGAATTGCTCAGAAAATGGAGTTCACTTACATGTGCCAACTTAGCATAAAAAGGCACTAAAACGCAAAGGTTCCTGAACAAAATACAGTGAATACAGCAAGTTGGTGACATGGTCACAGGGAGTTTGTATCCAGGTGCTGGCTTAGTAATTGGGTCAATGTCTGCGGATTCATGAGTACAGGTGTCCCACAGGGAAGCAACAGAGCATGCTCGTAACCTACCCTGTATCTCCTGAATCCATCATCCATCCCCAGATAGCTTAATTCATTTAGAAGAAAAAAAAAAAAATCATTTGTTTCTAAACCCCAAATGAGGCAACAAATTTGACAGTGAAAGAGAGAGAGAGGCTGGCTGTGTGTCCTTCATAGGCTCTTTGCTTTCCCTTGGTAAGCCATGAAAGGTAGATTAAAAAAAAGAAACTGTTGTTTCAGACTTGCATCCCCAAATTTTTCCCTTGTCATATCTGTTCTACTCTGTTCTCCGAGGGTTCCTGCAGGCTGTCTGCTGCTCTCTGAAAAAGCAGCCTTTACAAAGGCTGAAAGCAGTATGCATTTTGCCTCCTGCCAGCATCCTGTTCACAGAGCCATCTTGCTGGCAGCATGTGGACAGCAGATCTGAACATGCCCCGTGGCATGCTAATAAGCCAGGATGATTTGAGGACGAGGGCTCTGGACTGGCCTGGGGTGCCCGCAGGCTCACATGGGGTCAGGTGAACATGGCTGTCTTCAGGACAACCCAACAGAAAGTCTCCACAACCCTGTTGTCCTCCTCACCCTCTTCCACCAGTACCTTGCATGACATGACTAGCATCTGCCACAGGTTCCTCTCTCCAAGGAGAGAAACCCTTGTACAGCCAGCAGTTTTATTAGAGGGTCCTTTTTTTAATGTTTAAGCTCCTTCATGGTAATAAGGGAGGAGGTAGGTAGAAGAAGGGACCCATCTGGCACTTGGAAAGGGACTCAGCAAGTTTTTCAGTGGTGTTCATTGCTCTGGGATTTGCTGGCAGCCACAAACTGAACTCTAATATGGAGAAGCTTCCTGCTGTGGTTAAAGAGGATCATAAAGGATAAGTGTAGAAAAAGAAGTCTGTAATACTACAGAGTCTCTGGGTAGTGTGAAGACCCATAGGAAAGACCTTGCAGCCTAGACCAGCCACTGTCATGGTCTAAATTAGAAGAGGAACATACCCAGTCAAATGAGTAGCTCAGAAGTGCAAGGGGCAATTGATACCTCTCTAACCACACCGGACATGAGCAGTCTTTTCCCCAAAATATCAGCCCAGGCTAATGAAGTTGTCTTGTGTTATTTGCACACACACTGATATCACACAATCCAGTCTAAGGATTATAAGACAATGACTGTTGTAAATGTAAGATCATGAACAGGGTCTACTATTTGTCTTCAAAGCAATTTCACTATTAGAGAGGCAGAAGAAAACAAATCAAGCAAATTATGTTTGTTTTAAAATGATCAATCTCCTCATCCGATTCATTTGGCCAGTTTCCATGCTTGTCGGGTATGACTGCCTGTACAATTCTCCATTGTTGCTAATGACCTGTTCATACTCGGGTTAATTGACCTACTCAGACATCTTTCATTAGCCTTCTTATTTTAATAAAAAGCACTTGTAAAATTTCTAAATACTAAGATGAATCAAGATAAAAAATACAGTTAAAGAAGGTTGTAATTTAGCTGTTTCACCCCTTGCTTTTCTCTGGGTAATGGCTACAAGCAGGCAACTGGCAGTAAAGGAATATGTAGCGCAACACGAAGGTTTCCTAATTGCTTGTTTTGGTTAGAAAGAAAAGGCGCAGCCAATAACTGCATCTTCATCAGAAGGGCATTAATTGAAAGCCCATTGTGTTTATGGCTATCTTGGATCAAGGCTTGAGATAATTTTCAACCTGTTGTAAATACCTGAAAAATGTGTAATTAACTGTCCCTTATAAAGGTACTTCCTTGATGACCTGAAGCCATAGGTAGAGCGTTGGAAGGTGTGGGAGAGGAGTTCAATATTTAACTCTCTTTCAAGTTGGGAGAATGTTTAAATTAGTAATAAACTCACTGGCACCTCCAAGCAATGCCAGTGGCTGGAGAGGCAAAACTACCAACAATTTTCCTTGAAATACCTGTTGAAGAAACTCAGCATTCAATTAAAATCCCTCCTGAAGTTCACTGAAACTTTTCACTCCCCAAAATTCCACTGCAGGGGGGGAGGATTTGTAATGTGTGCATCCTGACTGTGTCTATTGTATTGGCTATATGCACACACTACATTAGCTCAGTAAGGACTGTTTGGAATTTCACCTAGGAAGCAAGTTGTGAACCCCAAAAGACCTTTCTCTGCAGGTGTTCAAGAGATGATGAAAGAGCCGTTCACTTTGATGTCTACGCATAGCCCTGCCCAGCTTGCCTGGTGCCTGGACCTAGCAGCAACTAGGGCCAGAGGTGGTGGCTATCTTAAAAGACCATCAGATTGAGGGTAAGATAGAAAGATGGCTAACACAGACAGACCAAAACCAAGGCTTTGGAGGACAGCACCTCAAAGGTAGCTCAGCACATCCAAGTAACTGATAGGGTTGGCCAGCATCTAGACTTGACAGACACATGATTAGACCTTCTTATTCGTTCAGCCTCCTGTTCTTCTCATTCAATGCCTCATTCCTATGCTGAAATGAACTCTCTGAATGGGCAAGTATGGCAAAATTAGAAGGCACTGTAGGAATGAGAGGTAGTGGCACCTTGGGGAGAGAATGAAACATCCAGGGTTTGCTGGGAGGGATCTGCTCAGAAAGACCCTGGGGAAGTCTGCAGCCAGCCCTGTAATTGTGACAGTCTTATTAATAAAGCAGGAGCGCTTTAGAAGACAGATGATCCAGAAGCAGCTCAGGGATTAAGGAGAAAGCTTTGCAGAATTTTTCAGACACCATCAGATGTGCTTTAATATCAGCCAATGCTTACTGGAAAAGAGTGAACAAATAACCTGGTGTAAAACAATTCTCCCCATTTTGCCATAGTTTTTTACTTAGCTTTTAGTATTTCAGGGAACTTTTGATCTTTCAAGCACAATTAAAGGGACTGGGAGGGGGGACTCTGTTCTTTTCCTCTCCACAGGTTCCAGGTTAAATTAGCTTAGTTTTCAAGTCAGTTTCTTTGTTTTAATAAGATTGCAGGCATATGTTTAAGGGGTTTATACTAACATAATTATGTATATAGATCAATAGAAATGCATATTATCAAGTAGGTACATAAGTACACATTATAAAGGATACATGTTTTTCATACGGAAATCATTACATACAGCTTAGCATTTTCATGATTGACACAACATTATTATAACTAAATTGGAAAGCATCTTTTTCTGTAGCACCTGCCTTGCTGTTTGTTGCAGAGAAGATGGATGGGAGTTGTGAGACTCCCCACACTATCCATTCCTTTTTTATTTTGCATTAATGCTCCGGCAGGAGAGGAGGCCTCACAGAGAGCAAGAGTGGGCAAATCTTTAATCTGTAGTTGGGTTTTGGATGTCTTTATGCCCGGGCCATGTGTGTACCAAGGCACGCCAGGCTGCACTGCCTTTACTTCTTCTTTGCATTAAGAGGTTGCACATACTGGTATAAATCAGTGGGCACCAGGGCATCCTCCTGAAGTGCAGGACACTGCAGTTCCCGTTGAATTGTGCCCTGAATGCTGGCAGGTACAACCTGTGACTCATGTCCACCTGGGGACAGCAGTGCTTATTTTAGCACTGGTATTAGGGGGTCCGTTGCAGCCTGCTCTCTTTGCTCGCTGCAACTCCTCTCCACCCTATCTGTTTCCAGCCAGTAGTATGGATGGCCATTTTGGCAGGGTTATCATTCTCTGTGGTACCCTGGAGCCCAGGATACATTTAGACACTGTAATAATACTGATAACGATAATAATAAATAAAGCTGGAACCTTGGGAGGACATTTATTTTAATGATTCCAGCTCTGCTTGCTATATTCAGAGGTAATATCAGCTATCTGTCTACGTCTTCTTTAATCTGGCCAACTAATTTGAGGTAATATTTATCACATAAAGGCTCTGGGTGTTTGCAAATACTTCTTCTGTCCATTCATAAGACTCAAAACTTGGATTTCCTGAAGCAGAAGATCCCCAGGGCTAACTAGCCCAGGCTTCAGGCATTTTCAGTTTTGAGCCCTATCCTCCAAGTGCTGAGCACTTCTCCCTGGTGCTAGGCTTGCTTACCACTCCCAGCTTTCAAGGAGAACATAGAGATTAATACAGGAGTTGAGCAGGGATACAGTGATACATATCCAAATAATTTCCTGTCCTCCAGCTCTTCATGGTTCAGGGATGTATTGAGCCAGAGATACAATGTCTTCCTGGTTAATAACCGAGGTGGACTCCTCTTCCATGAACATGCTCGCACCCTCCCTGAACCTACGCAAATTTCGAGTATTCAGAATTTCCCATGGGAAGGATTTCCACAGCTTATCCACACACTGGGCTGAGAACAACACCCTTGTACTCACTCTGTGCCTGCTGAGTGCTTGCTTCATTTGGTGCTTCCTTGTTCCTCTCTTGGAAAAAATGGGGAGCACTTGGTTCCCCTGGTTTGCCGAGTTCACCATGGAAAGATTCAAATCTGGCAGCAGATGCCTGCACCTCTGTGGGAAACCCACTGAGCCCTCATGCATCTTACAGCAGCCTGAGAGACATGTCGAGGGAAATTACTGGGCAGCATCTCATCTGTGCTATATCTCTTAAGAAGGGTCTTGGTGAGTGGTTCAGAAACAAGCATCTTTCAGAGGACTGAGGCCTCCTTTTTTGCCTGACAGGTTGCGCTCTCACACTCTTTTTCTCTCGCCTTGTCATCCAGTGCGATGACTCATGCAAATGAAGAGCAGCTGAACTTAAATAAGAAAAGTCCTTAGGGACTATCAAAGGGCACAGAACTTGGGGGGGGGGGGGGAATGTATTTGCATAGTCATCATGACAGTCGCCAGAGCAACAAACAATTAGGTTCTTCCTTGCTGATGAATTAACAATGCTTCAGCTGCAGTATCTGCTCTGCAGTCTCTATCCAGGAGAGTCAGCCAGGCCTTCAGGTGTTTAACTAGCACTTGCAAAAATCCTCGAAAAGAGGGGAACTTCACTTTAGAGAGAGTCTGTCCTCCCTCAGGGCATCCCTGGAGAGAGAACTCCTCAACTCACCCACTCGGATAATGAGTGTCAGTGCTACTCTGTGCAAAAACTCCTCAAGGTGAATGCATCAGATAGGAACATACACAGATACAAAGCCACACAGAGGAAATCTTTGTTTCCCACAGAGGAAAAAAAAAGGGTGTATGTGTATGGGAGAGCGCCCTTTCTTGTCCTTCATTCCCCAATTTTCCTTGCAAGCTTGAACTCCTTGAATAAAAAGGGACAGTGTTGAAATGTCTCTAGGTCTACAAACGCAGGCTTGTTTATCAACATGTAGCTAAAGCACTACTGAAACACCATCTTAATTAATAACATGACCTTGTTAAAAAAGGCATCTAACTGCACGTGCTAATTCCTGCTTATTTCTAAGTCGTGTTTTCTCCCTATTCCCAGTAAAAATGAGTGTTTACTCATCACCTCAGCTCCACAGAGTGCAAAGGCAAGTGATCCTGTTATCTTCCAGACTGCACAACCTCTATTGATAGCGTAAGGTATAGAAAAAGCAGGGCTTGAGTTTTCTAAGTCCCAAGCAGAGTTTCCAATGACCATTCTTAGGGACATCACCTGCCAGCCCCGGGCTTGACGCTTTTAGTTCTGCAAGTGGCTTGTAGGAGACTGAAGATGGCATTCCTGCTGGTGATTTTTCCTTGCTGTCGTTTGCAGGAACCCCAGCCTCAGAGCAGCAGGTCTCCCTGTGCATCTGAGCAGGGACCATGTATGGCAGTGGGAAACGTGGGTTTCCTTCTCTAGGACCCCATGGGTCTCCTGCAGTCCCAAATTAAACCCTAATGCACAATACTGTCTCCAGAGAGCATCTCTTCCTAGAGAACCTGCTGCTCTGGGAACCTTCCCATGGACATGCAATATTCCTCCATTTTAAGGGGGGGTGAGTGGCAGAATTGAAAAAGCAAAACAAAATTGAGAAATCCTTTCTGTCTCCTGGTATCTTTGCTACTTCATTGCTTTATAATAAATGCACATTCCCAGCTGGCCTGAGGGCGCCTCTCTCCTGCCTGGGCAGAGGTGCTATTCATTCACGGTTCACAGGGGAGGGAAGGAGTCACACGCTCTTCTTTCACAGTCTTATAGCCCAGAATCAAGAACTCTCCACAAGACACTATCTAATCAAAACCAGACACTCCCTGAGGGCACCATATACATTTAGGAAACAAGGACAGTCAGCCCTCCATGACCAAACTTCTCAATGAAGGAGAGAACGGTCCTTTTTCCACCACGCTCCTCAGGCTTGCTTGAAAAATAGAACAACATTTTCCTCTCCTCCTCCCCAGGTCCCCACCCTCCAAGTCCCAACACAAAAGCAAACAGAGAAATAGCATGCCCACCGCTCACCCCAACAGAAACAGTGCTCAGGGGATGCACCTATCTCTAATGCCCTGCTCAAGACAAAGAGACTCTGGACATAACAGATGCATTTCTTCCTGGTGTCCCCGCAGTGGGGCTGAGGGAAGGCATCCACAAACAAGGCAGCGAGTGCTACTAGCAAGACGAGAGAGATGACGAGGGAGCAGGATTCCTGGGTTTTGTTTCCGGTCCTCCCACTGCTCACTGTAGGGAGTGTAGATAAGTCATGCTTAACATCCCTCCAACACAGTTTATTTAATGCCATCTGGGTTTACTTTTATGAAGTCTCAAAAAACTCATGCTCACGTTCACTTTGTTAGTGCCCATGTGCGAGATCACACATGCAATGAAAGCTAGTGCCTACCTGTCTCTGAGAATGCACGATCCTTGCACATGAGAAAAGAAGATGCCTGGGATTATTTGTGGCCTCAGCACGTGGGCTGAGTGAGGTCTGGGGATCCCAAGGAGCAAAGTGGAAGCTGCAGTCAAACTCCTGAGGGACAGGTAAAGGGGTCTGTCATGTCCAGCTTTGCCAAAATGTTGACACATACAAGAGATTCTTGGGAGGAAAAAGATACTGCTCTTCACTTTTCATTCATCCAAGGCATCATCTTCCAACATCTGAATGATGGGGAGTGGGTTGACCATGGGGTAATACTGGTAGGACAACTTGATTTCACAGCTGCCAGCTATAGCTCACTTTCCAGTGCTAAAATCTCTGGGGCAGAGGCCGTCTTCTTCGTTCTACCTGTTCTGTGCCTAAGACTGCAAAGGCCTTAAATCCTGATTACAGCCTCTGAGTACACCCACAGGACAAACGTTGAGAGAAGCAGCAGCTTTGCAAAGAGCAAAGCCAGAGTCAGACCGTGAAAAGGAAGAGCCACTGAGAATAAGGAGTTAAAACTTATGTGTTATTCCCAAGAGTGTTTTTCCTGCTAAAGCAAAGGGGTACTTAAGGATGGGCCTTAACTCCTTCACTGTGAAGCACCATGAAGTGGAGCATGCCAGCCCTGCTACCTGGCTCTCCTGGTCCTTGGTGGGAACCCAGGACTTTCACCCTTCCCTCTCCATTACTTGGGGCTTCTGTGACGCACACACTGCTTCAGGAGACAAGGAAAGGGACAGCTCAAAATGGAAAAGAAAGCATTGAAAGGGATGATTACCTGTGGGAGGAAAAGAAAAAGCCCACTTTCCTCCTCACAAAGGGAAGCTGCTGGCTGATTGCTTTAGGCAATACACAGAGGTTGCTTCATAACAAACAGTTTTCTATGCAGGGTCCTCTTTTAACTGCTGCAATAGAAGAGGAGGGAGAGAGAAAGATTGGAAGTAGATTCAAGGCCTCTTCACAGGGAAATGCCCAGCCCACCTTATAAGGCTTTTATCCAGCCTTGTAAAAAATAACTAGATCTGGCTGAGGCTTACAGAGCTCCCAGTTCTCACTACTACCAACTACCAAGCCTAGATGGGCATGCTGGTTCCCTCCAGAGTCTGCCAACCACCTCTTACCCCTTCTCTTCCTCTCAGTGACTGCATTTTCTGTAGCCTTCCTTGCGCAATGTCACTCTGTCAGGTCAGACCTGTGTGGCTGGCCCCACGCTGTGAGAAAACAGCCATATTTTTAATGCTACCATCACCTCATCTAGCTAAAAAAGGGCTGGAGGTGAAAAGGTAAGAGCAGGAGTGTATGAAGCAGTAGTAAAGATGATGAGAAAGATATGACCAAATCTGGGAGATGTACTAGCTATGGTGATGGGCAAAACTCCCTTTTTTTTTAACTGTACGACTCCCCGGTGACTTCTTTCCTTCTCATGATGATGTGAGTCATACACTCACCAGTCCATGTACTAAACTTGGCACATGGCAAGCAGCCGTTCATGCCAGCTTTCCCTCAAGACCCTCTGTGTCTCTCCAAAGCCATTTCCCTCCAGAGCCTCTCTTCTTCACCTCACACTGAATCCTGTATTTCACACTGTCACTCTCCTCACTGGCCACACATACATTTTCAGTTAAGATTTTAGCTGCTGAGAGAGGCAGAAGAGTGCTGTTCTTCTCATGTGCATGAACTTCTCTGTGTTGCCTTCTTTAGGAAGCGATGCAGGGTTTCCAGATCCCCCAGCCTGATTTCCAATGCACAATGATTTACAGGTGTTCCCATTGTCTTACCCGTGGTCTCTCTTTACATCCTGTTATTTATTTCAGGGAAGCAGATTTTCCTTTTGAATGATGTGAAAGCGTTTGCCTGACATGATGGGAATTTATGAGTTGTGACTCCCAGCTCCTCTCCCAGGGCCCATGAAAGTGGTACATTGTAGAGGGCGAGGAGGGGAGCGCAGTGTTTGCAGACAGAACTGAATGGACACGGCTTCCTGGTGACAGGAGATATTTATGTATTTGCCAACATTTTAGTATAAAAATAGGGAGAGTTACTGAGGTGTGGGGGGGAGTATGGAAGGAACAGCAAACTAAAACACAGCCATCGATCTCCTGCCTGCCTGGGGTGGGGAGTGGACAACGGACCTCAGTTACCCATCTTTGCAAGCAACCATTACATAAGGATGCAGATGGAAAATTTTCCCAGGCTCCTGCTTTTTTTCTCAAGGTCTTCTGCCCAAGAAGAATTTGCATGGAAGAATGGCTTAGAGTACACAAGATCTGCATATGCTAACACACTATCAAAAGTGATGCAGGAACATGGAGACATGGTGTGTTGTTTTCCTGTGCAGAAGCTGCATAAAGAAGAGAGAGAGATTCGGGCTCGGTCATACCGTTACTCCTTGGTATCTGAAGGGACTCAGCACCAGGTTTGGTGGGCATGTGTATCAGCTGGATTATGGGCAGTGACTATCAACTTGTGTGATTTTTAACCGGCAGCCTTTCACAGCCGGAGTGGTTAGTATTATTGATGTTCGGGTCCATTAAAGAAGCCCTAGGTTTCTTCCCTTCCATTTCTACCCTTTTACCTTTTATTTCCCCTTCCTTCTCTCTTTCTCTCCCAGTGGTTTCTTTCTTCCTGAGCTGTCACTGCAGATGAGGGCTGAGATTTCTGCCTTTTGGTTACATTCCACACTGAAGGTCTCACCCAGGTCAAGAGCCTCTCCAGCCGCATGGGGATGACACTGAGAGCACTTCAGGCTTTTATGGGCTTGGAGAACATCCTTGTTGACTCATGAATTGCTGTTTATGTGCTCTGGCGTGGAATCCAGCAGCCTTTCAAGTGTGTAATTTGTTCCTCCACCACCAGGTTTCTCCCTGAGTTTTGTGGGCGGTAGCTCGGGACCACCCACAAATGCAGCATCTTCACAGCACCTGAGAGACACAGAGGTGGTGGCACAAAAGAATCAGCCAGTGTTCCCAGGAACTCAGCACAGCAGAGGGAGGGTGCTATAAAGGGGGGGATCATGCTGTCAAGAAAACTTGAAACAGAGCAAAAAGTGTTGATTTTAACTGCTTTCTGGGGGACTTGCTTGCCTCTTCTGTTTTTTACTTGTTTCAGTAACAAGTCATTAAGCATTTGTGTGTATATGTGTGTTCACAAATTGTTTGTGGATAGTCATTTGGCTTGTACCATTTTGTGCTTTAATTGTAAAGGATGAGCTTTTTATAGAAGCATATTTCAGCTTATAGGCCACCCTGAGGATACAGCTGTCTTGTAATTCACAGTGTGTTACTGGTCAATGAAGTCTCATGATATTTATTTTATGTGTAGAAACAAAACTTCATTTTCCAAAAGCCGAACATGTCCAAGCACAAGAAGAGGATTCTGGGTACTCACATTTAGATGCAAGTACCTCTTTGCTGCACCCTTCATGCAAGCGTTCTCAAGGAGGTGGATGAAAGAGGCATGGACATGGGTCAGTCAACCCACTGCTGCAAATTCAAGACATCCCCACCCACCATGTGTTGTATTTGTCTGACAAAACACCAGCCAGTTCCCGAAGCCACACGTGTTCTCCTTAGGGATCTGCAATCCCATTGCATTCATCCTGACACACGTGGCCTTGTCAAGCTGGCATGGCAGGAGGACAAACCCTTTTGACTGCAGGCTTTGTGCTACTAGCTGCCCACAAGAGGCTGAGGAGAAGATGCTTCCTGCAATGAACAGTGCCCAGATAAAAAGGAGCAGCTCTCAACGCTGTACATCTTATTAATTTCCCTGTTTTCACTCGGGCCATGCATCCTGGAGGAGTGATGGACTGCTCGCTCTGCGGCTACACTGCCCCTTCCACCTTCCCCTCCCACCCCTATGTTCAAAACCAACCAGCTGTGCCCTGAAGACACAAATAACAGCTTGAGCGAGAGTCGACGGCAGAGAGACCGGGAAGGAGGGTGGCTGCGTGGCACGCGGGGACTCGAGGCGTGCAGTTGCCACATGAGATCTGAAGCACGCCAGCTGTCGGGACCCACCCCTGCAATCTGCTGGTGCACACAGCACTGCAGACAAATGCTTTAAAAAGGGAGGGAAAAAACCCACAGCAGCAGTAAAAATCATTTACCCAAAGTTCAGGAACTTGTTATTAATGATTTCTCCAAGACCTGCATGCCAGCGCAGTTATGAATGCCTACCCTTTCTTTGCTGCAGGCAAGAGCGAATATGGAGCGAGGCAGCACATCTTAAACGGCTTCTGAGCACCACAGTAGTCCCCACTGCCCTCCCAAGCAAGGATATGGGCAGAGTGCATGCAGGGATTGGAAACCTGCATGCCTTAGAGCCCCTTGAAGTCTTTCTGATTTGAAGCATCTTCCCCCAGATCCCCAGCTGATGTACAAACATATAGACAGAGTGTGTTTTCTCAGCAGAGGAACTGTCTGATGGCAGTTATGGTCAACCCATGCTTGTGGGTACAAAAGTGGGCAAGCTAGAGGCTAATTCCCTGACAACGCACGCTCCACTGGGACTGTGGGGCATCTGCAGCAGACACGCTCAGATAAGCCAGCACTGATGGACTTCTTCAATGTATTTATCCTCTAACTCCTCATTAGATAAGGAACATTATAGATGATGAACTGAAGAGGAGAGTCTAAGCAGGGAAAGAGCTATACACTGGAAGATTGAACTGAGGAGTTGGTCTCCTGAGGACCCCAGTCTAGCTACTGGCCTGACACTGGTCCTGGGCTGAATCTCGTTTTGACCATGGGGCATGACTCCCCAGGGTAAAAATCTTACATTCAACACATGCAGCAAAGCTAAACAGCCAGTTGCCTGCCAATATCTTTTTTAGGGATTAAAAAAAAGTCTTTTTTGGAGTAACCTTTCCTTGGCTGAGACTGCCACCCAGGAGTTGTCCTTATCATCGTGTTTGTAGTTCCTGCCTGCCAAACAGGAACTGGATTTTAATCAACAATTTGTTTCCCTTCAGGGCATCAAGCAGTCCTGCCTAGTCTTTGGGATGTGACCAACACTCCCCTACCCTTCATTCATACAAATGAGCAGTGCTGTTGCTTAGTAGTGATTTCTAAGCAGCTATGAGGCTAAAACTGGCCCTTTACACAAATTTGTCTGAGGATACAGGAGACAGGAGGGGAAAGCAAAGCCAGTATTCGGAAAGGCAAGGACTGAAGCCTTGTATCTCTGTGCCAGCTGCTGGGACACTGGGTGTTTGAATCACCAGGACTCACTGAAATATATGGGGGGAAAAAATGGCAATAATTACTTTTCAGCTGGGAGCTGAATTCTCTCACTCCTGCTTTTCTTTAGATCCCTTCCAGTTGGGGCACATCTCCCTGAAAATGGGTCTAGACTAATCTAGGAATAACACCATGGGACATGTCACATGGGATTACCTCTAAGCGGGTCACAATAAAATGCAAACCAAGAGCTTGCACAGAACAGTTCCTATGTAAAGCAATTCTCTTTAAAATGCCGGTTTTCCAGGAACAAAACATGAGGTGATTATTGTTCTTTTTCTGGAGGGATAAAAAGATTATTTTGATTCTTTTCTGCAGCATCTTTCACAGCTGAAGGTTGCCTTCCTTGTGGGGGACCAGTTCCTCACTCCTGTCCCAGCAACTGGCCTAAAAGTCTCTCCATTGAACACACACATATTTGGGGGATGCAGATAACATTTCTGCTTCTTGCAAAAATTTGACCACATGGATCGTTCTTGTGCAAAGGGATTGGAGCCCTCACCATGGTAGTGTGCTAATTCTCAGTCTTACTTTCAGCTTCCTGGATTTAATCTGAATTTTTCTGTGTAACACTAATGTTATGGAAAATCAGTTGTAATAGACAAGGACCATTATTGTTCTTCAGGTCAAGCAATTAATGCAGTAATTTCCTTCCACTTTAATGCTATTATTTGGCTGTAATCATTTCCAGTTGAGTTTGCATGAGAATCAAGTTGAAACTGCTCCTGGTCACATTTACCTGGAAAATTTTCAAGACTCTGCTCTAGAAAATCAAGACTTTCTTCCGATGAGCTTTAATTAATGGTGATCATGATTCTGCTACTCTCTGAGGATTTCTTATCTTCCAGAGATGTCACCAAAGACACTCAAGGGATGGTGTAACTCACTGTGTATTTCTGTCTGAAAGAGAGCTCACTATGGCCTTGGATTGCAGCCTGAACACATTTTTTGTTAGCTTTTTAGCGGCAAAACTAAAACAGAAACAACCCCTCTTTTTTATGGACAGTCACGTCAGCCCTCAGTCATTAAGGAAACCCAGAACACTGCCTGGAAAGCAAGGCTCAAACCACTGCTAGTTTTCTTCCATAATCCTGTTCCTTGAACAACACATATATAATAGTTTAAATAAAGCAGGGCCAGATGCAGGCCAGAAATAAGGAAGTAGCTAAAAAGGATGCCATTATTTAGGGCCTTCTATAATACAACTAGCATGGGTTATGTATTGGTGCAGGGGTCTACAGCTCTTTAATTTTTCTGACAGGTTTATGCCCAGTTATCCCTTCGGAGGCTGCTTTTGATACCTCTTCTGC
Organism: Haliaeetus leucocephalus; assembly: GCF_000737465.1. NCBI lineage: Eukaryota > Metazoa > Chordata > Aves > Accipitriformes > Accipitridae > Haliaeetus > Haliaeetus leucocephalus. Next base: position 12,653,770 of record NW_010972438.1, read on the forward strand.
ACTGTGTTATATTGCAAAAGTAATGCGGAACGTCAACACAGATCCCAGCCTTTTTTGACTAGGACACGTCTTTCCCCAACTTGTTGTTGTGTGGTTTGGCAGAAGTGGAGGAGATCTTATGTACATCATATGTGGGGTTCTTAAGTCAGCAGGGGCTGATTCAGGCTATGCATCTGATGTGATTTGATTGTCCAGTATTTCTCCAGGTCTCCAACTAGCTGACAGCAGGAAGAGGAGAAACTTTGACCCAGTTTCTTAAAATCATTGCAGAGATGTGCTCCAACAGCATCCAAAAGCAGCAGCACTTCATAAAGGCCATTGTCTGCTGAGATAGACGTGGCCTGGCATCCTTGTGCCTGTTAGAAAGCGCCTTCTGCATCGTGAGGAAGGTGTCCAAAAGCAGAGGGACTGGTGGAGCAGAAAATTTGAGGAACTCGGAAAAGCATGGAGTTGACTTTGCTAACCAGGTTTCCCTTGTGCTTAGCAACAGCTCCAGTGAGCCCCTGGGAGTTTTGAGTAGTCGGGAGCCTTGTTCCTTGGCAGAAACATAATGTTGGCTGTTTAGCATGCTGCTGAACCTGTAATCTACAGCCAAGCAATGGCAAACGTTGTAGCCAAGTGAACAGCAGGCTTGGAAGGGGGTTGTTTTCAAGGGCTGATTTCCTCTGCCATTTGCAAAAGGGCATCCTGCAGCCAGGCCATATGATTCAGGACTCTGCCTCACCGTGGATGTGCTGCTTCAGTGCTCAGCATGTGTAAAAACCAGCACCACACATGACAGATTCAGGTGACATAAGGTGACTGCTCAGCAGGTGGGTAAGAGACTCATTAAAATCGAAGAACGTGCAGCCCCAAAGCATGCACAGCAAAACCAGATGCTGCGTATGGTTTTTCCCCAAAGTGCTGACCAGTGCACAGCTCCCTCATCCACCTGGTGCCTTCTGCAACACTATTTTGTTGTTCTTCTCACATCATGGCTATTAAACCTCCGCTCTGTTCTGGCCAGCTTTCCTTTTTTCATGGAGCCACTTGTGGTTGTGTCCCACTTCAAGAGCACATGTAGGTATGTCAGCCCAACCAATACCCCTATAATCATGATCCACAACATCCCTCACTGCTTCTCTCCTGAGTAGTTTTGAAGCAATGGATACCAATCATAGTAAATTGCTCCAAATGGCACAACAGTTTGCTGGTATGGAGAAACGATGAGCAGGACAACTGTAGATTCATTTTCACTTGTACTCTCAGCCAGAATTGGTATGGACTAATGACTATGGCAAGTTGAGCAAATTCATTTTTGCTGGTGACCTCTGCCAGGATTTTAATGCAAGGTCTAGTACACTAAATGATTACCAAAGGAGTATCTGTGTATGTGTTTTGAACCACATCAGTGCGCACATTTCTGGAGAAGTGTGATGTATACCTCTAGTATAATCCAAACTTGGGGAAAATGTTTAGTTTTCCTCTCGCCAAAAGCATGTAATGTATATGCATATAGTGAAACCAGGCACATCCTCTGCTTGTGGAGCAGTGTTCCCCTCTTCCCCTCTCCCCACAGTGAAAGGTGAAATTTCTCACTCAGCACCATTCTCTGCTCCATTATGTCCATATCGCTGTGTGTTCCCACACCCCTTTCCCTTCCTGTCATTTCCAGCAGGCAACTGGGATCACTTGTACTAAGCTTTGTTGACAGAGGTAAGACAAAAATAAAATTGACTACAGCATAATGCATTCAAAACCAAAACCTGGGCTTCCTTTTTAGCTTGTTGAACAAAAAGCCAGGATGCAAACACTTGCGGGAAATTCTAGGCTGTGTCTCAATTTTCCTTTTTTCAGTTCCAGCTCCAAATGAGAGACTTCATAATGGGTTATTTTGAGATAGAGAGTCAACCCTTCTGATAAAAGGAGCCATGTCCCAAGTGTCCAGATAGCCCAGGGCTGCAAGACAGACACCATACACAGTGAAAAGCCAAGGAAAAGAGAGGCTGATGTGTGGTTCACATCCAGGAGATGACAACACATCCATAATGCTCCCTGTTGTGAAGAGGGGTCTAAGCCGGACTGAGCTTCAGCAGACTACCTGGGCAACCCGCTGACACTGGTACCATCAGACTGTGCTCGGCCAATTCCTTATGGAGGTGTCACTGAGATTGCCAAGCAGTTACCTTGTGCCCTGCCTTTATACTAGCAATAGTAACTGTGTTGGGGGTCCTGGCACAACTTTGCATCAGTGCTATATACCTCACATCTCCTAAAAGAGCTAAGTTGGGTCTGCAGATGGGAAAATCCGACCTTTGCAGTGCTGGGGTTTAGGCAGCACCATCCCCCATCCCAAGATGCCTTATGAAGTTTGGCTCTCAGCACCATTTAGCTGGGCTGGAGTCTGATGCATCCAGCATGAGCTTTGCATTGAAGCAAATACATGACAGGCAAGTGCAAAAGAAAACACAAACACCTTGGTCCAGGCACGGTAAATTCTCACTTGCTTCCTTGAGCTTATGTCCTCACACTTTTCCTCCTCTGCCCTCCCTCTTTCTGTATGTCAGACTGGTCACTATCCCTGGAGTAAACTCCGTCTGACAGCTAACTTGCAGGCTGACAGCATCACAGGTGACTACAGGAGACCGACAGATCGCCCTTTTGCCCTTGTTAACATCTGTATTATGAGCAGTACTAATGGCAACATGACAAGCTGGAGATAGATGGATGCAAACAAACTCCCAGCAATAGCCACGGGAGAATTATTTGCATTATTATCTATTTCTTCATTACCTGCCAAGGATCAGGGCATTTATTTTTTTGACATGTGCTGCTGGTCAGTTTAGCAGATGCAGGTTTAATTCTCATCCTTTGCTGAAGAGGGGGAGAAGAGGCACAGAGGGATGAGAAGTGCTTTGTGCTTCTTTATGGAAAGTCTCTAAAAGGTTGAAGGAAAGCTGAAGGTCATGCCCAACAGTGGTGGCAGTCTATTTATAAACTGTGGGCACAAGCAGGAGAAGCTTTTAAACTAGAAGCAAATCTTCCTCAAAAAGAGAAGTCACAGAAAACAGGTGTTGGGGCAGCAAATGGTAAGGAAGATCACATGTGAAGTTCAGTGGGTGGAAAGAGGAGCAGATGGTACCACTAAATATGGGCTTCCTATCAGTGTCCAAAGATATTGAAGGGACAGGGATTAATACTGCCTAGGTGTGGGAAATGGTTGGGGAGTATTACTTTATCCAGGGTGACAAAGGGACTTTTTGGTGTGTGAAGAGCAGCTGATGGAGAGAGCCATGGAGTAACATGCAGCCAGAAACTTCTCGGTAGTGGAGCCAGAAAAAATGAAAGAGCTGCATGAAATGGAAAGAAGGATGGGCCGTATCACTTTCCTTAGAAATTAGCCAGATGTGTGGGTTATCCTTGCATTACTCTGAGCCACCACCATCTTTGAGGCCTCCGTCATCTGGAGGCCTCAAAACCAGAGATCAATGAAGAATGTTCTCCTCAGGATCCTCACTAGCTGGAAGGATAATTCTGTGACTGTTAAGGATGGGATGTGGGGGTGAGGAAATAGTGTGAGGCATGAGCAGTACATGAATGTGTACTACCTGCATGGCAGACCATTTGGCCGGTCCACTGGAGGCAGGAATTAGCTTGCAGGGCAGGAACTTCATATCAAACTCTACAGGGCCAGAAGCTAGGGGAATATTGGGTAAGTCTACAGTTAGGTCTCCTTCAAACACAGAAGAGTGTTAAATTGGAAGTCTAGAAGGAGAGCCATTTCTGAAGAGAAGGTGCAGGGGTAAGGCGAGGTTCCCGACTCACTCCTCAAGAGCATATTTCAGCTGTAAGAATAGTTCACCTTTTGTATCCCATTCAGTGCTTGGCCTCTGCAGGCTTTCAGCTATGCTGCCAGGCAATGTGAATGTTGTTGGCTTTGATGAAATGGGCAGCTTCATGCTGGAAGCTAGACAAAGGCCAGCAGTTCATTAGACACAGGCCAAAGAGCATCTGCAAAGGGACATATGCTAGAGTTTTGCTTGGCCCTTAAGCAATATCAGCTGCTGATGGATATAAGATACATAGGGGGTAAAAGCTCCATAGCCCAACCAAATTCTTGTCCTGTTAAGCCATGCCATTTCCAGTATCCCAATGCCCTTATTTCTCCATATAGGTAGCCAGAAACTGCTTATCCTGTAGTATGTATGAACTGAATCTCTTACAGTTTTCTTGATCCTAAAGACACCACTTTATTTTTCAGGCAACTTGTCTAATATAGCTGGTGTTACCTTCCACCAAGCTCCTAACTGATGTCTCCAAAGATTACCCCAGAAGTATCAAACCTGATTAGAAACAAACTTGCCCAACTCTGTCACCAATAAGAAAATCCCATGGAACCAGATCCAGCAGGGAAGTAATACAACATGCCATGTGATACAAATATATGTTTTTATGAAGTCAAGCCATCTGATTTTTTTAAAGATATTTCTCTATAATACATCCCATCCCTTTGTATAATTTTCTTAGTAAAAAAAACCCCAACCAAACAAGCAAAAGACCCCAAACAAAAAAAACTGAAAAGGCCACCAAACCTCAAAATGCAAAGTACTGAGATTACACACAGGAACGGGTTGGAGAGTTTCGCATAGAAAAGTAACAAACTCTTTATGACCCATTCTGTGCTTCTCCAAAGGACCCCCAGGATTTTCTTCATTTAGATTTATGAAAGGACAGCATATTGATTATGTAACTGCCATCTGAAGTGTAATAGTGTATACAAGAGTAAATGGAGTTGCCGATGAATTTAACTGGCCTGTAAATAGAGAATGGCATCCCCATTAATTCATTAAAGGTATATGGGAAGTGTAAGGTATTCCAATTAACATTTCATAAGATGGTTGTAGCATGTTAGTTATGAACCAGCATTTGTCATTTTCTTTTTAGCAATTAAATATCTAATTCCCTTGCTAGGCTGCAGCTGTCTTCTTTGATAGTTTTCAAAGTTCCTAGAGAGGGCATATATAAAAGGAAAAGACGTCTTTCTTTCACTATCCTTTCTTTTTCTTTTTCTTTTTTCCTATTTTTCTCTTTTTTTCCCTCTCTGTCTTCCTTTTTCTTTCTCTCACTCTTTCTTTCTTTCTCTCTTTCTGCCAATTAGAAAGCATTTTGCAGTCTGCCTGGGCATGCTCACCCATCATTTAGTTAAATAACCACTAGCTAGATATATCTTGCTTAACCACAACAACTGGCCTGGTACCAGATGAGCCTGATATTTATTTAACAAATCGCACTGTCTTCGTAGATCTAAATTAGAGCCTTATTTGAAATACTTAAAGTGTACCCATTACTGTTTGCCCTCAGTGAAAATCCAAGTTCTGGTTACGTCCCTGCTCACTAGGATTAGAACTGTCACAATATTTATTTAACAGGAGGAGGCATGCTAAGCCATGCTGCAAACATTGCTGTGCCAATATGAAGAGGAACTTACTGCTTTTTACAGAGTTTCTTTCTCTGTATGTGCTCCCTCTCTGTCCCCCCTTTCCTCTTCTTCCTGCCACTGCTGCTGTCCCCATGCTTTCCTGCCCCACTGCCCCCTTCACATGCCCTCTCCCACATCTGGCATTTTTACTGCCCACAAAGTGAATCTGATGGAAAAATGTGTTTGAAAAAGGGCTGTGAAACCTGGAACTGGTGCTGATGGAGGGAAGGGGGGTGATGCATGGCCTGTCCCCTCCTCTCCTGGTGTCCCCTGTGACCCAAACTACTCTGATCAGGGGCAATGGAGACAGGGTAGGGCAGGGTCCTGCCCTCTTGGCTCCTCATCCTCCTGTATCAATCCAGCCTTGGTAAAACTCATGCTGCACCGCAAAACCCCTCCAGCTGGGAGACAAGTGTCCCTTAGTCATTAGTCCAGATCGTTTCCCACAGTAGCAAGGCCAGGTTCACTTTGAGTCTTTCCCCCTCTCATGGAAAAAAGCTCAATGTAAACTATGAGGGGGAGGAGTATTTTTCTTGTTTCACTGGGCAATTCAAATTCCCATTCCCCACAGGGAATGCATAAGCAAACACCCTTAGTATAAGCGCTAGGATAACCTAGTCATTTCCCCTTCTTTTTGAGATACAAAACACAGATCCCCCCTCTGCTCTGCGAAGCCTGCTGAATTTCTGGAGCTAAGCAAAGGAAGGGAGATGGGTTCGTATCTCCAACCCTCTAGAAATACAGCAGTACAAGAAAGGAAAAGAAGCAGTGGAAAGGTAGGAAGACGCCTGTGCTAAGCAGTATACATATACTTTATGCTGATAATTCTGAAAGAACAAAGTTGCTATCTCAGGAAGTTAATATTTTTGGCCTGATTTCCTAGGCAATCATTCTGTCTGTCAGTTCCCCTCCAATAACTTTTGAACCAGTTAGCCAATTTCATTCAAACTTGACAGACAGCTGAAATTCTGAGTGGTACAAAGTTCCTGCAGGATTTACAGATATCGGTGCCCACATCAGGCAGAGAGACCGCAGTCCCCCACTGAAGGGAGCACCCCATAAGGGTTCATCTCTCATGAGGCCCCAGGGATAGACACCATGGGCACAAAGAAAGTCTCTGTGCAGGGGAGGACAACCCTGTCTGATGGTAGCACCTGGAACCATCGCAGTTATGGATACTGCATAGAAATGTTTCTGAACCCCAGATGAAAACTGGGTCCCCACAAAAAGAAGAGGAGGAGTGGGTTGAGCAGGGGAAGGGGAGGGAGAGGGTTTGTCAGGTGTCTTTTGGGACAGATACATTGCGGTGCAAAAGGAAGGAGAGCTCCAGGGAACACTCTAGGCCCTTGAGGAAGGGTTGAAAAAGCCGGGGAAAGTATGGTAAACCATACAGCATCACAAAAATTAGGGATGGAGGGAACACTGCCATTCAGTCTACTAAAAGTATAATGAGGAAAGCAAATCCAACTGCTTTCAGCTAACCCATCCCCGTCTCTGGGTGAGGAATGCTCCTCTCAAGGGCTGAATTCCAGAGCCGACAGACTTGTAACAGTCAATTATCGTTACAGCTACAGATGGGAAAACCTGATAAAATGAGTCCTGTATGGACAGAAGATTGAAATAGAGCTTGGGCAGGGACTGTAGCCAGAGAGAGATTAGTGGCCATAAATACATCAAAAGCAAAGGACTCTAAGAGACATGCATATCTCAGCATAGCACCACCATTTATAAACTGCCATGTGTCCCAATTCATACTTCACCATTCATGGGCATGCTAGGAAAGGCTGCACAAGTCAGACCCAGAGTCTGCAAGAAGAAAGACCCATTTCCTTTAATGTTACTGCAGCTTTCAGAAACACTGGTGGTTTGTTTTTTTTTTTCCCAAGGCCAACCAAAAGAAGCAGCTGTGCTTATTAAGATGTTTCTCATATGGTGTGCTCAGTCTGTGTTAGAGTTAACTTCGTGTCTGCATCTTCATCAACAGTGCGACATCGCTTACACCAATTTGATTTTACCTTGTCTGGGAGATGAAAGCAATTTATAAGTTTCAAAGAGCACAATCTGGCTGGGATCCAAACCCAGGAGTGTAGTGCTGTAAAGAGAATTGCTGGAGACTTTTATGTCTGGCATATGGTGTGCTAGTTTCCTTTCTAATCTGGGTAACGAAGGTCAGTGCGAAATGCTGAGTTGGTCTTGTTGGCCAAGACGTTTGATGACCTGCTCACACAGATGGGGATTTCAAACCCTGACCAATGTGAACTAGGAAGGGGAAATCTAATCACTCACTTCGCTGACAGCTTTGAAAGATGTGTTTTCTTCCTCATTTCTGACTACATTTTTCTGAAGAAGACAAAGTCATGACTGGGCTGCAGCAATGGAAGATTTCTACAAGCTATGCCACATGGGGCTATTCGGTAGAGCACCTGGTGGATCCCACTAGCATCTGTAACTAATTGAGAAGATAAATCCATTTTGCTGGAGTGGTTTAGATTTCCAGAAGTCCTTCAGTCTATTCCAGCTGAGCTGATTAGAGTCCAGCTCACTGGGAGTCATTACTGTCAATCCTACCAGCTGGCCTGAATTTTGTAAGGAGAAAGAAGCAAGAAAAATACATTAAAAATGAATAAATCTATATTTCATGACTTTATGCAAGCTGATTTTCCCTGAAGGGGGTCCTGTTCCTAACATCGTCACATTTTTGTGATGTTCCTTTATGGCTTGGCTTGCTAGTGGATCTTCTTCAAAAAGAGAAGTATTTCAAGAGTTAAGTGTCAGCATCAATGAAATTAAGAGCGTTTTGGATATAGATGAGATAAGGGCATATACAGCCTCTGGATATAGACACATGTAGAGATAGTGAATTCAATATCTAACGCAAAATCTAAATTCTTGCGTTCAGCCAAGTTATATTTATCACAGACTCTGCTTCTTAGAGTACAGTCATAGCTGGAGCATGATTGGAAGTGCAGTTCATTTCAGTTACCTCAGACTACTTAGCAGCTGTATTTGCCACAGATTTTGCTCCTCTGCCAGTTCCAGGATTTTTCAGCATCTCTGTCACTTCTTTTGCAAACAGGCGGAAAGGGTAACCATCTTTGGAAATTACTGTGCCAGCCTGGGAGCCTGTGTTTGGATAAACCCCCACATCTCCTTGCAGAGAATTATATGGTTGTTGCTGGTTGTGATCCCGGTAATCACTCACTCAGGCACGAAAGAGTGGGGAAGATCCCTGGGAAAAATGGGATAAGCTGGAAGGTATTTTCCGTTTCGATAAACTCAGGTCCGTTCCAAAGAGTGGACCCACTTTAGCGTGCCCTAAAGTGCCTGTAGGACCACAACTGTGAGTCTGTGGGACCACGACTGATCAGGACTTTCTGAAGCAAAATTATTGAACAACTATCCCACCTCCCACAGCAGTCAGTACCAGAGGGGTATTTCCCTCATCTGTCTTTTCACATCTGGCAGAGACCTCCTCCGTGTGCTCCATCCTAGACTAAGTTGTGATCTGGACTACCATCCTCCAGTCCATCCCCAGGTCATGCAGAGAGCAGCAGTAGTAGTATTCCAAGGAGGGACACCTAGCCCTGACCCACTGTCAAGCATCAGGGGGAGGCCTGAGGAAAGGGAAAATACCCATTTTTGTACTTTCTCATAAATCTGAGCAGACCCTCCCCTACATGAGGTGTAAAGAGATTCTGCTGACCTAGAAAACCCAGTCAGAAGAAAACAATGAAGATTAACTAAAGCAAGTTTTGACTTCATTTTTAACACTTTGATTTGTCTTAAAATACTGACAGAAAAGGGGTGTTAGGAGTTGCCTCATGAGAAGTTCAGCTTCCCGGACTCCAAGGGACAGCATTGGTAGCTACAGGCAGTCACCAACTCTTTTGCCCCAGAGCAGTCCATTACCTTTGGTGATATATCCCCTCATTCACAGGTGACACGCTGGGGAGGTGCGCTAGGAAATCAGGCATTCGTCTTGCTGTGGGTATGTCTACACTGCAGTCACAGCAGAGAAAATATCTTGCTGTGTGAGTTAGTCCATGCTGAGCTCCACGCTGCTGCTGTTGAAGCACTCCCAGTACGCAGGCATCCTCAGGAGTTTCTGCTTGTGCCTGTGGACACGTTTGTCGTCTATAAGAAAACTGAGGACTGTGTGTGCAAGGCTAAGAAGGAGTATGAGGAAAAGGACAGAGAACCAGGGTGAGAATACCAATTTAAGTACCTACTTAGATCCATCTCCTTCTGGTGCCACGTCTTCCTCCACCTCTAGCGTTTATGAGTCTAACGTTTGTTCCCAAATCTAGTGGACGCCAGCACAAGACCCATTTCCAGTCCAATGTCAGTTTACATTATTCTTCCCTCCATCTCAGACACTTCTTGCTAGTCCAACAGAGGGATCTGTCACCAGCCCCACTGCAGGGAGATGAGCCTCCATCAAGCCCAGAGAAAGGGTCAGGATTTTTTGTCACTCAATTTTCCTTTTTTCTTGTTCCCTTTTCCCTCTAGTAGTTTATTCAAGCCCAGAGAAAGAGCTTAGGCCCTAGCTCATGTAGAGCTCTGATGTATGCAAATCCTCCTTGTGCTCCCATGGCCCTCTTTTTTTCCCCTTCTTTCCTTTTAATTCTAGATTTGAAAATAAAATGCGAGCTGGCTGCACAGAGATCTCTCATGTGTGCAACTTCCAATTGTGGCAAATTGGAACTGTCGATGCAAGCAGCTCGGATTTATTTATATATTTAAGAGGAAGGAGGGAGGAGAGGGAAGGGGAGGGGGAGATGCTTGTGGTGGAAAGGAAAAAGAAAAATAACAGATCCAAGCAAAAAGGGATTTGAATCTCAAATAGTGCTCCCTGGCCCATATTATCCAAATCCCTCCAGCCTTGTCCGTGACTGCCTCTTGCCTAGTTAAAAACAACAGGCAAAAGATCAAAAACATTTTTTTTCCCCACAACACTAAGAGTTGTTGAGGTTTGCAGCTGCCATTAGCCAACCAGAGTCTAACACCGAGACTGATGCAATTAATACTTGGTGCTTCAAAACATTAACATAGCTATTTATATAAATTAGTAACCTTAAGCCCAGGCGGTAGCATTATTACAGCATTACTAATTAAATCACAATAAGCTTAGTTTGCAGTAGTATTAATTATGAAGCTGACATAGTGATATTGGAGATCTGATTGGCCCATTGTCAGTCATTACCCGATTGGTAATGAACCAGACAGGCAATGAAAATCAAAGCCGCCACTCCAACAGTGCTGCTCCCATTTCCTGGGAAGAAGGGCCACCATTCCAGCAGAGAAAGCACCAACATCTCCATCAAAGCAGCTATACAGCGAGCACAGCATTCAGCGCTATGGGGAGGCACGTGGGGGGAGGCTGGCTCCTGCCATCTCGACAGTCCTGGATCCCCAGGAGCAAAAGTTACTCTTTTCTAGGGCTAACAAAGAGGTTGTGGGCCTCTTTTGCGAGAGCAAGTGGTTGAACATGCCTTTATCACCTGTAGTGGAGATTCTGATTCGAGTGGATTAGAGAACATCCTTCAGGGATTTTTTTATGGCTAGGCACAGTTAGTGTAGGGAAGGACATTGATTTGATAAGTCTGTTGAGGGTGCCTCTGTGATAATTTATAAAGGGCTTTTCATGAAGAACTGGCCAAATGACTTTTTTGACAGAAAGGGCAGTGGGACAAAGCCGCCTTCTCAGGAAAGGGTTCCTGCTCAGGGGCAGGAGGAAAGGAGGGGGTGTCAACAGCAGCAGGGGTGTCAGCAGAAACCCAGGGGTGCAAATGGGGAGCAGATGCTGTAGGGGCTTATATGGGGTGTGTTCCCCATTGAACACAACATGCTGTCTCAGTGCTGGGGCTGAGGAAAGGAGAATATTGGTAGTAGGACGCCGAAGAGATGGAGTCCAGGGTGGGGAACACAAGTTGGTCTGAAGCTGCCCTTCTTTAACATGGCAGTAAGAGACAAAACAGGGACATCCAGAGAGCAGCCTCAGCCTCTGCTCTAGGTAGGAGATGATGGGTCGACCCAGAATAAGAGGTTTGGCTGGGGGAAACCTAAAAAGTGCCTCTTTGAGACTTTTTTGGTGCTGCAGTGTCCCAGGCAGACATCTAGCAGTGGTCCTCTCTCCTGTGTTACAGCAGTTCTTCTGCACACCCAGAGCTTCTTGGAGCAGAGTCCATAAAACAGAAGAAGAGTACACTCAGTGGCAGCCTATGCATGTTTCATTAAAGAGAGAGCAAATGATTGACGGGTGCCAGTTCAATCTTCACCTGCCTCTCCTTTCCTGATGGACCTAAAAAGATGAGCAGGCCATAGAAATGCAAGTAAGCCATCTGTCTTCCACTCCTGTTGTCCACAACAGCAATTCAAAGTAACAAAACACTCAGCATCTGGGAAAGGGAGGGCAGATTCTGCTCTCTGACTCAGAGGTATCATCTGAACTTCTGCCTACAAAAGGGAACCTCTTCTGAAAAGCAAAGCAAAACGATCATCCAAGCAGGTGGAAGATTATCATGGAAAGATCTGTTACCATGGAAAGATCTGTTCAGCTGATGGAATTGGAGAAGAGAGAGAAAAGGTCTCACAGTTTCTGCACCAGTTAAAGAATTTGCAAGGTCCTGAGCAATTGGGGATCACCTCCAGCCATCGATGAGATGGTGGATACCAACCCTCACCTCCAGCTGGCAGGTTTCTCCTCCATGTCAAGGGGAGCTTCTTGCTTCCTTTGAAGATGGGCAGAGGGATGCTGCAGGTTGTATTTCTACCCCTAACTTCTTCCTGCGTGATGACTGGTGTCAAAATCTGCTCTGTGCTTGCAAGCTAGATCTTATTGGCACCTCTCCCTCTCCACAGCGTAAGTCTTAAAACACTGACCTGCATCATCATCAACAACAACAAAAGAAACCCTTGGTCTATCCAAAACCGAACACAAAGAAAATGCAATATCTAAACTAAACAGCACAAGGCTCCCAGGACAGACTGCAGGATACAAGTCCCTCCACTTTTTAAGGAAGTGGACTCAGAGCTGCTAGGGATTTTTTCAGTGCTGCAGCATGCAGGGCCACTACTGCATGTGCAGGGGGAGCACAGCACTGTCTGCCATAAAATACATGTTCTTTCAGGAGACCCCTGCCAGTTCACACCAACTGAGGATCTGATCCTTTTATGCCCTGATGACAGAGCTCCTGGAGCCAAACCCCCAAATCCATGGGTGTTTTGCAAGGATTAGGCTCTGCACACTAGCTACGAAGGGAAGGATGGATACACTCCTTCTGTAGGTCCTGACTTTTAGAGGCTTACGTTCCTGTTATTGCATAGGTCAGCAGATGGCACTGCTACATTTAGACTTACAGGGTTTGCTTCTTAGCACGCAAATGTGGTTTTGGTTCTAGAAGAAATGCTGCATTGCTGTTACTGCCTTCTCATTGCTGTTTGACTCCTGAAAGTCCAGTGCTCCCCTGGCTGCTTACAGGTCCCTGACCACAAGCCACTCTTGAGAACTGGGTGATAGTGGGACAGTTTGGAAGTGGGGAGTCTCTGCAGGTTGGATTTGGCCAAGTCTGTTCCAGGGCCAGTAGAAAGACTATTATGCTTAGATTATATCCACTTCCTACAAGGCAGGTTTCATTTTCAGAGTTGCCACTTAATAAAGGTGTGCTGTAACAGTGGCAGTATCTTTAGCATTTCAGGATGCTGAGATGAAGCCTGGGAGTAGCTGTGCTGGCTCAGTTCCCCCTAGCCCAGCACCTGGTCTCTAGCAGTGGGAATAAGGAGATGCTTAAGGAACAATAAGTACCTCTGACATTTCCCCTTAATAGTCCCCCAGCCATTTTCACCCCAGGGTTATCCTGAGCCAGGTGTGATCTCTCTTTCATGCCCTTAGCCAGTTTCTCCTGAAGCCCACCTATCTGATAGTACTCACAACACCCCTTAACAGGGAGCTTCACTGCCAAACAACCTGTTGCATGAAGAATACCCCTTTTTTGTTTGCTTTGAGCCTGACGCCTGTTAGCTTCATTTGATGGTCTTGAGCGTATTTAGTGTTCGAGGGAGTAACTGATCAGTCCTACCCTCTTCATGCCACTTGCAGGTTTGTAGCCCTTTGTCATTCCCCATCAGTTGTTGCAGAAGCCGGAACACAGGGAGGAGGGAGGGGGTGAAAAGCAAAGACCAGCTGAGACAGCAAGATAAGCAGCACGAAAGCAGGGACCACAAGATGGTCTCAGCTTTCTACAGCCATGACTTTTGGCAGGCTCTGTCCTATCCCAACGATGAGGTGGTGGACAGGGAGGCAGAAGAGGCAGGGGATGGGCCTGGGCAAGACGGGGCTCCTCTTTATAATCCATATGGATAAGAAGCCACTTTGCTGCAAGGGTTGCCAGGCCAGCCTGCAGCATGGCCCAGAGCCAGAGCTGCTCGAAACGTGAGGAGATGCCTGAAGACATTGGCAGGCATTTTAAGGAGGCAAAGACTGAGAACAAAGAAGAACAGGAATCCCAGGGGAGAGACTTAAAGCATGTTTAGGCTTAATTTGGATGGGGAGGTGAGGAGACCCTGGAGGGATACCTGCTCTGGCAATCCACAAAACTTGGGCCAAAATCCAGAAGAGGCAGCTGCTTATCTAAGGCTGAGCTGGGAGCTGTTGGAGTCCAAGGAAGTTGGTAAGTAGCTATCGATGAGCACAGAGAGGCCCTTGAGGGGGCAGGGACAGCAGCAAAGGCAACGCATTTGGAAGGAAGCCTCAGCCTCCAAATAAAATTTGTGTTCTTTCCACTTTATGGTCAAGGAGTTGCTTTTGCCCCAGAGAGCAGGAGAGCCAGCTGCTCTCCAAGAGCTAGTGCAGGTGGTTAGGGAGATTCAGGCTGCTGCAGATGCAAAATACAGAGATTTTGAGCAAGTCTATTGCAGTACTGTGCTGTGATATGTATGTTCACAGCACCCAGGCTGGCAGTAGTGTTCTTGTGGCTAAAAAAAAAAAAAGGTAGTTGAGCTCATCTCCCACACGCTATGGAGACCCAAGGGATAAGAGTACAAACTGGTCCTTTGTCTCTCAAGGGGGATTACTCTGGAAGAAGCTATGCAAGGGCCTTTGCTGTGTACTTCTGGCAAGCTGAGTGAATGGCTGGGTGCTGCCATAAGCTGCATGGATGTCTGCTCAAGGGCAGGGGGCTGCAGCATCCCAAGGAGGATGCTGCTGTGGTCAGAAATCTGGGAAGTGGAAGCAAGGATTTAAATGAGAAGAGAGAGTTCTTGCGAAGAGCATGAGAAAACACATCTCCAGACATCAGAGGGGTGAATATGAAGGATGGTTTGGTCCCACCCCGGGCAAAGGCAACTTACTGGGTGTGTGGGAAAAGTCTCTCTCACAAGACTACATTTAAAAATCTCTACCACGTGGCTGCCACGTCACATGCCCAGGGAGACCACGCAGACCCACAGAGCAAATAGCCAGCACTGCCTTGAAGCATCTGCAGCTCTCAGGAACATCAAACACCGTGACAGGCATGAAGTGCCTACAGCAAAGGGACACCCTTCAGCCCCTTGGATGGGGACGAAGTAGTCTGTATACCTAAGCACGTCCAAAGCTCCCCCGATTTCTCTGAAGATCCTTGCTCACCCTCTTGCACCACCTTCCTATTTTAATTTGCAGATTATACGAGCAGGAAGGAATACAGGAGCCAAAGGATTTTGTCAGGCTGAGTTGAAAGCAGCAGCAGCCACTGTAGCAGCAGGCAGAGCCCAACAAGAAATGACCTCACCAAGCTGCTTGTCTTCTTCATGCATTTTCGTCCCTGGCAAAAGCCCTGCCAAACCAGAGTGTTCTCTGAAGAGGCCAGATGAGAGCATCCAGCCTGCAGGAGGAACCCACCATCATTGCCGTATTACAGCTGCTCTTCGTGTGCTCATTATAACTGGGAGACGAGGCTGAACAGAGGAGTCAGGGCTATTTTTAAGCACCCTGGGCAGATCTTAGAAAACACAAGGTGGTCATAAAAACATGCACTATGTTTTCATAGATGGTTTGAGTTATGAATCAGGCTGGTGAAGGAAGGCAGGCAGGGGCTGTGATATTAAATGAAAGGCTGCAGAGAGAAGCATTGCCTAGCAGAAATAGTCTTAGAGTACCTGGAAAGCATAGCTGTTTTTATTCCTTGCAAGGGATTTTTACAAGAAACAAGATGTTGCTTTGCTTTGTTTTGTTTTCCCTTGAGATGGGATTCAGATGCAATGCTAGAATCCAGATCTCACCCAGCCTGGCATTTTGGGCAATCTCTTCTGGAAAAGCTGCAGGTGTTGGAAACTGGATCCTGATTTGGACCTCATTGCTCAGATAAGAACTCAGAGTGCATTTGGAGGGAGGTTTGGTTTGGTGCCAGCCTCTACACTCAGGGAAGCATGGAGGTTGGCAAATACAGTACAAAAAAACACAAAGCCACCAGCTCAATATGGTTACAGATTTAAGCTCATCTTGGACCCTGAGACATTGAAAATAGGGTGTAAAGCAACTCTAGTCTGGCTTTGACAGAAGATGGAAATGGTGAAGGAAACGTCAAAAGCAATTTGGAACTGGAAGCCAGTTCTCTAGAAAGAAGACAAAAAGAGGATTTGGAGGACTGAGGCTTGAACATCTGAGTGTTATCACAACAAGCAGTAGCTGTGCTCATGCTGTGGGGAGGGGCACTGAGGTCTGTGCCCTCCCAGTCCTGACCTCCCACTCATCCAGAGCAGGGGACCTTTTAGGGCACCCAATGCTGGTTTCCTCCTTTCCCACATACCTTTGCAAACTGAGCTTCCCAGGGAACTGGGGGGACTCCTGGGTCCCACAGCTTAAATAATCCCAGTGTGAGAACACCAATCCTCAGCAAAGACCCATGCCCAGACAAGCTGTGATGCCCTAAAGCACAGTGCGTGATCAAAAGATTACTAAAATAGGACTGCATATGAGATGGGCACTGGCAAGGCAGCAGCCAGCTTTTGACAAAACCATGGATAAACTGATGTTGACTAAAGTTTCCCAAACTTCAAGCTTCAACTCAAAATGCTGATTCTAAGATATCTGGTTATGGCATGTATTCCTCCTCACTGCCCTGTCTCCGTGCAGCTGTTCTGCACTTTCTGCTCTTCCAAATTTCTCAATTGGGCTTGCAACAGCAATAATGTCTTAATAATATGAGGTGTTCTTGTCCAGAAGGGTTAGAAATTGTAGAAGCGCTCAAGCCTGAAGGAACCTGGACAACATAAATGGGTCAAAGCTCAGGAAAAATATGACACCACCTTAGACAAAAGGCCCAGGAGTGGAGGGTGAGATAGGAGCAAGCAGCGTTAGGAAGTGAGTGGATTAAAAAGGAGGTGATTCACTGGCTGATAGGGAGAGGTGATGGTACATCTCTGGTCAGTATAAAAAGCAGGTTAGTGAAAAAGGGACAAGGAAAAACAGCATCAGAGTTTGTCATCTTCGTCCACCAAATTGTAAAATTCCTTTAAGTATGGCATTAACTGACATATGATACTAAACTGTCATTCCAGCAACTGGATGCCTCTACCACTCTTTTAACGCCCTCTTGTAGCCCACTGTCCCTTTAGCCATCCGCCTGTCTCACCCCAGCAGCTCTGTGCCACCTGCCCCAACCTCTGCCCGCCTTCAAGCAAATCAATCCGTGTGGTTGCCCAGACGCAAGAGGCAGAAAAGGAAAGGCAAAGGAAGGGAGATTATTTTGGCTTTTTTTTCAAGGCAGGACAAGTGCTTACTATTAATATGCAGAATGCCTGTATATCTCAATTATACACCTCCCACAGGGGCCTATTACAGCTACCCTGGGCAGCCAACATGTGTCAACAGAGCAAACATCGAAGGCTATCCCAATGTACTCCAAAAATAAAAAGCAGAGAAAGCGGGACATAAGCCTGTCAGCAGCTGCTTCTTTCTTCCCCCCCTGCCCCTTCCCCATGTGGTTTTCAGGTCTAGCTGCCAGGCTTGTGCCTTATCATTTTAACATGTACATGCAATTGCAAGCTCCCCTATCTCCCCCTGCATGGTGGAAATTGGGAAATTCACATTGCTCCATCACAGCTTATACAAGTTCATGTTACAATTTAATGTCATTTTTTTAAATGGTAGAGGTTGGAAAGGAGGAAAAATGCCTTCCCAGTACAAGAATGATTTTTGGAATGCTGATTCCTCCCCAATGCACATATTATTCCCAAAGCTTGGGTACCTGAAAGGCAGAAAAAAGAAAGAAAGAGAAAATCCATCCTTAAAGACCAATAAACTTTACCCTCGACAGAGATTTCTGGCCCGAAATAGGCAAAAAATCCAAGCAGTCTAAAGGGTCCTGTACTTCTGTTATTAAGTTCCACTTAAAGGTGCTCAGAAACAGCCATGGTGGAGAACAACACAAACCCAGAGATGGATCGCTTTGGCAAAGTGGATGTTGGAGTTGATGACCCACTTGACTTACAAAACCCCTTTTTACTCCTACATCTTCTCCTGTCTATTACTATCTCACCCCATAGACCTTTGTGTGGTACCACCAGGATATTCGCTGAGCTGAAGTTTCCGGAAGAGTTTTACACCTATGCAAAAACTGAAGAGAAGTATCTTGAATGAACAAATCATGCATGGGGAAAAAGGGCAAATCCAATTCTAGTAAATCCTTGACTGTGTATTTACTGGGAGCTGCCCAGTAGAGCTCACAGCTTCTGCTGGCTTTTTGGCCGGCGCTGTCCTTGCACAGCACTGCCAAGATGATGCCATTGGAGCCCTGCTGAAACCTAAACGTACAGCCACAGCTGACATCCATCCCATGGGAAGAGGGTTGTCCTGGTTTCAGCTGGGATGTAGTTAGCTGTCTTCCTAGTAGCTGGTACAGTGCTATGTTTTGAGTTCAGTATGTGAAGAATGTTGATAACACTGATGTTTTCAGTTGTTGCTCAGTAGTGTTTAGACTATAGTTAAGGATTTTTCAGCTTCTCATGCCCAGCCAGGGCACCTGACCCAAACTGGCCAACAGTTTATTCCATACCATGGGACGTCCCATCTAGTTTAGGAACTGGGAAGTGGGGGGGGGGGAAATCACCGCTCGGGGACTGGCTGGGTGTCGGTCAGCGGGTGGTGAGCAATTGCCCTGCGCATCATTTGTACATTTCAATCCTTTTATTACTACTGTTGGCATTTCATTAGTGTTATCATTATCATTATTAGTTTCTTCTTTTCTGTTCTATTAAACCGTTCTTATCTCAACCCAGGAGTTTTACTTCTTTTCCTGATTTTCTCCCCCATCCCACAGGATGGGGGGGGGGGGGGGGTGAGTGAGCGGCTGTGTGGTGCTTAGTTGCTGGCTGGGGTTAAACCACGACAAGGGTAAATGTGAAAGGGATGCTGTGGCAGAGAAGCCGGGCAATTGTGCGTCTCTTCTGTTTTAAGGGAGAAAAACATTCAGAGTTAATGCAAATAAGTGCAAAACATTTTGATGTCCCCAAAGAAGGACTTGGTTACAGAGCAGCCTGTTGACTTTATGTGGCCCAGAAATAGCTCCTGTCTTCATAGATGTTTTCCTGACATATCATCCTCTGTATATTACTGCACCTTCTCAGAACTATCTTGCTCATCCTTTCACTGTTTACTGTCATATCTTTCTATTATCTGAGAACATTGTATTGTTACCATTAGACTGATGCTTATCCACTCTTTGCCTTCCTTTTTTATCTTACCTAGCCTGACTGCATTTCCTACCATGTGGGAAAATGTTTGTTGGTATGAAGAAATTCTTTCTGCCTATTATATTTTGCACTTTTCAGTTGCTGGTTCTGTTGGACAGAAAGTGTCTTCTCTGTTACTTGCCACACATGGAGGGCTCAAGCAGGAAAAAGGAGTGAGCTTCACTTTAAGTTAAAGCCCAAGGGTAAGATTTAGGCTGTTCAGCACCTAGCACTTCTGAGGTGGTTTCATATCTCCCTCCTGTTGTAATTCTGAAATCAAAGCATTGAACTCTTTTGAAAATCTGATTTATTCAAAGTACCTGATGGAGAGGAAGAAAAAAAGAGCTCTTGGTGTGACAGTCTCTGTAAAAAGAAGAAACCAGGTGATTTTACTCTGCCGTACTGCAGCAGTGGGGAACCCTTCACCTCACCTGGAACAGGAATGCAGCAGGCCACAGTCAGACTTGGCACTGGATGCTTACTGAACACCACAAAAGAAGTTATATTATCCCACCCGTAGGCATCCACAGCTCCTAGAGGGATATGAAGGTGTCCCCAGAAGTGTATGACATGAGATGCCACCTCCTGTTGCCCAGCGTGGCTGCCACCAGATTGGTTCATCATCAACATCTATGGCTAGAAGCACTAAGTACTAATGACCCCCACATATGATAGACACAGCCACCAGTATGTCTTCAGCCTTGTGTCAGCCACGGGCAACTCAGCCTCAGAAAATGGTTTCCAGCCTGAAGATGTCACAATAGTCTTTCACGAGACTGCTGACAGTGCTTACATTACCCCAAATCTCATTATTTCCTCCATCAATTTCCTCTTCCTTGTATAAATTAGAGTGAATTACAGTATTCATTCGGAATAATGTATAGCCACGAATGGATTCACATCAGTCAGAAAGGGTACGTTTATTCATGAACACTTGAGTGTTTATTTCAAGAATATTAGTGGGGATAAATGAGCTTCAGAGATACCGGTGCTGTTAAGTAGCTGGGAGTATTCCTCCTGGAAGTGTACTTGAAGGTTTTTTGAACAGCTCCTATTTATTACTTGCACAATGGATTAGCTGAGCACTTCCACATGCCTCCAGACATTTTCTGAATAAAAAGGAATTCTTTCCTTTTAGCAGGTCCCTCCCACCCATCCCAGCAGTAGAAACAAGACTGTGCAACATGGATGACCACATGTACAGCATGAGTAGTAAATCAGAAATAGCTCTTACTCATTGCAAGCCATTTGTAGATGCAGCAGCATTTAAATTTGGCTGCACCGACTATAGTTTGAACAGTTGCGAAACTGCAAGTAATCAACACTTTAATAAAACTCATGATCTGCTTGCAGATAGTCTGGCAAAGAGAAAACTGCTAAAGGAGCTAAATCATTTGCAGAAATCATTTTTAGTGGATAATTTGACCAACTCCAACATGATGGCATTCATGTGCAAAAGCTCTGAAAAATCCTTTATGAATGGCCAACTGCTGCAGAAAATGACTACAGAAGATTTCTCATTACTATGGATCAGAGCTGCTTTATATGTTCATAAAGTAGAGACAGTATCTTTAGAAGACACCTGTCCAAAGAAATAATCTGTGCAAACGACTGAGCTTTTTCAGTTCTGGGAAAATGTCTGGCTTTGCAGTGCTGCAGCAGCAATGTTTTGCATGGGGTCTCCAAGTTTTAAGCATGAACTTGAAGTTTAGGTATGTTATGCGAGTATATCAATTTATTGCTCTACAGAGTTAGATTCTGCCTGAAGTCTGTAGAGTTACATGAGGCTACACACAGCAGTGGCTCTTCTTCAAAATACTTAGCTAATAGTTTACAGGGTGACTCAATAATTTAAGAGGATTAGTAGCTAGAAATGAAGCCTTGCAGCTATGCATAGCTTATTTAGTTCCACTCCAAATTTACAATTATCTGATGGTTGTTTGGTGGCCTAGGTGAACTGAATTACCACCTTCAGACCGTTTTGTAGGAGACTGCTGTGTACTTATCACAGACATCACATCACTATCACAAATAGCTTGGCAGTGTAGCAGCTGAAAAAAAATCCTTCAAGGACCGACAGATCAAGCACTGATCTCTCTGCTAAGGCTACACAGGCAAAAGCAGTGTGTGAGACAATTTTGTGGTGGGACCCCAATGTAAGAACCCTAATAGACTTTCCACAGGCCACCCCAAACACCCTTTGGTGCTGACGGATGGCAGTTAGTGTCAATTTGGAAATGACTTAGGGGGCTGAATGCAAAAAGATCTTTATCCCATTTGAATTGCTGGGGCAATCTAGTCTCCCACTGTAGTACTGCCAACCTTCCTTGCAACCTTTGTTCTGAGCATTAGAATTATTAAAATCCCATTTTAGTGAGCAAATTTTGTTAACATGCTCTACTATCACCTTGACCTTTAGTATTCTTTCACTTGGTTGGCTTATCATCATAGAGCTGCTTCCAGGTGGGATGGCAGGGATGGATGGAAAGAGCAGGCGGCTCATCAAAGCACTGCCTCTGAGAAAGTTCGGCAGTTCCTGCAGCAGGAGAAAAACATCTGCTGTCCCAGAGCTTACACCCATGTTGGAGCTGCCACCTAGACTGAGAGCTGGGAGGAAGCAGTGGATGCTCATGATGGGTGCAGGGAGGATCAGGAAGAATGGAAGGAAAACTGATCCAATGTTTCTGCCTTAGCGAAATAAAAATCTGCATTTTGGGCATAAGCTAAGCTGGGGTTTAATGAATAGACAATACATGAGGAGGGGTGTTGCCCTGCTTCTGGGTAGATCAGAGAGGTGGTTCTCTCTCTCCGCAGGGAACAGAGCTGAAAACTTGGAAGATGTTAGAAGGGCAACGAGCTGCGTGGAAGTCTGTAGAGTGCACACCGGGCTGGTGTGCCAGCATGGGGTGACTGCTCAGAAACACCAGCAAGCGGGGCTCCTTGTTTTAGCAGTTGGAAAGGGATTCTCAAGGGCATTGGTAAGGAGTGTCCAGACCTGGCCTAAACAGGGGACAGCTTTGGGCAATTATGCTCACAATGCCACCTGGAAAGCAGGTCTGGGACAGCAAAGGACCTGCAGAGAGGGTTAGGGAGTAAACAGAGGGAAGCAGCACTAAGGTGACAACAGCAGGGCACATCAGATGACCCCAAAGTAGCATCCTAGGAGCTGTGTGGATAGCCCCACAGGGATTCTCTATTTTTATTTCTTCTGCTGAAGAGCCACGGAATCTTTTCATTTTCCTTTCCCCTGAAGAAGAGGAAAAATAAAACCAAATGTCTTCTTTTGAGGCATTCACACCCACTGACTCTAGCAAAGTTGTATTAAAAAGACAAGGAAAGGAAAATCCAATAAAGTGAAAATAAAAATCCATTAAAATTCCATTGGCTTTTACATGTGGAGCTTATTTGCTGTAGGTGAATAGTTAGAGCCAAAGACTATAATCCTATGGCACGCACAGCTCTATTACAAGAGGACACTGATCCAGCCCCAGCATCAGCTTGGCAAATAGCACCTGGCTTTAAGATGTTGATGCTCCCTTCTGGGAGGTGACAGCCTTCCTCCAATGTTGACTTCACAGGGCAGCCTCCTGTACCTGCTGCCTGTAGAAATGGGTCCTTGCTATTTTTTGGATGCCGAATGCAAAGCCTCCTCAAAATTCAGCTATAAAAAAATCTCCCCCAGCATCCGTGCTGTTTACTCCAGAGTGGTGATAAGTGCCTGGGCCCCAGCTTGGACAACCAGGGATCCTTCAGCCCTGATCCCTTGTTACCTCCACCCTACAAGTGTCTGCAAACACAGAACTGATCAATAAGAGGGGTTTGGCAAAACAGGTTGAACTAAGATGCTGTGATAAGGTTGTCAAGGAACAAGAGCTGCTGAGACTTCAAGCTGCTAGGTTTAGTCCAATTTGCTTCAACCTTGGGTGAATGTCTGCTGGTACAATGTGCCACATGCACAGCCCCATTGGGGCTCACACCAGTGGGTGCCAGTAAAAATGTGACGCCTTCTTCCCCCCTCCCAGCTGATGCCAGGTGCTGAGTTCTCCAGGTCCAAGGTCTCTCTATGTGCAGATTCAGGGGTCTTGGCTCACCCCGGCACAGGAGGAACAGCCTGATTTGAAATTGCCATCTTTTGGACACTGGGGTGATCACTTCATTGCTTCCTGCCCGTCAGCAGGTTTCTGAGGATATCTGACCCTGCACAGCCTTCAACCAGGTTTTCCAAGGATCTTTTTTTGCCACAGGGCCTGGACTTTGGGGACGAAACTAAGCTCCTAACCTGACTGCAAATTGGTCCTGGCCCTACCTTCCTGTCTTTTCACCACCTTAGGATGCCTCTGGCTCTTCTTCGCCTGCCTCCGTTTCTCATTCACTGCTCCCCAGAGGACAATAAGCACTTTAGAAACCGCTTTAGGGATTCTCCACAAGGAGAAAACAAGGAAACCCAGCGACAACAACCTAATCAGCAAACAGCTGAGCCAGGGATAAATTCACATGGAAAGCCTGTGTTTGTTTATTACTAATGGGTAACGGAGATGATAACCTTTTAATCCAAAACCATAATGAAATATGCATATTTGTTAATGTGCAACTATAAAATGCAAATCTTGCAAACACAATGGGGAAGGGCAAAGAAAGCACTCGGCACCAATCCTAATTTATTCCTTTGGCTTCAGACATTTATTCAAATTGAGTTGTGTATGTAATATAAAGTCAAATGAATATGTAATTGTAATGTATATGTATAAACATTTTCATCTCAAATATGCCAACTGTTTATCATAATAGGAAGTAATACATATTTTGCCGAATAAAAGGTTACCTATTAAAATATTTTTACCCTCTTCCCACCCCAAGCTTTTGTGCTCTCTGTAAAAGCTCTATTTACATAGACACAATTTCTGGTTTTCCCTTTTGAGCCGTGCTACCCAAATTCAAAAGATTTAAAAGATTAACAAAGTAGAATCGGAAAGATTTTTACACAAAGTTCTTTCTTTTTCACTCTCCTCTTTTCCAAGCAGCACAGAAATTGCTCTCCTAAATATCAATTTAAAACAATGGCTAAAAAGCTGAGCAATTTCCCCCTTCTATTTCCAGCCCCCAAAGAAACAGCTTTCCCCTGTTGCTGTCAGAGTAACTACATATTCATCTACATATTCATGCAGTAGCAACTAAGCTTTATTGCTAGGCCTGGTCACCACTGCTTTTGTAAATCATCTCTTTGGCAGGCTGGCAGACTGAGAGCTAGAACCAGCTTCACACGCTGTATGTGAGAAGATCTGCATCAATTTGTGAATATCGTGATTTCGGAAGACACCAGGAAAATAAAGATTCAAGACAAATCCTCTTTTCCTAAACTCACCTGAAAGTAAACCTCCTCCTGCAATGGAAAAGTTCAGGTAGTTTTTATTCTTTTTTGGTGGGATCATCAGGCTTATGATTCCTGGGCTATTGTGTTGTGAGAAGTATTTCTGTCTGAAATTTAGCATGGCTTAATTGTCTGAAATTGGAATGCACTGCCAGGAAGTCAATAGCAATATTTCCATTGACTTTACTGAGCAGTGGACCAGAGGAGTCAAGGCAGAGCACAAAGGATTTTGTAACCAACCTCCACCCATTGCTTCTTCCGTCCCTCCTGACTCCTTTATTCACTTTCCCACTGCTGCCATAACCATATGCTGCATTTATTCAGTCTTGCCCAGTGCATTCAGCATTTTCTTCTCTTGTCTGCTAAACAAAACATTTTTCACCTCTTTGTGTTTTCTGACTCTCCTGAGGACCAGAGCAGTGTACCAATAACCAGAAGAGAAGAGGAAATCCCGTTTCTATTTATAGCCTCAAATTCTACAAATTCAGGGGTTTTGGGGAAGCACACAAAGTGCTGATGACTTACTAAAACTGAGTAATTTTCCATTCTCTTTTACACATACTCATGAAAACAGAAGGAAAGATAATTTTGATGCAGGGCTATTACAGAGTCCCATGAAATAAGTACAGGGACTGTGCAGATTTACTCTTTTCCCCATTGCCCTGAGCTAGACTAAAACAGCCTTATAGCAACGTGCCCTCAAATTGTCCAGCGGTTCATCCACCCGTGGCCTGAAGGTCCAGCTCTCTGCACTGCCAGGAGTCACCATCCCTCTTCCTAAAGCGATTGATCCCTGGAGGGTGGTTGAAGGTTTCCATGCTGAAACCTCTCCAAACTCCACAGAGGCTTTGGCAGCAACCCCCTGGGGCTGCCGAATTCAGCAGCAGTCAGAGCCACAGCACAGTCACGGACTTGGAGAGTAGCTACTAAAGGTCTTTAGAAAAGGAAAGTGGGTCTTTTTTTCTCCCTAGCATTTATTTGCTCAAATCATCTGTAAGGAAAGCAGCCAGAAAGCACCATGCTTAACCTGTTTCTCCCCGTTTGGACCATCTGCAGAAACAATGCTCTGCAGACAGGCAGTGTGGGAGAAGAGGCCTATTTGCTTTTGAAGAAGGCAGGTGAAGGGGCAAGGGAGAAAAGCCAGCAGGCCAAATGAGAAGCGCTCCTCTAGAAGTCTTCCATCATTTCAGACTCATAAATCATGATGTAGATTAATGAGAAATTAATGCAGTGCAGAAATTACTGGGGGTGAGGAGCTGTCGGTCAGCAGCAGGAGTGACTGTGCGTGAGACAAAGCAGTGAAGATCTCCAAAAAGAGAGAGGGCTCAGCAGCCTGGACTTGTTCTTTAATGAGGAAAGACAGAGAGGTCAGCATGGGAACAAGATAGCATGCAGCTGCATCAGGGAGACAAGGGACACTATTTAAAAATCCTGTCAAAAGACTCTCCGGACTGATTTGTATTAAAGCCTTATTCACATCTGCTAATGAAAAATCCTCCTGCATCAAATCATAATATACAAGCCTTAAAAGAGAGAGAGAGAATGTGTGTGCACAAGAGAGAGGGAGAGGGGAAAATCAAAGGAGTAGAGGTTAATTTCACTATGCGCCTCCTCTGTTTGGGGAAAAAAAATAACACAGATGAGGAAAATAGCCTACTTTACCTCCCGTTCTTTCCTCTTCGATCCTCCAGTGACATTACTTTAAGCATTTAACTTTCTGATAGCAGTTAGGCTGGTCACATTTTCTCTCCATGTAGTGGCAGGTTTTGAGCGCATCATTTAGTATTGCAATGGAAGTGATGGAGCATGTGTATGATAGATGACTCACTTCCCTGGTGCTTGGGCATGTGGGGCTAACAAGTAGCTTAACCTGTTGCTGGTTGAAGTGCTTTGAGGCTCTCTGCAAAGCCGGGTGTGCAAAGGTGGGGAGAGAGTAAGTACTGACCTTCCTCCTTATTATTTCATATCTAAGGGAGGTGAGTACTGTCATATTCTAAGGTAAATTTTCTCTCCTCCTCCATAAAAAGTGTTCTCACTATGAGTCCAAGCCAAGAAAGCATAAACTGAGTCCTGATGTCTCAGCCCGTCCATACAAATTTGCAACGGCAGTGACAGAAACTCGTGGGAGTTGTTTTGGAGAACGTGGCCGTTCCACAGCAGGTAGGGAGTCTTTATGCAAATACCGCAGTAGTACCTTCATTTATGGCTCCTGTTGATCCCACCGCCCGCAGGATGCCAGTAACCATAGCAATGGGCTCAGATCGGAGGGTTCTCTATTGTGCACAGAATAGACAGTGGCAGCTGATGGTATCAGCAGAAAGAAGTATCCAGACAGAGCCACTGTGGATGATGAGTGGATAATGGGAGAGCACACTCATAGCCCGGCAGATGATAATCCATAACAATGGTGGTAAGTCAGGTAGACAGCAGTGCTCAGACACCATAGGGATGGGCATGAGAAAGGAATGGAAAGAGAATAGAGGATAAGTGAGGAAAAATGTTCAGCTGACTCAAATGTGAATACATCCAGACGTCACTATATACCATATCTAATAGAACTATATACACCCAGTCTAACTGCTGCTCAGTCCGTGCAGGTTTTTCAGGTCTGGAATGGGGCTGGAAGAAAGATGGGATGTGGCCCCATCAGTTGAGGCATTTTGGGACCACAGCGAGGAGAACACAATCCATTGCATTTGCAAGAGCTATAGCTGTGCTGGAGATGGTGCATCTGAGGACAAACCGCACGTCAAAGCATGCAGATTTTGTTATAGGCATTTTGTAAGGCAATATGACATTCCTACTGACAAATGGGTCCTAACATCTCTTACACACTCCAGCTCTTATATACGCCCAGTTTTTATTCAGGGGTGTGGAGACCCCACAGGAAGAATGGACATTCTTTGAGCCCAGGTGCACCACAAGTCCCTTAGACACCAAGCAAGCTATACATTCATGTAGATATCCCTTCTGACAGCTTCCTTGGCTTTTAAGAGGTGTAGTCTTTAATATTGTACCATCAGGTGGAACATCTTTTTTTAAAATCTGGTCACATGCACACACACACAGAGGATAAAATACAAGTGGGGAAAAAAGAAATCACAAAAAGGACCTTATTTATCAAAAAAACAATGGCTCAGTAGTGGCAGTGAAATAGAGATATTGTTACTTAGCGATAATAAGGGAAAAAAGCCATTGTCAAAATGATAAGGCCATTTCTGTTGTCTCCCCAAGTGATAATATCTCTGCTACCACTAGTGCCTGAGTATTGTTAGGATATTTCACGGCAAGTGTTAGACAGAATAAGTTATACACTAAGCCCACAGCTAACTCTAAAGACTACAACTTCACCTCCCCCCATATCCCTGTTCACACAACAGTCTCTTCTTTAATACCTTTGCAGCAGAGGTTTCTATTCCCTATGGCTTTTCATCTGCTTCCATTTAAATATAACACTGCTCCTGAGTCGGTTGACAAGGTACCTTTCACTGATAAGCAGCCCAACTTTGTCTTGCGATAGGTCATCAGAAAGCCAGACTATCATGTCTTGAAAAATGTAGGAAATGTTGGTAAAAGTGCCAGTGAAATGAGTTGGGGTAAAGAAAGGAAAAAAAAAAAGTAATAACATTGAAACAAGAATACAGAGATCAGCTGAAAATCTCTGGCAGACGCCCTGATGTTCTTGTAGAGTCTAGAGATAAAATTTACCCGTCTGCTCAGAAGTGGAGTTTGTCCTCTTACAGGGACTGGACACAAGTGTGCCTTCAGTGGAACACGCCGCACTCTCTCACTGCACAGGGAGAAGAGCAGCTCCAGCCCCACGGCTGCTCCAGCCCCACGGCTGCTCCAGCCCCACGTGGCAGCCAGGCAGCAGAGGGAAGGTCAGTGCTGCGCGGTCGGTCGCTACATCCCTGCAGCAGTAAACAGAAAGGGAGTGAAGAGAGGGGGAAGGTCTCATGCAGAAGGCAAATACTCCTTTTTGTTAAATATAATTTCCTTTTCTATACCTATCATCAGCATTGCCACCAGCTGATGGAAACCACGGGGTCCCTGTTACCTGCAGCAGTGCTTCTCTGTATGCTTTTTCCTCTTTGAGACCAGCAGGAAAAAGCAATCACAGGTGCATGGCTGATGTCCTGTGCATTCAGACCCATTTTCTAGCAGTGGGATGGCAGGACAGTGCAGAGAGAGCTTAAACTACCACAGAGGAGCCTCTCTGAGCAGAGCTTGTGTGCTGCCCACGCCAGCCACGGGAAGCTCTGCAGGTCTGGGAGTTGCTGCTTGGAAAACACTGTTTTCCAAGAGCTTGTGCAGGAGGGAGAGCAAGCAAACCTAGCCGGGAAAGTATATCCAGGCTAGTAAATCTAAAAAGCAACCTCATCCTCTCCAGGGAACAAGAAGTATGCCTTTGTACTGGGTCACACATCAATGTCCACACAGGTTGGGGGCAGAAGCCTGTTTTCTGCTCCTGTTCTGGAAGCAACCGTGCTACCAGGGGCTGTGTCTTGGAGGGGATGGGACAGGGGAAATACAGTGTCCTAGGCAAGAGACACACAGTTCCTTGTCTCATATGCCATTCCTAAAATCTGGGGTGGCATAGTGTCCTGGAGCCTTCCTTCCAATACTGGGAAAAGGTCTGTTTTCCAGAATTGTCCTGGCCATTGTAAGATGCATGGTAATGTGTCTAATTTTTAAGCACACCTTTCAGTCAGTCAGGAAGGAAAAACCCAAATCCTGGAAGAGAATATTTCTCAAATTGTCAAGTTTTTGTGCTCAATATTTAGTAATTCATAAAGAAGCAGCAATTCAAATACGGAGCCATTTTCCTCAGTTTGCTCTCCTCTGGTTGAAGGTAAGGAAACCAAGTTCCTGGCATACTTTTTATAAGTCTCACTTTAAAAAGCCTTTGTTGAAGGTGGATCTTTGCCCTGTCCTCTGCAAAAACAGGAGCAGCCCCGGGCAAGTAAAATGCAGGTATTAGCTGGATCGCCAGAGTGCGGCCAGCTCTGGGATGGGACGTGGCTGTTCATCACCCATGCAGCACACGGCAGCTCCCGAGTAAAGACTGTGCCTGCCCGCCTGGGCAGAGCCATGATAAATGTTTACAAATTACTTTCTCAAATGTCTTCGCCCTCTTCTTTGGAGGCAGTTAGAGTGATTCTGCCAAAAGTAAATGAATAAACAAAAAGATCAGCATCCCGCAAGTTCCCCATGGAAGGTGACGTGAGAAGCTTCAGCAGCGAAGACTGCAGAGGAAATAGATTGGGGAGGGTTTGGTTTTTTTTTTTCTTTTTTAAATAAATATTTGAGGCACACCATGGGAGTTGAGCAGCAGTGTGGTAACTATATCAAACACAGAGAATCCCCAGATTATCTGCTCTGAAAGCATTAGCTGGCTGCGGAAAACAGCCATCTTGAACCTGTGGAATTAGGAAGGGTACAAAAATACGGAAAAGTAAATAAATAAGGTGTGAAACAGCACCAGGAATAAAACAGTCCCTAACAAGCCATCTGAATAAACAGGGTGAGAAAAATCAGCATTGCTGCTGCTGTCTGTCTGTCTGTCTCCCTTCTGCAATCTTTTCCTCTCCCCCCTTTCCTGCACCCTTACCTGCTTTTGAAATCAAGCTGACAGAGAGCTACACAGCTAATCAGGATGGGGGGCAGCTGCTCTCTTCAAACAATTTCGTAAATGCCTTGCTGAAGTCATCCATCTCCTCTTTGTCTCCCTTTTGCATCTTCCTGAGGCCTTTAAAAAACAGGGTGTAACGTGGAGCTTAACAGTTGGCAAATGCTGATTTTAAGTGCGTTTGTACATTTGCAGATTGATCCCGGAATGATCAAAGATAAATAATCTCCCCAGCGCTCCTTTGTAAAAGCTAATGAAACTTGGGGGGAGGGAGAGGGAGGGAGGCAGTGTAAAGCAGGGTTCACGTTTCCAGGACTTTTTCGATCACTTCATTGTAATTACCGAAACAATTTTTCCCACCCATCCCCCCCTTCCTGGCACCATCATTCCCCTCACCTCCAGTAAATATATTTAGATAGTTAGACCCACTGCATATAACCTGGCCTGGTAATAACAGCTTCAGAATCGCCCTTAGTGCAGCACTGTTTATTTTGGCTGTCTATGCCCACGCTCCACGTCCTTTATAGGCAAGTGCACACTGGGGAATGAGTGTGGGTGACCTCCAGGAATGGAAAAATTTCATTTGCCTTCCCTTAAA
This sequence comes from Haliaeetus leucocephalus, assembly GCF_000737465.1. Classification (NCBI taxonomy): domain Eukaryota; kingdom Metazoa; phylum Chordata; class Aves; order Accipitriformes; family Accipitridae; genus Haliaeetus; species Haliaeetus leucocephalus. The sequence continues at coordinate 12,684,530 of NW_010972438.1, forward strand.
TGCTCCCGTGCCAGCCCAGACTTCACCTCCTGTGCCTGGTGCCATGGGCAGGAGGGAGATTTGCTACGGCTCAGGTACTGGTGGGTCCCCGGAGCTCTGGTCGTCCCAGCCTGGAATGGGGAAAACTCCTGAAGCAGCCTTTGCTCCCCATTTGTCATGCACATGGGCATCTTGATGGATCTCAGAGTCGCCTGATACTGTTTTCACGGAAAGCTACATGGTACTTATTTGGCACAATCCCTGGAAATTAAATAAAAATACAAAATTAATGGTGCTATTAATGCCAACCCTGGGATGAATAAAATGTTTAAAAGGAACCTTTGGTTAGCTGTTTTAGCCTGCAGCCCTTCCTGACATCTTTGTGTTACCTATCCTGCTCATATAGTGCTATAATGAGCATCATTTCCAGATCAGCCATAAGGGGCACTGAAGTATATCTTCTGAAAGTTCATGCTACTCTCTTAGCTTTGCTAATTCATTAAGCAGAAGGCAGACAGAAATATCGCTTGGAGAACAATCATGAAAGATTACAAACCTGTGAATTTAAAGTCTTCCCTCTCCAAACTTCCAACAATTTTGCAATGTCTGCATACACAGATTCCATGTCCATATATGTATAAATATATTTAAAAGCTTTAGCTCTGCCTTTCACATGGGGAAGAGACTCGTAAGGAAACCTGCAACCAGAGCGCTTTTAATTAGCTGCAGGGTCCATTGTCTGTCAGCATCTGAACCGACATCAGGACCGAATCCAGGCAACAGCACAGCATGCTCATTTTCCCTGTGGGCTGCTCCCAACTCCTGGAGACAAATTACAGTGCTAGCATTTGCAGAGCTGGACCCAGGTTTGAGCTTCGCATGTAAGCTTGCTATCACATTCAAATGTATTTGGTAAAATAAAGAATTCACAATGATACCTTTCCTACCGAAGAAGAAGCAGAAGCAACGTGAAGTCTTTGATCCCGTAGACTGTGATAGCTGTTTAGACTCTACAAATACACCTGGCACTTTGGTCTCTGTTGGATTTGATAGACTTTATCCAAACTTCAGAAATCATCCCTGAATATTGATAGGGAGGTTTTAGTGGAAGCATTCAGCTAAAAACAAGCCAGCAGAAGAGAGGGAAAGAAGGAAAAGAAAACATTAGAAAGGGTCACGGCTGGATTTGCTGAACAAATGAGCTCTCTTGTGACTATGAGATCTCATCATACTCCTCTCAATTTTGTTGTAGGAAGCAGCATAAGACAATGACTGACCTTCAAGTACAGTGTGGGAATATGCAGGCTGACTCTCAACAAGAAAACCCCCCTAAAAGGGTATAATCAGATTTCCCCACAGGAGATCTTTTTCTACACTGTTGTTTAATCTCTCCTACCATATAGCTGTGTGTACTTTTAAAATAAATCGATCATGCATTAAAAAAAAAAAAGGAGGATATTATGGTTTGTGCCTGTAACATAAAATCACCTGGCATGGAGGAGGGGATCAGAGGCAGACTCAGCTGGCCTGCAAAATCCTTGAGCTGTTTGGTTACAGGCAATAGATGCAATGCAGATATGAATATACAGGCAGGTAATACACACAGACCAAATGTCCTACCGGCTGCGTGCGGTCAGCCCTCCCCGTCCCTTCACATCTCATTAATGTTGTTCTTACTGTAACAATACATCAAGGTCACAGGGACTGGAGGCTGCATGGGAACGAGGGATGAGGCAATCCCCTTCCCAAAGCTTTTGCTATCAAAACCAACAGGGCAAATGATGGTGGGAAGGTGAGCATCAGCCCAGGTTTGGTGGGAGAGGCATCACCCTCAGACTGCAAAGGTGAGTTTGAAGAAACTGCTCAGCCAGTTCCCATTCATTTCTGATGGGATTTAACTGCTCAGTTTTAAAATGGTTTCAAACCGTCAAGGCAGAGCAGGTGAATCATTCCCACAAAAAAGGCTTGCAGAAGAGCTGAGACTTGAACCTGAATTTACCCAAACTTACTCCAGACCCTTAACCACAAGGCCTAAATCATCCAAGAGAGGTCATTTCCTCCAAGGACAGGAATGACCAACCCCTTTAAGCAGTTATAACATCAGGTCCTAACCCCAAGCCCCTCTCTCTCAGCATGAAGCCTTTTACCATGTCCCTTAGGGTTTAACTTTCACCCTGACTTATAAGTGAGGAAGAGGAGTGTGATGGGAGGAGCTTGCGGGCTGGGTCTCTCTCAGATCCATTTTATCAACTGTATTCACTCTGACATAAAGACGATATGTCACTGAACAATTAAAAATTAAATCCCAGATTTGTCAGTGCAGGATCAGACATAGACAGTCTAACTTTACTTACTATGGTTTATGGTTTTTTTTCTTGTTGCCTCCCTGCAAACAGGTCCCTGGGCTTTTTGATTTATACTTTACCATCTGAAATACATAAAAGATGTGGTGCTTTTGCTCCCCCATGAATCTTCTGCAATTTTGTTCAAAATTTTACTGAAGGTGACATGACAAATTACCACCAGAGTCAATTTGTGCTGGAGGAGGGCACCATTAAAAAAAACCAGAAGAATAGGGACACAAAAAAAAAGGTAAAGGGAGGATGGGGGAAAGAATGAGCTTGTGACCTCTTTGAATATGTCACACTCCAAAGGCAGCGCTACCAGGATGAGACTGGCAGACTAATTACCCACACTGCAGGTTTGTTGATTCAGGGGAAAGGGAGAACTCAAAAGCTCATTTGACCTGTTCAGTAGGACTGCTCTGTTTCTTGTTATCTATTTTGGAGAGAGCAGAAGAGCAGAAAGAGGTAGGATATTTCATAGCATCGCTCAGAGCTAAGGCTCTCCAGCCTTCCCATGTCTCCATCACTGTAGTTGTGCCCTGGTCCCCTCCTCTGACAGTCTCTTCTCATTGCCTCGCCCGACTAACCCCAAACTTCAAGGGCAGGTAAGAGATCATTTGATTATGGCAGATGCTTCACTGGTTGCACTGTATAAAGAAGGCTTTTGTCTTTGTTGTAGCTTAGAACAGTCAAGTAGCAACAGGTAATTTGATATAAAGAGCAAAATAAACGTTTAACATGTTCATTTTATTTTCCCAATGAAAGGCACCGTAGTAAGCGGTATTATTATGAGTCATGTTGCCATGTGTTACTTCTCCCACATCTTTCAAAGGTGTTGGAAGGGGAGTTTGTTTGTGTAGTGAATAGTGTCCCTGGTGTTTGCTTCTGTATCTTGTTTCAACACTTTCTGCAGACAGAAAACTTGTCTTCCTGTTGCAGGCCTGGGGACATTTTTCTTTGTAAACAATGATTTTCACCACAAAAACCAAGGTATCAGCTGGGATCAAATTCTGAAATACTTGTGAAAAAATCTGTTTTCACACATGGCTGCTAGCAAAGTAAATATTAGCTAGGTTACGCACAGTCCTGGATAACACTGGATCTGGTATGGTTGGTCTCTATTGGTCCTACAGGAATTTTACCCTATTTATTTTTTTTGGTAGATCCACAGCCATTCTGAAGTGCCTGATGTCATGTTAATTTAGTGTTTCAATTCCTCACCTAGAGTTAATTCATTTCAGGGGGGACTCTGTACTTTCCCTTTCACTTCCTGAGAAAATCTGTCACAAATGTTACTTTTGCAGACAGATTACGTGCTACAACAATTAGAAGATCCCAAGTATTGTTTCTGTTTACACTTGGCTTACTGGGAAAAGAAAATGCAAAAGAACACATGGGTTTTAGCACAAGCAAAATCTAGTGATCTTTTAAAATCACTGCACCACGCTTAGCAGATGCATCCTGCCTAGATGCACCTGGAATGCTGCTGAATTTACAATACACAGTATGTCTGGCTTAAGAACTCTTCTATTTTAGGTGCACTGACCACAGGGGACAGCTGCTGTGCTAGCAAACATACCAAGTGCACCTTAATGGACACAGTCTGGTGTGCAACCAACCTATGTCCAGGTAAAAGCCAGCCTGGCTCACAGCCAGACCTCCAAGCAACATGATGCTAAACTGCAGCGTTTACCTAGCAGCTGCTCCGTGGAGGCTCCCTGTGGAAAGCCCTGCAAGGCATGGCGGATTCCAGGCCCATCTGGATTTCATGTGATCTAAAGATATTCCTAGTAAGATATTCTTGGGCCTTTCTGACACACTGTTAATTTTCAGAGGATTTTAATTGGAAAGGGCTTCCTGAACTATCAAGCCCCAGACTCCTGTTACTGAAAACACTAGGTCATTCAACATGTCTGTAAGTCTTTGACCTCACTGTATCTTTTGAAAAGGAGGTGGTGCCATAACATGGTGGATCTAACGACCAGAACCTCCTAACTGCCATCCTAAATTTATCTGTAGGCGACTTGCTACCCTTTTTCCTCTTTGAAAGACATTTCTTGCACCTGTATTTTCCTTTATTTGGGTCTGTTGATCCCCCATCCTGGTGTTCATCTCTTAGACCTTTTTTTTTTTTGCTAGACCCCTCCTCCAAGAAAAGAGCAGCCCAGTAAACAGAGTGAAATGGGAAGTCTGGGCTCAATGGGGAGAGGACTTTATTCTTCCTTGTCCCACAGGCGGAGAGAGGCTGGCCCTGGAGAGAGAGGGGTGAGCCTGGTAATGAGCACAGACAGGCTGCAGCAGCCTCCTCTGTTCCTCTGCCACCTGCACACTCGAAGACCACAGGCTGCCCTGCTCCCAAGGACATAAGCATTTTTGCTGGCTGGAGGAGCAAGCCTTCCAGGAGTGACCGAGTGAGCACGGACGTCAGATAGCCCTGGCTCTCAGACGGCTGCTGCTCTGAGGGGGACGGGTTTGGATGCAGTGAAAAGTTATGTGCCTCAAGGCAGTGTGTGCAGCATGGGGAGTGCTGGGACAGCAGCTGAGCGAGGCACCAGCCCAATTAGTACCAGTTCGAGCAGGAGCCATCTGTGCTACTGCAAATCATTAACAGCAAAGGCCGAGTCCAGATGCATGTGCCTGAACAGCTGAATAAAACAAGAGCAATCAGAGATCTGCACAGGGCAGCAGAGCCAGGTGAAAAAGCAGAATGGAGAAATGGGTTCCTCTCGAAACCTGGCCTGAGATGAGCTTCTGGCTGGGACTTGAGCTGGCTTTGTTCCCCCTCCATCTTGGCCTAACAGCTGGTCTCCCCACACACCTTCATTTGATCGGGTCCTTCCCCTCCCCAATTCCTGCCTCCCTCCATTTCTAGCTGTCTCACAGCTGAACGTAGCACGCAGTCCATGCCCTCCCCCTTCGTCACTCCAAACACCCTCTGCTCTTGAATTCCTTTGTTTTCTCTGAACAGCATTTGGGGACACAGATTGACTGAAAGCTGTGATGCAGTATAAGCAACACCATAAATAGACTCCAAATGACCCAACGGGAGCATAGTACCCACTGAAGGATTGAAAACACTTTTCTCACTCCTTCCCGCAGAAAAAAGAAGCCACCTGCTTTTGTATGCCCGCAGCAAGCACTGCCTGATAGGGCGCTCTGCAGCAACCTCCCCATTCCCTTGCTCCGAATCTCCCCTTCTGCCCACCTTCAAACCCATGAGACCCATGCCATATCCATGTCTTCTCTGCTAACCTGCTGGTGGACGGTGTCTCCCTCACCATCTTGGATGTGAGTTCGCTTCCCTTCTCTGCTCTGTCACGGGAGGGGGCTGTAATCTTCCAGGGTTGCGTTGTTTTAGTGGAAGTAATACTCCTCATCTTTCAAACTCCTCCTACCTTGTCTTATCTATTCTATACACATGTTGCTCTCTAATAGCAGCAGTGCAAGCCCAGTAGTATATTTTGTCATCTTTCAGGAGATGGCTGATAAACTAAACTGGATGCTCAGTCCCATCATGTAGCAGCTGACCTGTAGGACCACTGGTGCCAGCAACTTCACCCGCTCACACAGGCACAATCCTCATTTAATCCTGACACTTTTTACACCTTCCTCACTATTATCATGTAGCAATTCCTGAGCAGAATGAGCTGTCAGGTTAAAAGGGGAACAAAACAAGGTGTTTGGATTTGGGTGAGCCTGAGCCTGGCTGAACTCAGAAGAGATGCACTTTCCATTGCCCAGTTTCACACATGTGGAAACTGGGCTTCAAGAAAGGGCAGTCCTTTCAATGCTTCTCACCCCCTCTTTAATAATTAAAATAAGAGATGCTCAACAAGTCATCCACTCCTTTTATGTTTTGTTCCTCCCCTGTAAAGAAGCATGAGTTACAAAGCACCTAGGGGAAAGGAGGCTGTCCAGAAAGGCTCCTTTTCTTTAGGTTTATACCTAAAGCATCTTCTAAAGGAGACTCAGCAGTACAGCTGGGACCCATCAAGCCTGCCAGGAAAGAAAAGCAATTGGCAGAGACCACTGCACAGTCCAGATGATCCCATATTCCTGGGCTCAAACTCATGCCCCCTCCAGAAGTTCAAGGGTATTGAGATCAGATGTTTTGATTGACCTCATTATATATAGAGGGACCATCTGCAAAAGCTCAGATCTGGCTCCAAGCTTCTTCCAAGTACAGGTCTGGGATTTTGATTTGAACCTCTGCCTAACTCATTCAACCTCTGCCAGGGCACAATGAAAGCGTGGTGCAAGATACCAAGAATCCTTTCTTTGATAGAAGTGCTGGACCAGATTTTCAGCATAGCTCAGCTCCTACTCTAAACTCCTATTTCTGGCCTGCCTTTCAGATGTGCCCACCATCTTACGGCTCCCCTACAAACCCTAGCCTCTCCTTCCTTGCCTATTTTACACCTATCTGCCACATTAAGGAACCTATCTGAATGCCTATTAATAGAGTATATAAACCTGAAAAACAGTGAGCAGTGATGCATACAGGGTCTGTCTCTACTTGCAAAGGTCCGTGGCAAGTGATCCCTTCCAAAGGGAATGTGGGAGATCAACAGATTCAGCACACTCCCAGATTCCCTGTAGGTCTCACACAGGCAAAACATTTCATAAACAGCGAACAGCCGTGACAAGAGGCCTTTTCTCTTTCCTTTATTCCTAAAAAAAGAATTGCATCTTTGAGATCCCATTGACAGCCATTCTCCCTTAACAATCTGCTTGACTCAACACAGGCCATGCTCTTGAGACTTGTTAAGGGAGGGGTGGGGAAGACATCTCTACACTGCTCTCTTCTTTCCTCCTTTCTTTAATCAAAGAAAGAAAACAGGAAAAGAAAATAAAAAAAGGAGGAGGAGGAGGGGAACCAATAGACCCCTCCTCCCTACTCCTTGGCTTTCTCCTCTATCTTCCTGGCTGTCAGATGCTCTGACATTCCTTGCACGTAAGTGTTTTGCTTCAAAAGTTAGAAGAAGAGAGGGAGACAGAGAAACTGCATTGCACAGTCCCTGTTGATAAGGTTCAAAGCAGACAGAGATGCCTCAGAAACACATGCAGTCTCTCCCTCTCTCCCTGTTACAAGGGAAAAAAGAAGAGCTAAATTCCATGGCAGACTTTGCTTTCTCCTGCTGCTGTTATCTTTCCCTGCACACAGGCTGGAGGTAGGGGGAAGATAGAAACTGTCCTGTTTACCTTGCAGTTTCTCTCCACCTCCAGCCCCCTTTGAAATGTCATCTGTAGCTGCTTTTGCATTCCCAATTTTTAATGACATTTGTAAAAAGAAAGAAAATTCTGGACATGTTTGTCTGCTGAGTGTTGTTTCCTTCCCCCACCCCATTGTTTTAAAACTTCCCAGAAGCTAGAATGAGCCCAGCTGAGGATACTCAAGGAAAAACCCTGCCAAAAGTCTTCCTTGCTGTTCATATTTCCCCAACCTTGTCATTATCTGACTTTTCCCTTCCTCTACCCCTTCATAAATCCCTCTAATTTTCCCTCCCTGCTTAGCATTGGAGTAGCAAGGAAACACCACTAAGTTATCACCACATTACTCATCTGGGGAATCCAGCCAAGAATGCTTTGGCCTAGCAAAATAGTCACAGCCATCTGTCTGTCTGTTGTGCTAAAGGAGAAACAAGCACAAAAAATAACCAAGAAACACACACATTTACTAAAAAGAAAGAAACCCAAGAGGCATGAAAGTCAGAAACTAGCCACCAGAACCAGCAGTCACAGAGAATATTAAGATAGAGAATCAGTCACTTCACTGAGATATTTCAGATGAGCCTGGTGAGCGAAAAGCCCTCCCTTTATTGCCTTCAAAGGGAAATTAAAATAGCTAAGAGATTGGTGTAGGGAAGTCAGTAAAAGTTAAAGAGCTCATCAGACTGTCCCCTCACTTCCCATCTGTCTAATAAGACCATCAATCTGCTCAAGGTACAATGTCCCCTGCAAGGGCGCCTTAGGACAGGTCCAGTTGGAAAATGAGGTTAATTTATGCTTTCTCATACAGGTGGTTGGGACTCAGGTGTTGGGTGGGTACCTTGGGGTCTACAGGTGAACCATATCTGCTCCTGCCTCTGTCAGGAACCTATTCTCTCACAGGTGAGGTGCATAGATAATTTAAAGCTGGTGTTTGTAACCATAGCCAAGCAAAGCCCAGCCTGCACCTCCTTTTCTCTTCCCAAGTAGTGCAAAGCTTTTTGGCAACAGTCCAGTTCCCCCCAGCTGTGTGGGGTGGCAGCGCCATGTGTGGATGAACCTTTGCTTACATGATCCAGAATATGGAGAATAAGGCTTTGACTGTCTCATCCCACTATGACCGATGAAGGCAGAGGTTCAATCTTTCTTGGAGCTGATCAGCAGAAGAACACCTCTAAGTTTGCATCCTGAATGTGTTTTTGCATGCTTTGCAGCTGGGCTTCCTTTGCACCCTTCAGCTGAAAAGGCAGCGGCAAAGGGGGCTGGAGGGATGAGCTGGGGCCTGGGTGGGGGCTGGACATGTGGGGATAGAGGGGATTTACCTCGGCAGTGAGTATCAGTATGTTTATCTTTTCCCTACTGTTGTTGCATCGACTGCCTGAGATGAGTTAACAACTCAGAAGTGGCGTTTGAGGAGCACACAAAATGGGTTTGTCAAAATACGAATGATAAGAAAGGCCCTTAGTGTTATCAGTGTTTACTAGTGAAAGCTGGCAAGGAAAGAAAAAAATCCTGACTTATCCCAGGCTGTTAACTATATCCAGATTGTCGCTAAGTTAACAATTTATACCAAACATGAAATACTCTCTTTTCTATGCAGTGAGGAATTAATGCTGTAGATAGAGAATATTTCCATGCACAGCAGTGCAGTCACTCCAGGAGGGCACTGGAGACTGCAGGCTGCTTTTAGCCTGTTGCACAGACAGCAGAGCAGGGAGGGACAATTTTTGACTTAAAGCAATAAAATAGTCCCTGCTGCTCCTATCTGGATTTGGTCCTAGCACAGTGAAAAGTTCTTGTCTCCCTTCCTGGGTGTTTTCCAGCCAAAAGGGAGGAAACTCGGAAAACTTGAGAAGTGAAGACCCAGTCCAGCTTCTACTTGGCCTGAGTGTCTGAAGTGATAAGAGCTCTACTCATTTAAAAGATAAGGGGTGTTGTTCCTGTTGAGCTCTCTCCAAGTTCATGGATTTCATCCATGTGACGAAAGGTATCACATGTGCTGGTTGCCATTTGGTGCTTCCCTGACCCGAACTTCCCCAGAAGTGCTCCTGATGGATGACTTTACATTGAAAACAGCTTCATATTGCTTCACAGAAAGCCTTTGCAGTGCAGAGCACTGGCTGCTCTTCCCAACAGGCCAGCTCACGCTTCATGAAGCTAACTGGGCCGCATCCACAACTAAGCCTTTGTCTGATTTGGCTGGGAAGATTCATCTGACATCTGAACCATGAATTCCCAGTCTGAGGGTGAATATCCATGGCTGAGGCCTTTAAAAATAGCCCAGGAGCCCAGCAGGAGAGCTGGGTGCTCTGGGGTCTCCTTGTCCCCACTACCCTGTGAACAGTCCTTGCTGCGAAGGAATGTTTTATTGCACCATGTTTAATCCCTGTGCCAGAAGATATCCTGTCTTCCTCATCACACACAGTGCACCACATTTCCCCATTCACAAATACATGTGGTACTGAGGAATTTCTCTGTAAATTACAGTCATCAAGAAACAGAGTGCAAAAATCATTTGCCCATGAGAAAAGGGACAGAGAGAAAAGAGAGACTGGGATGTGTTGGGGATGGCTCTCTGCAGCCTGTGGTGTCAATTCTGCATTGCAGTAAGGGCATTTCACAGCCAGCAGAGCAATACTCCAAAGCAGCAGGATACCTGGAAAGTGAGTCTGAAATAATTTTGTAGCTACCTCCATCACTTCCCTTTTTAATCCATAGGCATAGGACCTCAGATGCAAACTTCAAACTTGTAATGGAGCAGTTTGGGAACATGTATATAAGCCACAATTCAAGATCTAATTCCCCATATGCCCATCTCAGACTGTGCTGAAAAATAAACATTTGGGGCAGAAGAACAACTTACTACAGAATAATAAAAGCGGGAGACTTGAACTTTGTCATTTATTCTGAAGAATGTGAGTTCACTTACCAAACAGTGAAATACCAATAAACTTCCCAGTAGGTAAAGCAAACCCATGCTGGTTACCTCTGTATATTCACTGCTAGCCTCACCTAGCCTATCTTGCCTGTGGGCATGAGATCAGCCTGTTCTGCAAGTCACCTAGCTCTTGATGCCAAAAACCTAAAGTTCCTGCCCATCACATCTGAAGCAGACATTTCAAAGTTAAACATCTAGTCTGTTTTCAATTTTTCCTTCAAATACCAGAAGTGATTGCACCACATTATGGACTAATCGCCTGTCAAATTTAATTTCTTAAGCTGAGGCTGCTTTAGAGCCAAGTGAAAGAAAAGGAAAAAACACCCTGTCCAAACCCACTAAATTATTATTTTTATTGCTGAATGGTTACCTAGAAATTGGAGCTTTTCCTTAACCTTTTGGTTTAACTATATGGCAAATACATTACTGTCAGACTAGGGCATTATATGCAAAATTTGATCTTCCACTAGGTCTTCATATCTAAACTGTAATGAACTGAATTTCATGAAAGTAGCACTAGGTCCAGCTAGGAGCAAAGTACTCTTCTGTACTTATTACTGAAGATCAAACACAGACCTTCAACAACTTTTCTTACAGGCTCTGTCTGTATTATCTGTTGGAACAAGTCTTCTCACTTTATATATATATCATGCTCCACCTGAAGATCTCACAGAAGAATAAAGGTTTATTAATGCTCTTCAATCCTAGGAAGGGGCCTCACCGATTTATCTGTGTGGTGTCCACCACAGGATGGTAACTATCTTGACACAGCGAGAACTGGGGCCTGTGTGTGGATTTGAATGCAAACCCCAAACCAATCTCAAACCCAGGCTCTTATTCCCCATGATTTTGGACAGTAGACTTCAAGTTTTGACAGGGGTTGGTGGAAGGGTATGGTCTGATATAAATTCACACACACTGGGAAAAAATCTCAGCGAAGTCTTAATGTGCAAACCTTTGGTGGGAATGTCTTGTAGCTCAGCTGCTAAAATATCTAAAATTCGAGTTTGAGTGTGGCTTAGTCTCTTGGCCCTAAGACTGTAAAAGGGAGAGGACAAGGATGGGGGAAAAGGAGAGCAGAGCCCTTGAGGAGCTGGGTGGGAGAAGAAGAGTCTAAAGCTGTTTAGGGAAACTTGATTGAAACAGGAGAGAAGTAACATCAGAGGCTCCCAGTAAAGATGATAACCCTACTGCTGTCAATAACCAGATACCTTTGGGACAGGGAATCTGTGCAGTGAATCTAAAATTTCCAGCTCTCCAATAAGCCAGGTAGGTAACAATGGCATTTCTTTTTTTTTTAAACCTACTTAAGAAAACACAATACAAAGCTAGAAAATTACTTGGGTGGAAACACCACTATCTAAAAGAAAGTTATTTTGGACAAATGACAAAAAGAGAGGCAAACAAAAATTAAGATTGTCTGTGAACCAGTAGAAAACCTTTGAAGTAACTATAATCATTGTTGATGTATTATCAGAGAGACCAAGTCCAGCTCTGATCTGCTACTGTTTTTCATCTGCAGATCCCAACATGCTTTATAGCCTCCCTCTGCCTTCTTTCTTATAGGAAAGCAGAAGAGAAATTTGTTATGGCTGAGTGCCTTGGGTCACACAGCCAGCCAGTGACTGGCAGAGCTACCAAGTCTCCTATCTCCCAGATGCAGTCTAATTTATTGATTTTTCTCATGTGGGTGTAGCCTGTAGCTAATGAAAAGAAAGAACACTGAACAAAAATGATTCCCAGCTCCCACCACCTACCAGAAGTGTCCACCCCATTTTGTCAATGGCCGATCCGCCCCAAAGTCTCTCTCATTTCCACCTTGCATACCCTGGTTGGCTCAATCCTCTCTCCTCACCAGCAATTTCACCACCTTCTGTTGTGCTGAGCATCATATCAACCCTTTGTATAGCCAGAGGTGGAAATATTGAATGGGGAACAGGGTGGGTGTTTCTGAAATGATAATACTTGTAAAATCTGTAGTTGTTTGTGGAAACTATCATCAGTAAACAAGTTACCAGCCAACAGCCCAATTTCTAACTAAGCCATGTAAACATAGCCTAAAAGAAAGGCTTGAGGAAATTTTACCAAACTTCAAACTTTTTAAGCAATATTGGGCTGCACCTGAACACAGTGGTTTCATAGCACACACGCAAATCCATGCACTGTGAGATAAGGAAAGGTTTTGCTCTCACGTTGGCACAGCGGAGCAAACGGCTAGGAACTCTGTTGAAGTGTCTGCCAAACCTATGCTTTTCCTGGGTTCACATTGCTTTTGTGTGCAGCTTACTAGCACAGGGGAGCTGAAGGCAAGCAGCATTACTAGCCCCTCCTCAAATGCACTGAGAACTCCCTTCTCAGCAGCTGCAAAGAGGCTTTTAAAATGGCTGGAGCTGGTTCTGCAGCTGTCCCTGGTAAAGTGAAGAATGGTGCACATTCATTCATCCATTCATTCAGGTCTGCTACCTTTGTTGAAGCTGGTGTAGTTTTCATGTGAAGGAATTGGCTATGGTGCTTAGGGCTTTGAGCAACTTAGTGTGGCAGGATTTTAGAGGGAAGGGTTGCAATAGTAAGGGCAGTGGGTGCGGGTGAAACACAAAGTATGCCCACAAAAAAAATACGACACCCCCCCCCCTTCTATTTCAATACACACAAGCACTGATTTTAATAGAGCTGACTTCAGAAAGGCAGCAAGCACAGCAAGCATGAAGGTCTGAGTATTAGTCTGGAAATAAGATGAATAAATAGCCTTGGGAGAATGCTTGCCTGCTATCTCTCCAACCGCAGCCCCTTGCCTTTCTAGGGAATTGCTTCTCCTCGTACAAATTGGTTACACCACTGAACTGGTTTTCTCTCTATCCCACATCCACCCCAGTCTCTGTGGCTCTGCAGTGCTCTCCGTGAGCCTGATCTTGAGGGTAGACCCCAGCCACCTCCTGAATCCACATCCAGAGCCAGCCTGGTGCCCCCCTCATCCCAGCACCACACTGTCCTTAGGAAGGAAACCTGGGTCCCAGGCTGTGCAGGAGCCACAGTTGCTTCTGGTAGATCTCCAAAGTGAACAGTCAGGGATGTAGGTCTCAATGCAGAAAGTACTTGTCCCCCCTGATGTGGACACAGCCAGTGCCCGTTTTCTCTTGGCTACGTGCCTCTGCAGGCTTAGAGCCAGCCGGTGGGTAACATGAGATAATGGAGCTTGGGTGGAATTTGTGCTGGCTGAATCCAGCCCATTTAATGTGTCCACAGAAACTCTTTATTTTTTCAAAAGCGAATCAGAAAACAAGGGATGTTTCTCCATTGTTCTGCACATTACTGGCAATAGACATGGAAAATATTCTGGGCCAAGCCAAGAGCTGCTCAACACTTTGGGGAATAGGGAGGTGTAAAAGTTGTCTGCCAGCTGCCTTATCCCTTCTTCCTGCCTTTTAGTCAAAGAATGGGGTTTATTGTGCAGCCAACAACTGGATGCCCCACCCGCACCTCCTGCTCCCAGCCATGCGCTGCAGTCCTCTCTGCGCAACGCCAACCGTCTTGTGAGCTGTCTTGGGGAACTAACCAGCAGATGTTTATTGACTTCTTCTGTAGGGTTACTTCTCCTATCCTATTACACTATGCTTGAAAGTATTCCCACATAAATTAATAGGCTGCAGGGAGGTCTCTGATGTGGGTGTGCGTGATAAGATACGGTCAGCACAGACGCACAGCCCACCCTGCTTCCCTCTTAAGAGTCCCTGTGACTCCTCTGGGAGGTCCATCCTGCTGAAGTGGCCGAGGGTCAGGCTGGAAGGCAGAAAATAGGAGAACAACCTTTAAGTCAGTGGTTTAAAAGGGTTCAAGCTCCCAAGTATTCAGATAATGGAAATACCTGCAATCAGACAGCATCAGAGAGGAACTGCTCTGGTGAAATCAAGATTGGAGGGTGGATTGGTATCAACAGTCCCATCTTCAACAAGGATAAACCCTCCAAACCTACTCATTCACCTCTGCAGGAAAACTGGCTCTCAAAAGGCTAGTGCAAAAGGAAAGGGAGGGTAGGGATGTTCTTCATATGAACCTAGGCATCCTGCTTAAGAGTAAGAGAAACACCCATTAACTTCAAAGCCTGGCTTATCTGTGTCTTCCTTTGAGATGAGAGAGCCCCAAGGAAGCATCTTTATTTAGAGGGCTCCAGAGAGACATTCTGTACTGAGCAGAGCGGAGCAACGGGCCAGGAACCAGGGAGCTAGCTTCCCTGCTAATGGCAGTACCATAATTAGATGTGGCTGGGTCTTGCATGGGAAAGACTGGCAGGCACAGTCCCTGGGCCATTTGAGAAGGGACTGGAAAAAGTTGCCACAAAGACATTGTAATGAATAATCTCCTGCCAGCCCCCGCGGGACTGAAGGGAGGTGGGGAGACTCAGACGTTTAAGTTGATACCTAATAGGTCTTTTCCATCTCTGATTTCTATGATGTGCTGTACTCAAAGCAAGAAGCAGCAGCTAAAATCGATGCACAGCCCGAGCCAAGCGGAGAAGTTTTAATCAATCTGAGAAGCCATTTATTGTGAGGATCCAACAAAGCGACAGAGATTATCACTACTACACATGAAACCGGAACATGGAAAGCAAAAAGGGAGCATTAAGCTCTTGCTTCGTGGGGGGCTGCAAAGTGTACCTATTGCCTCTGTCGTGGACTTAATAGTGGCATAGCAAGAGTGAATAACTTGGGCAGGGGAGTGGAGAGACAGGATGATTAAATCCCAGCTACTGATCAATGTTGGATTTAGAACAGGAATGGGTTTTGCCTCCCTAAGCTTGGGAAGAAGAAGAGTGCTTAGCCTCTGAGGTAAATCATGTTTTCCATTGGCGCATCTGGGTGAAACACTGAGGAGCTGTGAGCAGACTGGCTTGTGGCTGGAAGGACAGTCTGCATGAGGGCAGACATTTGGGACACTGAAGATGAGTAAATAAATATCCTATGCATCCATCTGATCTGCAAGGGAGAACTGGCCATTTCTCTTTCCCTCAGGAGGGGTTTGAGAGAACGGAGGTTCAAGACATTTGCCAGTAGTTGGGAGCAAACTGTGACTGCCCAGGGTGCAGGGATGGGTGCCATGTTCTCTGAATGCTCCTGCCTGTGGAGGAAAGCCACCTCTGACTCCAGAAAGGGGATCCCATCTTTGTTTTGTGGTCTATGCTAAATGCCCAGGTCTAAGCATTTCTAGCACACTTAAAGTTAAAACTGGATCCAGCTTCAGAGTTTGGGCCAGTTTGCTTCTGAATGTAACAACGATGATGGCCTTTGGGCTCAGGCGAGAGCAATTGCTGTGTTATGTTGGTAGGGACTGTCTGAAGTAGCCCTGATGTTTAACAGCAAGTACCTGTAGTTCATAAATGATGACCTTATAAAGTATGGTGTATCTCACAACATGATTACCAAGTAGATGGTAATTAAGCTTCAGCAATTTCAGGAGCACAATAATTATCATTAAACAATATTTTGGGGGCCTGTAGAGGTAACGGGAGGAAATACATAAACTAATAGACCTTTGCAAGACCTTTTCCATCTCCATCTTCTTTGATGTTCTGAATGTGAAAACGGAGCAGAACCATCACTCCATAGCAATAGGGGAAAATGCACATTGTAGCAGAAGTTCATAGCTGCCCAGAAGAAAATGGGAGGAAAGCACAGGTTTGGCTCAGTTCTCTGTCCCACCAGGAGATACCCATCATTTCTGCACCCTCCCTGGCTCCCAATTTCTCCAGACTTTTCACTCTTTCCTGTTAGGACACTGAAGGTCTGTCTACTTGCTGCCATACCCAGCCCAGGATCACAGCTGCTGGAGTAGTTGCACAGGTGAAGGGACACTGAACAACATCACACATATGGCAAGGCCCAAAGCCTGGGCTCACTGGTGGTGCTGGATCTTGCCTTTTCATCCCTACACAACCCAGTGGCCCCAGCAGTTGTAGCCACCTTGGCTTTCAATTGCCAAAGATCAAAGCAGGTTCAGAGTTTTTTCACTGCCCTGTCTCCCTTTCCAGAAGTCTGCTGGCCCCAACACAGCCTCTTTACCTATTCCTGAAACTGCCTTGCTGGAGCTGGCAATTATCGTATTATTGGTATTCAAGTGATCTAGTTTAAAAGCTCACGTGGACATGTCTGTGGGACACAGCCATCTCTCAGTGACCACTTTCTGGTCCACTTTACTGCAGAACAGGATCTTAATGCCCTGTGCACAAATTGACTAGGAAAGCCGTGACTGAATCCCCATTCATAAAACAGCAGACAATGCAGTGCAACAAGAGCCATTTTTTTTCCCGCTCTTCAGCCATGTCTTCATTTACGTCAGCACATATGCATTTTGCATCCTTATTTTCATTCCAAAACTTTCTGTGCTGTAGCTATAAGAAACAAACAGGCTGAACAAGCACCTGAGAGCTGCAGAGAGGAGAAAACCCAAACAAAACAAAACATTCATTAATCTCACTTTAATGTATCTTTTCCCCCTGCCCTCCCCAAAAGGGGAGATGATGGGGCCTGGCAAGGTGGAGGGACAATCCCAGCAGAACAGCCTAACTATAAAAATATGAGTGCAGTTGCTAAAAGCCCCATCTATTTTCAAATGATGTGCTCTAATGGAATGTTGCTGTACATCTTTTGATGAGACAGGAGTCTATTTAAAAAGACAGGTGCTTTCGAATGTGCTTTTAAACCCCGTCTGTCAATTAGAACAACATCAAGGGTTCAGTGGCTGGGAAAAAAGATGACAGTAATGAAAAGCTGGGAGGGCAGCAGAAGAAAAGAAAGATAAAGACAAAAAAAGTGGAAAAAAAGAAGACAGCAGGAAAAGAAAGAAAGCAGTATTGCAAAAAAAAAAAAAAGAAAAAGGAAGTGAAAGTAGGGCAGAATAAAGATTCATAAAGAATAGAGAAGAATAAAGATTCATGAAACAAGATTGCACTCATTTGTCCCCCCAAATTACATATTCATTCATAGCCAAAAAGGATGCTGAGTGCAGAGAAAGCAGAAAATGCAATGCCTCTTAAAATCTGATTCCCTGCATTACTCAGCATCTCTAAGTCAGGGGAAGCAAATGGTGCTCAGCCTCTCCCTGGATGGATCCCACACTGGGAGCTCTCCCTGAAGCTCTGCCAGAGACACGCACAAGTGTAGGAAGATAATTTAATCTTTGAGAGGCACTCAGATACTAAGGTGAGGATCACTGTAGGAAAAAAGCCCATGAGGAAATTTATAACTGGTATTAAGTGCAGGAGTGAGAGAGCAGTAAATAAGGCACTGGGCCACAAAGTGAACATGGGAGGAAACAAAACGTTGTGCTGGGTGCTCCCCGTGGGAATAGTACCTGACCTGTGTACAGAAGGTGTCAGGCAAGGTGAAGGTGCTGGTGGGCGCTGTATTAGAGGTGGGTACAGTGTACAGAGACCAGGGGCATGACATGTCTGGGTGTGAGAGTGCCACTACTGCCATGCTAAGGGTGTTTTAAAATCAGTTTGATCATGCAATTTCATTCATCAAAAAAAGAGAACAAAATTTTAAAAAAGAAAACCCCATAAATCCCATCATTTAGCACTATCTTGCCCTTCACCCACCACCTCGGGTCACTGGCAGGCTGAAAGCCTTTCAATTAAACACATTGTCCTCTGCCACTTGAACTAATGATAGATATTGATAGCAGTAATAAGCTGCTACAGTCTGTCTGGGTAAGGGCTGTGGGGAGATGGCACACACAAATTGACTTTAACCCCTAACTGCTGGCAGCTGTCCCAGGAGCACGCTCCCTGTGCTCAGTCACCCAGTTGTGGTACAGTGGAGTCTGTCTTGCCCAGACTCTCTCAGGGCT
Organism: Haliaeetus leucocephalus; assembly: GCF_000737465.1. Classification (NCBI taxonomy): domain Eukaryota; kingdom Metazoa; phylum Chordata; class Aves; order Accipitriformes; family Accipitridae; genus Haliaeetus; species Haliaeetus leucocephalus. Next base: position 12,702,842 of record NW_010972438.1, read on the forward strand.
GTGGCCAGCCTTGGTGGCTCAATCCTCCTCCTCGAGCTGGGTGGCTTTGAGCTGAGATGTCCTCAGACTGGTTGATGATTTCATGCACTGGCCTCTCTAGGTGTGTGCAGTAGCAAACACCAAGGTACCATAGTAAAAATCATATGTGGTTTTGGTTTGCTCTCTGCAGTCCAGTGCCTAAACTCATGCTGATGCAAGAGTCGGAAGTCTAAATGCTCCATAAATATCAGTCACAGTGTTTCTGTGCCTTAGTCCCCTGTTTTGCGGAAAATCTGCCATGCAGGGTCTCATGATGCTCACCTGAAGCAATGGAGTCCATATCCACATGACACAGTAGGTACCTGAGGCAACTGCTGTCCTGCAGGAGGAACAGAGGTTTTAGCAGAACAAGTTGTGTTTCATGCCTTTTGCACTGTAAAGAACAGAAGCACTTGCCAAGAAACAGTCCTGAGCTCTCACTCATATCATTGGGATTTAGAGACTTTTGTTTAGTTAGTTTCTACGACTACGCATTGTTTATGGCCACTGTTGCAACGAGCCTTAAAAAGTCACAACATTTAACATACCTAGCTCCTCGAGAAACTAAATAAATCCTCTTCCTCCTTCCCCTTTGCTGCTTGCGGATTTGTTCATAAAAGCTAGGGCTCTATTTCTCTAGGTTTAATTGTGGGCATTCACTCAGGTTACAGCAGACCATGATCTTAGCACAGGAAGCCATGGGCATGGTTAATACTACAGCTGGGTGTATTACAGGAGCCCACAGGCATCCCGGTCAGTGCTGGCACTTGCTGTGCTAGGTACTGTACAAAGATAGAACCAAAAGGTGGAGATACATGTGTTAAACCAGCATGACAAGGAATCCTCTCTCCAGATGAGACCCAACTGGATATACACACCTTAATGAGTAAAACCGGAGGTTTTGTGTGGCTTTTCTCACATGACATTTGAAGAAAGGCACCTGCAGTCTCTCTTGTGTGTTCTCCCTCCGTGGCAGTGTTATTAGCTTAGTCTGCAGGGAGAGAGGTAATAAAAGGAGTATGCTAACTTGAAATACTTTGTATTTTTGCAGCATCTGATGTATGGTAACTTGTTGCCTTTGCTGGTAACTTTCTTATATACCTCAGTCCTATTTCTGCACAAACCTGCTTGTTCACCACGATTCTCCCAAGAAAACACTTTGCAAGTATCAGCCATGCAAAGATGTTAATTGGTGATAAATATTGGGCCTGGGGTTTTCTAAGGCGGGCAAGGGAATCAAGCACCCCAAAGGCTCTTTTACTTAACTCCCTCAGGCATTACTCCATATATATAATAAAAATACTACAGGGAAACAATTAATGGCAGAGCTGCCTGCTGTGGGAAGTTCACAGCCACAAAAATATGAACATTTTATCAGACCTTGGCACCCACAGGCATTCTTTCAAGTTCACTGAAGGCTGCCTCGTCAGCCCTTATTTTCCAAGCTGGATGTTACGGTTTGGGAAAAATTAGTACAGCTCCAATGCACCAAGGCCAGTCCCCATTTGCTGTCTCTATGGGAGAAAAGCCAGTGTCCCTGTCCCTTGAGGACCAGGCTCTTCCTTTCTGTGTAAGGGTACAGACACCTCTATGTTGGGGAGACTCAGGACATCGCGCAGCGCTGGGCATGTCAAGTGGGTTTGGCGGGGGGCACAGCATCACACCAAAGCTCACATTCAGCTCAGGTGGCACCATCCCGGGCATCATGTCCAGAAGGGCAATGCTCTGGGTTTGGGGGGTTAGGATAGGCTGGGGTCCCTCTCCGCCTGAGCTTGCCAGCCCCGCTTTTCTTCCTGCAGAGACACAAGGAGTGTCACCCAAACTCCCCATGCCTCCACACCCTCCCTGCACAGCGGAGATAATATTCTCCCCTGTTTGGAGAATAAATGCATTACAGGCTGTGAGGTGCTCAGATACTGTGGTAAAGATGGCCATGTAAGTACCTCTACCGACTGGGTATGTTTAAGCCGTCACCATTCAGATCTTCAGTCATCATTACCCAGAGAAACCAGCTGTTCTTCTGCTATTTATGATCCCCCCCTTAAATCTACCCTCCCTATGACTCAACCCACAGGCTTTAAAGTGTGCAGTGTATTGACATTTATATAGTACATTTCATACACTTCCTCTCAAAGCTTTTTACAAAGCCATGAATTACATACCTGTCACCCTCTGAATTCATTCATCCAAAAAAGAAGCAGTCATTACGCACTCGGCAATAAGCCTCATAACACTACCAGCCATTGAGTTTGTATATGTGTGCACCAAAGAGATAAAGTTACTTTAATGCCATCTTTGCTATAAATGCAACAGAGAGCAAGGGAGGGGAAGGACAAGGAGTGGGGGGTAAATGATGGGTGGGAGGGTCTGGGTCTTTCTCCATACCTAGATGTGGAGATGTAGCATATATTAACTTCTTAAGAGGCTGCAGCTGCAGGGAAGTAATTATGTGAGTGGCAAGGTGCCTCCATCCTGGTCTATAGGGGAGATAATAAACAATAGAATATTTTACATTTGTTTTGCGCCTTTCATTCTGGGATCCCAAAGTGCTTTTTAGATATTAATTAATTCTCATTAAAGAAAAAAAGAAAACCAACACAAAAATCCACCACTGCCTCAACTTTGGAGCAGATCTCATTTTGGAGATGGAGGGACTGACAGGTTTGCAAACTTTCTCCAAGCTCCAGAAAGAATTAGTGGCAGAAATAAACCCTGGAGTCTTGATTCCCAGCTCACTGGTCCACCTCATAGACTCACCTCCTTTTCATCTAGTCCTATCAACCCTGCTTCTTTTTAATCAGTATTCCAGTGGGATGGCTTTCGCTGCTGAGGAAAGGCTGCCTTAACTTTTGTCTCAATGAACCAAGCATATGTAGAGCATCTAATTAATATCCCTGGACTTGATTGCAGGCAGACAAAAAAAAACAAAAAAAACAAAAAAAAATTCCCCCCAGATTCCAGTGATTTTAGAATGTATTTTTCCCCAATCCTGTGAAGCTCATCTGTGTTGAGAGACACTAGCAGGGACCAGTTCAAAGCCATACAGACTGAATCTGATGCATCCTGCACATGTCTTGAATTTCCCCTGAAAAAAAGTAAACTCTGTGGTGTGTTATTCTTAAGCCAACTTTTACCCTAGCATTAACCCTAATTTCTCCTCCCATGCTGCATACTGTACTGCAATGACATTTTGGGTTGCAGGATGCAGCAGATTCAGATTTTGGTAGGCAAAACCCTGCCCCAAACCTCAGTGGAAAAGGGCTACCCCTGCCCAGAGCAGGTGATTAAGAAGTTGGGGAGGGGCAACAGCATAAACCAGGTCTTAGATTTATTTGGTTGAGGTACTGAAATTGAACTGTGGTAAAGTGACAGTCCCTGGTCTCATTTGAACTCTCCATCTCAGAAGGATCCAAATGCAGGGTTGAATGAGAGAAGCCAGTTAAACTGGGGGAAGCAGTTAAATGTTTTTTTCTTCATTTTGCTATTCCTAATCTGGCTATTGTAAGAGGAGGTCCCTCTTCAACCCCCAGGCATACCAAATTCATGAAAAATGTTGCTCTAGATGAAGAAAGAGCAGAAAATAATGTGTGGGAAAAGAAAGGCTCTCTTGCTGAAGGCTGCCACTATCCTCATCTTTCCCATTCAAAGAGAAGCCAAGGGGAAAATGGTCTCTTTTTTCCTGGTGTCACCATAAGCTGGTATTTCAGACTCACTTCCAATAGATGTGTTCATTTTAGAAGGAGAGGAACAGATTCACCTTCACAAAAAATCAGTCCTGAGAAATCTACTGTCAAAATACCATCAGCTCATGATTTCTAGTCCATAAATCATTTTCTGGACTGTTCTGTCAGTGGTTGGAAAGGATGAGCCCATGTCAACCACAGATGCTCCTAAAAACTGCATCTTTGCCTGACTCCTGTTAAAGTCTTACCAATTACTGCAGTCACTAATAATGAAGGTCATCCAGATTATCAAATGACCCTGAAAATTTCCGGTCAGGAATGAAGGAACCAGAATAGCAATCCTGTTTTGCATTTTCTGAGTGTCTCCTTGCTCAGCACACAACCTGCCAGGCACTCTCCCAGCTCTGACAGCTTCCAGGTGACACCACCACTCAGCCTATATCAAAGCACCTATGATGTATGATTAGACAGACAATTCAGTAGATGGTTAGGCATACAGACAGATAAATGAGAATATACAGATCCTTATTTGCACCCCATCCAGTGTATCATTGCCTGCAGTGTGGTATCATCATTCTTTTCTAAGGGGTTTCTGCTCACTATGGCAGGTAGATGAAGCAAGTGCTGTTCATTCGAGGCCTTGCTGTGGTATATGCTGATACAGATTGTGTATAGCTACACTGATGACAAACCTCTTGTAGAGAAATATCCGGTCTCACTGGGGGTGAGTCAAGCCCAGAGTTTGTAAATTCATTTGCAAACAGTATGTGGTTTAGTAATGACAGCCTCTTTCTAAATTCAAGTCATTAATTTATTAGCATTAATGTAACTTAAACCCACCTCCCTATGTTCCTTTCCTCCAGGCTCTGGCCACAGCATTGAATGGTGCAATACTAACATGCAGAGTGTGCTTGCAAGGCTGGGAAACTCATCTGGGAATCAAACACGCCAGTGACCAAATGCCATCCTCCCCCTCTTCAAAACCCAAAGGCCCCCAGGGAACAGGCAGGATCTGAATCACTGACCCTCGTGTAGCATTCAAAGGCAACAACAACCTGTCTGGAGAAATAGCTTCCTTCTGTCTGCATTAGCTGGAAAGCACAAATGTGGAATTATTTTTGCATCTGTGCACCAAATCGCACTTCTCAACGGGGTTTTGGGGATTAAATATGTTCAAAAATCACTCAACAAATGGCAAAATAGAACATAAAACAACAAAGAGGGTATTGCTTTAAGTCTAGCTAGATTGCAGTTATTATGAAAAAAGATACTTTACATTTCTTTAGTAAATTCCACAGCAAAGCATTCAGCAGGCTACTGCTGAGATTTTAAAAGCACTATGTTGGATTATATGCCTAATACCCACTAATTTAAATGAAAAATAGAGATAGGCTTTTACATCTCCTACATACTCCATCTCTCCCTCCCCAACACACATGCTCTCAGACACTTGCATGCACACAGAAATCCCTTTGGCCACGCAGTGGTTTCTGTAGTGGAACTGCTGAGCTGGTTATTTGGAAAGACCAAATCATCATTGTCAACTGGCAGTCAAGAAGAATGAGATCCCAAACTGGAAATGCAGGGAAAAACGGAGAAGACAAAATGTTTTCATTCACAGGGCGTGGACAGAAGTTCTATCACCCATGCCCTAGAAAGGACACCACAATTTACTTGAGAGTTAAGATGTTCAGGACAGTCGGTCTCGCATCTCATTGGAGGTAACTACTAGAGAGAAAGACTCACCATCCTCTATTTGGCTGGCCCCTCATCTCAGCCATGAGCAGAATTTAGCTGTTACATCTGCGGATGGTGCCACCGGGGCATTCCTCAAAGCCTGTCTCACAGTTCAGGCCAGGCTAATCCCACCTGTAAGTACACTGCGTATCGAGCGTGTTGCAAAGGAGAAAGCTGCTGCGTGAGGCATGGTGTGTTGCAGATGAGGGCAGAGGGGGCTGAAAATTGTAGGAAATTTAAACCTGGTTCCAGTTCACAGTGATGTCAAACCACAGGAAATGAAAGCAGAAAGTGGAGATTTATGAAAAAAGTGGCAGGAGTCATTATTATGTGTGCAGTATTGATTGAAGAAGATCGTGTTGCCCCCAAATCGAAATGGCTTTTATGTGTTTGGGCCCATCCTGACAAAAATACTTTCTTCTCTGTTGACGAGGCCATGTTGCCATGGAGATGTAGGGCTGGATGCTTGGCAAAAGCACGTTTCGATAAGGCAGGTCTAATGGATATATTTTCACAACATTCACAGTTCCTTTCTGCTCATTTTCTCCTGAGCAGACTCGTCCACTTCTTCCATTTTGCCACTTGATGAAAAAATATCTTTTTAATCTTTTAATTTAGCTTAGATTTCCCTCCCTCCAGCACCAGAGCTTGGCAATTAAACTACTTATCTGAGATGCTCCACACTAAGGCCAAGTGCCTGCTTTTCATTATCAGGTTGGGTGGCTTGTTTTCATCCTCCCTCCTCCATGACTGAACCTCTTTGCTGCTTGCTGTATGTTATAGATGTTGTGATATAAGAAGCTTATAGTTTCATGCCCTTGCTAGTGGAAGAGGCTGTAAATTCATCTCTTCTCTAAGACAGCCTTTCCAAAGTGCTTGGGACCACAAAGCAATGTTATGTTGGCTGGTACATGTCCTGGAGCATACGCTGACTCTGTGCCAAAACCACTGATGCTAATGCAGTGTCACCTAGAATAGAAGCAGAGTTTAGCTAAAAGTTTTTAATTCTGGGTGTCTTTGGTTCATTTTAATAAAAGCAAATGCAAGTTTCTTTTAAACTAGCACAAATGTAAGACCAATTTCTGTGCATATGTAGGTACACAAATACAGACGTTCCTACACACAGGTAAGTTATTTCACATCCATTTCCATTTGAACATCTTTTACTGGTTCTTTCCATTTGAGTATCTTTTGACCAACTTCTGGCATCTGTTTGAGTTTCTTTTGCAGGAATAGCCACTGGGTATATTGACTAGAAGGGATGCTCACAGAAACATCCTACTTGAATGGAAAGAACAGTTTGAAAGAATATTTTCAGTAAGTGAATTGAAGAAATATATATTCATGCCACAAAATGCATTTATGCCATGTGGCCTCTGTGACCAATTAAAATTAGTCAATTCCTTTTGGATTAAGGATACTCTTAATGAACTTCTCCTGAAGAAAAGAGCAGACCAAGAAGTATTTGCATCAGCAAACAATTTCAAACAACCAATTAGCTGGAGAAATCAACACCGCAAGCACAGAAAATTCACAAACAGAAAAAGAGGCAAAATTCATCCAATAAATTATTCATCATGAATTATTTTTCCAGTTTGCTTTAGATCTGGTTTCAGTTATTACTAATTAGTTATGGAGCCATTTACCTATTAGGTCAGACTTGGTTGGGAAGTGGAGGAAAACCTTTATCTCCAGCAGTGATTTGAGGGCAGCTCCTAGGAGCTGGTAACTCAAAGCTTGCGTCACCAAGGGACTCTTATGAGCTCTCTTGTTCCAGCTGACAATAACACAGCCCGATTTTCAATGGCAACAGTCATCAAAGAGTGCATTCATCTTTTTCTCCCCGAGTGAGGGCTGAGACATGCTGTTGGTTCAATATTTTGGAGGCGTCATTGTTCAGCACATTCAGTGAGTGCCCGAAGGACTGCAGACACCACAGCTGTCACTCAGACATGTTACAAAGCTTGGGGTGTTCCTTTGTCCTTTTGTACATGCTAGTGGTCTTGGAAAAAGAAAAGAAGAAACGAGATTGAGTATCATAGGATTCCGTGTTTCTTTGGCTTTGCCTCTGCCTGGGCTGTATGTTGTATAATAGAGCTTTGGCCCAGGACGAGGGCTGTGAGATAGGAGGCAAATCCGGTAAGGGAATAATCATCCAATAAGCAAAGTCATTTCATCTCCTCATGCTTCAATTTTCCCATCCACAAGACGCTGCTAATGATACTTCCCCTGCTCTAAGATCTTTGCATGAAGGGGGCTGTGTATGCAAAAAACCCAGCATTAACTCTTTATAAAGGCTAATCCTCTTTGTCTGCTTTAAGCACAGAAGCATGCAAAGCTTGGTGTTAGATGTGCCTCTGCAGTGCAGAAGAACTATAATTGGGAGCTCGGAAAGGTACAGGGGAGCGGGGCAAAGACGGCCAGAAGCAGGTTTGGTAGGAGGAGAGATCAGGTAGGATCCTGCAGATCAGACAGTGGATCCTGAGGGAGGCATGTGATGAGGCCTATGGGACCATGGGTGGTGGTAAAGCAGTGGAGCAGTAGCACTTTTTTACCACATTGCACAATATAAGAATGATTTGATGCCATATTTAAAACATGTAGAACACAATCCTTTCCACACCACTCCTAGTGACACTGGGATTGTCCCCAGGATCTTGTTATTGCCACAGATGGAACTAGTTTTTAACAGTATCCCTGACCGATCTACTGACCTTGAGGAGAATTGCCAGACTTCCCCACCACCCCTAGGATAACTGTGAAACTTTGCAATGTTTTGAAGACCTGTGCACAGTTCTTTCCTAAGCACCAGAAGTTTGCCAACTCATGTATATGCCTGTAAATGCCCCCAGTGGGAAGATAATACCAAGACTGAGAAGGCGTCCTATTAACAGGTCATCTGCATCTGCATACAGCCACATACAGCCAGTGGATGAATGCATCATTTACTTTGGTTACCGCGCCCAGCTGATTACAGGATGGGAGATCGGAAAGGAGAAGGTCTGAGTACGCTCATGCCTTCCTTGTAGATTTTCTCTGCAGAGTTTTCACATGGTCACGCTTCATTGATAAAATGAGTCCCAGGAAGGTTTATTCATTTTACTGCTTATTGTTTTCTCTAACAGGTGCGATCACTATAATTAGGTCTGTACAACGGCATTTTCTTGTTACTTGAATTCCTTCTGTCTCTCAGACGCTCCTGGCTATAGCAATACAGCGGCTGCTGCTTAGAGAATAAGTGAAAATGAGTTGTTTTCTTTCCCTCCTTTTTCTTCATTCATCCATATTAAGCCAAGAAAAACATAGCTTCCACCTCGCACAGATCATTTGCTCTTTGTCTTTCCTGGGCTCAACTGCAGATGTTACCAAATGCCCTCACTTGCCTCTGATATAGGCATCTCTCTTGAAAACACAGCACAGACCAACACTAGGGACAGATGCAAGCACAGGAGCAGAGCGTAGCTGGCATAAGACGGGAAGGAAAAGACCAAGGCTGTCCCTGGAGAGCTGCCCTTTGCCCCCAGTTTTGGAGGGAGGGCGGCTGGGCAGCTCCACCATTGACTGTCTTGAGTGATGGCAGGGCCAAGGGAAGCACAGTAGTGGGAGTACCACTCATGGGTCCTGCAGCAGTAGTGTCGGGGGAGAGATTGATATCCAACGGTTGAACGGGTGTCCACTACATCTTTTGCTGATTTAGAGGCTGTATTTCTCTCCTTCCAATTTAATGCACACACATATATAACCCATCACGCAAGTGGTGTAAAACCAGTCAGGGCCCAGTTCAAATATTCAGGCATGTGTGGATGCATCCAGTTTAACCAGCAAAAACCTAACCTTCGAAGCCCCAGCAAGCTAACGCCTTTCCTCTCAGAAAACAGTGAGCCTGCCTAGAAAACAAGGGAAAACGCATCTCTGTTGGCACTGTACAGAAGTAGGATATTTTCCCTGTCATTTTCTTGCCTCATTATATGCTGTGCCAAAAATGTAAATTCAAATAGTGCTTTGGAGCAGGGTCTCTCTGGGAGTGACGGGGTTACGTGTTGGCAGTGGCCTCAAGGCCTGATCAGTTTGAGGCTACGAGGAGCGACATTGCACTGAGAAAATGAGGCTCTCAGGATAACAACTGGGGGGGTATGTGCTGCTTTCAGTCAATCAAGCCCAAACTCAGCCACTGAGTAATCAAGCTCAATTCAACCAGCTTCTGCGTTATTATTGTTATTATTTATCACTTGAATTACTGGAGCACCTTGAGGAGGCAACTGAAATGAGAGCGGAGAGGGCTGCTGCTGTATAAAAATATAATGAGAGCATGGCAGTCCGGGTGAGCACACAGACTGCAGAGACAAGGCCAGAAATGAGCAGGAGAGAACTGGGGTTGCAATTAGGCATTGGCAAGGTTCGTCTGTCAGCCCCGTGGGGAAGATCCTGCTCCCTGATTTCAGGCAGGCTGCTCAGCATTCAGCATACTCAAGTCTTCCTCCATAGCTGGTGGCAGCAGAGAAGGCAGTGCAAAGCTGAAGTCTGATATAGGTCCTCTGTCGAGATGCATGGAGCAGCATGGGGACACCACCCTCCTACAGATCCAGGCTGCAGTGAGGCACAGCAAATACCACCGCACCCAGGCTCGATGCAAGCTCATGGCCTTGATAGCCCATCATACACACACCATTTTTTCCCATCCAATATCCTATGCATACAGACACACATCCCTATCATGCTGCACCAGCCCTTCAGGGCCTTAATCTTTCCATCTTCCTCAGGTATGGGCTTTCACTTCTCACTAAAGTCATTGCCCACTTCTTGCTTCATCCAGCCCTTCCCTCAGCACATGGTGCTCTCAACAGAAAAGCTGATGCATCCCTTGGCATGTCAGCTGGGGTCTGTCCAAAGGAGGCAGGAGTCAAGTCCCTTCCCTCTGCCTCACTGCCTTGCTCATACCGACTGTCATCTGTAAGTAATATGCTAGACATGTTTCTTTTTTCAGTTAAAAAAAAAAGTAATTTATTTTCTAATTACAAAAGAATATAGGATAAAAAAAAAACCAAAAGAAAAGAAATTATGACTACCAGATGGTGAATCACCATTTAGCAGGAGCAGGCAAAGAGAGGACTCAGTCAATCACAGGGTAAGTGATAAGACACCAGAGGGAACTACCGAAAAGAAAGGCAGCTCATTACACAAAGCACTAAATTATTCTTATTGGGACTTCTCCTCCTTCTTTTCCCCTTTCTATTTTTTATTCTGAGCCATAAAGCAAGTAATTCCACTGAGACCCTCTTTTAAATGATTAACATTTCCATTTTAACTTTTGTTTTTGATTGTGTCCCTGCCATTAATCTTTCTGTCTTTGTCTGTGCCCTGCTGTTCACCTCATCTTCTAACTTTCTAATTCTCTCGGCCCATCTCCCACACCCCCAAAAGGAGCCATAAGCCCTGCTGCTGGTGGGACCCTTGAACAGATCAGGCCAAGGTCAGGGGGGATGTCCTGACACAGCATCACCCAAGACCCCAGCGGTATCGTGGCCATCAGCAGAGGCACCCTGCCTCCAAAGAGATGTCCAGCTGAGATCACCTCCCTGCACTTATTTGCATGGATGCTTGGGGGAAATCTAAAAATCCCAGGTAAAGAGATAATCCTAAGATATACCTGGCCAGCAATCCCTGCTTAACTGAGATGGGAGCTGATGATATCTGTGGCTGGCTGAAAGCTATTTCTGGCTCTATTCCTTTCCACTGAGCAGCCAATTCATCACTGGGATGAAAAGTATGGGGCAGAACAGTGTTTTCAGCCAGCATCACAGCAGCATCCACCTTTGCTCTTTGAGGAAGCAGGATGCAAGCCACGGCTCCCTTTCCCCAGGAAAGACACTGGGGAAAAGGTGGTAGGTCAAAACAGATCATTGCATATATCTGGGTAAATAGAAAAATGGAGGGAGCATTGATTATTTGCTGATGGCACCCATTGTGCCATGGGTCCCAAAAGAGCTGCAGGTTGCTGAGCTGTGTTCCTGTCCTGCCTCCGTTCCAGGCCTGTGCCAGGCATTCCCAAAATCTACTCATACCCCAGTTTCCCTCTGTTGCCAGAGAGGTAAATATTATTGCCTTCCTTTGCAAAGCCCCCTGTAAAACACTGCTAATGTGGAGCAAGAGGTCGGGTTTTTACAGCTGCCTCCTGGCACTGAGGAAGCCTGTTCCCCTTGGGGTAGCCCCTTGGCAGGAGCAAGCCAAGCCATGGGTGTTGGTAGCCCATAAATGCCCTCTCACTACCAGTTTCCTTGCCCTCTTGGCATTTATAGCTTCTTGATGTGTTTTAGGAATGTTGGGCAAAATACAGATAGTCAGGTATTTTATTACTCATACTTCTCCGGCCTTAATGACAGAACTCAGTGCAACTTGCTAATGAACTGGGCTGAAGCGAATGCATTTGTGGCACTAACTGAAATGAACACAAAGCCTTGAAAAGGAGTGAAACCTCAAGCACTCTCCAGATAGCCTCTCCTCCGCATTTCACCCCTGCCTACCCCCTTTCCCCTCCACAAGCACTGCGGCCATGGGTGGGTGTAACTGAGCATGGCGGCCTGCGTTTGCAGGAACCAAGGACTCGTGGTGCTGGGGAACGACTGGATTATATGTCCCTCCTTGGCTATAAATGCAGCATGGCCAGGCCTGGACCACAGAGTACACAGGGGGAAGGAGGTGAGGGGGCTCCAGGCCCAAGGCCCAGGCCCAAGCCCAGGCCGCGAGGCCTCTCATAGCACTAACAGGCTGCCTCAGTCCATGAGGAGACTAGCTGTTGAATGACGCAGTTTTTGTCTTTTCTAGAAACCATGCAGGCGAAAGGGAGAGGTTTCAGTCAATATACTTTTTAACACTTTCTAGCAAAATGGGAGAGCTTTAGTTTTAAGCAGCACGGGGGCACTGCTTAACTGTGGCGGCTTAGGAATATGGGCACTCGCTTGTCAATAAAAACCAAATCTTGCACTTGAAGCGAAAACAAATTAAAATTAATTAATCAGTGGAAAACACTTCATTTGAACTGGGAAAAGCAGATGCAACTAGCAAGTCTAGGTGGACAAACAAGATAATCAAATCAATACCCACACTTTTCTTACTGGCTCGCAGCCACAGGCTACAAAGTGAGAGCAGGCGTGTGGATCTCCTTCATTTCTATTAGCTATCAGCTGGTTCTGTAATTAACTGGAATTCAGAGCCACTGGGGGAGTTATTGCCCTGTCCCTGGGTGGATCTTGTCTGTGCAAGGGGGGCAGCTCGCTCCTGCTGCTGGTCTCTCCTAAATCTCCTCTTGCTTCTGCACAAACCTCACTCCTTCCATCCGCACTAGAGCTGGCTGCGAAATGTAAATTGCAGGAGGGTGGTAGATACTGGAGGGATCAACCCAGTTCATTGCTGTACCAGCTAATCAGTGACATTGTCAACAGGAATAGCTGTAAATGAGTAGGGCCAGGTGTAGGACTTAGTTAATAATGCTCTAATTGAGACTAGATTATCGGGCCCTGACACAGGGGCAGGGTTGGGGAAAGATTTTGCTTCTTTTTTTTGTTTTTAGCTGTTTAAAAATGCTGTTTAGATTTTGCAGATGGCATTCATCTTGTTCATGTGCCAAAATTATGTGTGCGCCCTCTGTGGGGACAACCCCCAGTGCTGGGGGAGGGTCATAGCCTCTGTGGGTACTTCCATAAGCAGAATAGCTACAGAAAATACCTAATATATCTAGGAAGAAAGCAGTGTCCCCATTCCTACCCACCTGTCCCCAGCAGCACATTGATGTCCTGTGGGCTGGAAACAATGATGATTTTAATCAGTTAAAGATGTCCTATGAAATCTGGGCTCTAATACTCCAAAACCTGGCATGAGGAGGTTGGGAGTTTCCCTGTCTCTTATTAGAGATGGCCCAAGAGCATCTCAACTACAGAGAGAAGAAATTTTATTTTCCTTAGGTATGTTTTTAATTATTATTTGATATTTGCTCTCTGCAAGAAGAAGCTGTCTTGGTCCTAGACCTGGCTAGATACTGAGAAGAAAGGCTCATAAATATTCATTTAAAAATCTTCCAAATTAATTCCAGTGCAATTCTTTGTGGCTTTTGCTTCCCACGAACATTGAAGCAAATGAGTTTTGCTAGGAGGGGTGGTAACCAAAAAAGACAAAATTTCAGAGAAGTGTAGAGAACATTTGCCAACCCCCCCGAAGTTTTGCACTTTGAAATTACAAGTGGTTTATTTCAGTAGCGATCAGATCAGAGCATGAAGAGTTAGTGTCATCCCTCTGGGGCCAAGAAACATGCTGTATCACCTACATATTCAAGCCAAATGGGGCACACTGTGGCTTTGAAGTAGCACCAATGACTCCTAAGTCAAACAACTGGCTTGGAAATTCATTCAAAAAGAGTTTATTTAACACACGCACACACACAAAGGACAAATCACAAGCAGAACAGGAACAGTTCTTCCTAGATCCACATTTCATTGCTAATGAATGCTTAGCTCATCTGTCCTCTACCATCCATGCCTTTTTTCTTTCCTCTTTCTTAATTTTGCCTCTTATTAGTTACACTTCAAGCTTTTTGTTTAGGCAACAGAAACATGTATTTCACCTGCAGCACTTTCTTATTCCTGAGATGAATGTGGATCTGTTTTAGAGGCTGGAAAAAATCATTACTCTGAGATTCAGGGTCTGTTTGCTATTCTAAAAGCTTGTGAAAGAAGAGAAGTTGAGTCCCAATGATCAAGACTGTGTGTGTGTGCATATGTGTGTGTGTTTGCATTCACACCTTAATGTGCATCTCGGTGGTTCTGTTCCTTCCTCACCCCCCTTCCTCCACCCAAGGTCTAATTAAAACAAGAATGCACCAGGCTGCCTTTTGCTCTGTTTCATCTCCTGATATTTTTATGTTAAATCCACCAAGGAAATCTCCTGAAGTCTTTGAAGTCTTGGGGTGTGTGAATAAAGATGTCACAACAGTAGACACAGGGCTTCTTAATGAGGACAGAAGGTTTGATGTTGGAACACTTCAGTGCCCAAAGGAAAGAGATGCTCTCCAACAAGCTCTCCCTTTTTCTCTCTCCCTCTCTTTTTTTGTATTCTTGCTGCAAGGGCCTTCTTTTTTTTCCCCCCTCTTCTATATATTTTATTCTCTCCCCACCTTTCAAGGAGGAAGGGCATAAATGAGAGGAAATGCAGGGAAAATGCACAGTTTTACAAATCCTATCATTGTTCATGCCACTGTTTCTTTATCTCATTTCATCTTGGTACCATGTGAGGTACTAGCCCCATCCAGACTCCTACTGCCTCCTTTCCACTCTGGCCCAAGGTAATAGACCCTCTCTCTGCCTCTGTCTCTCTTCCAGCCAAAAAGTTCTGACCCACGGAAGGAATATTTAGCTTTATCAAGAGGAGTTTTTGCTTGAAAGAATTCCCATAAAGTTAAGGGTTAATTTGACATAACTGAGAGGAACGTCTGATCCCTAAAGTACAAAATTCATTATCACAAGCCTGGTCTGTGACAACAGCTCCAAATATTCCTTGGGACCTCGATGTGTTTGAGCTGATCTACGTCTGCTTTGAATTTGCCTGCTGGACCCTTATCCCTGTTGGTTTCCCCCACTGCATCTGCGAAGTCAGCTTGTAAAATCATGGGGCAAACAGAAACCAAAGAAACTTATCTCATCCCGTCATTCTCCACCCTGTGTAACCAACAGAACAACAGGATGTCATTAAGGCAGGGCTGGACATCCTCTTGGGAAGAAGGCACTTCCTACACATGGGAAATCCCCGCTGGAGTCAGGTGTCCCCTCTGCTTTGGGGTGTGCTGTCCTCTGAGAGAAATGAGTGATTGTCTTGTTGCTAACCTCCCAGGCAGGATGACTTATCACTACTAAGCAAAGCCCCACTCTCAAATTTGAGATCCTTTCTTTGTCCTCTGTCCTTAGACCTGGCCACAGCATCCTAGATGATGACCATTCTGACTTGCTTCCCATTTGCATAATGGGTTTCATGGTGGGCTTCCCCCATGCCCTTCCCTCCTATGGACCATTTGAGAATCTCCTTTCTCTTCTCATCATTTCTCTGCAGGATCTTATCCCTCATGTTCGCAGTATCTAAGCACCTTCCACGCTACTCAGCATGCTTCAATGTAGAAGCCTAGAACATGCAATGCAATCCTCCCAGGGACGGGGTAGCATCAGGGGCAGGGGTGTTGTTTTGGAGCTGTTTATGTATATACAGGCTTCTGCTCTCATCCACTGGAGCAGTGAGCACCTGAACTAAAGGGCTGAAGCCTTGAAGCCTCAATGACTCTGAAGTTCATGTCTTAGTGAGAGATGAGGCAGGGTACTTTCTGGTTTGTAGTAGAAAAAAGAAAGTTTGGGGCAATGCTGTAAATCCAACCCAGTGGTTGCAGAAGCTAATTTAGTTCCTAAGGATCCTGTCTGTGTACTTTTTCATTAAGCTCAAGCATAGCTGGAATTTTTGCTGCAAACCTCCAAATTTCAAGCTCAGCATGAGTCGGTCCCAAAGTGCTGAAATATTTAAGGGCTTTTTTCACTCAGGAGCTGGATTTATTGACACCAAACGAGCGGTATCATTTTTCATCTAAGAAAACCCCGATGTTTGGATTTGGTAGTGATGATGATGATTGTTTGAAATTAAGCTCTTTGCATTGACTGACCACATCTGCTCAGTTCCATCCTTCTCAAATAAGACACAATCTTCCTTGCCCATCAGGATTCCTCCTCAAAGCCTTCTAGCCCCCTTGGGTGATGCTAATACATTTTAATAGGGACGTGGGAGCACACTGACGTCCTCGGTTTGTACTTTGATTTAATCATCTAGGCCTGTGGACTTTTGGTCCCACTGCTGAGAGATGGCTGGAGGAGGAAGGTGAGCTGGGAGTGCCAACCCTGCATGCAAAGGGACCTGGCACAGCAGCTGGGCTGGAGGTCCCAGGTTGCAAAATACCTGTGCAGGAGCAGGATGGGTGGTCTCATAGCAAGGGGAAAGCGAGTGCTTTTGCTTTGCAATTTTATTCAGAAGGGCAGGTAGGTAGTCAGCCCTTTCCTTCCCCCTCAAAGAAAATCACAGTGATCTTTTTTTCCCTCTTCTTTCAATAAAACAAAGTGCATAGACTCACATAATTCACTTTAATGGTGTATATTGCTCAGAGAGGTGGAGGTTTGTGCTAGAAAATATAGGAGCACAAGCTGAGCTCTGACCCTTACGTTTACTGCTCAAACCTGCTACAGAGCAATCAAAGGTGCCCACCATTGCCTTGCCAGAGAGTGCGACCCCTGAGGCAGAGATTGGACAAGGTGTTTCTGCCTACACTGTGATCCTCTCCATTCCACAGACAGTGATTTACCATCAGCTTCCACACTGACAGCAGAAGTTAACTCAGCGGCAGTGAGTGCTTATCCCAGGCAGAGGGGCAGGGAGACAGCTGGGTTGGTAGCCTGTTACAGCAAGCTCTGCCAGAGGCTGCCTGTCAAAATGAAGCCCCTCTCCGCCTGTCGAGCTCAACACTCGTGAAGATCTGGCCTTAAACCAGGGCTCTGACTTTGCTGTGCTCGAGACTGTGCAAATTCAGCAGAGTATCAAGTTATTTGCTCAGGGGCTGGCAATTTTTAAGTGAGTGTTAACGAATCTGATGGGTGTATGCTAAGAGCTCAGGTTGCCATGTAGTTTTATCTATTTACCAGCCCCTTTGCAGGCTAGAACACCACAAAAGCCTAGTCTGTAAACCCAGCAAAATCCCAGGGGAGCGCACGGTTGAATCCCAGTTTCCCAGAGATGGCCAAACCGAGTCTCTAGATCTGATCATCTTTCGAATCAGAGAGCACTTGTTTAAGCCACCCAGATCCCCTACCACTGTTATAATGAATGCATTGCTTCTACTGTCAGAAAGAGGATTAAGTCCTGCTCAGGTTTAAGGTCACCTCCTCTCCCAGACTGTGCAAAGCCATCTGGTTTTTGTGCCACTGACCTTTGTCAGTCCACATTAATTCACAGAGGCTGGTGAAAGAGCTCAAAACTTGCTTTC
This sequence comes from Haliaeetus leucocephalus, assembly GCF_000737465.1. NCBI lineage: Eukaryota > Metazoa > Chordata > Aves > Accipitriformes > Accipitridae > Haliaeetus > Haliaeetus leucocephalus. The sequence continues at coordinate 12,720,335 of NW_010972438.1, forward strand.
TGCAGAGCCATGAGTCACTGCTGGGAGCTAGATGGGTAATGAAAAAGCTGTTCAGTTTTGTTTTGATTTCCAGATCTTCATGAATAAAATCCCTGCTCAGGTCCAATCAGATTGTTGCCTATAAAATTCCCTGCCTATTACTTTGATCCTGTTTGCCTGAATCTCTAATCTCTGCAGCACTGCAAGCCAGTGCACTACCACAGCCCCAATTACCAGCTATGGTTTGTGATTTTGCGTCATCGACCCTCTCCACTCCAGCATCCCAGCCTCCATCCTTTGCTTTTCCATGTGTTTCTAAACACTTCGGCATCTTTTTCCAAAGTCACCCTGTATGCAAGCAACACCTGGCCCTGTCTTATAGTAAACCCATGGGGTTCAGTGTCTCCAGTCCACCCTATCTAAACCAAAACGTCTCAGTGATACACGTCTGGCTTGCACAACCTGAGCTATAGCCAGACCTGTCAGTGACTGCGGGAGCACATCTGCCGATACAAAGCATCAACAGCTCATGAAAATGATTGATTGACACTAATTGGAGAGTGTGGTGGGTTGACCCTGCCTGGATGCCAGGTGCCCACCAAAGCTGCTCTATCACTCCCCCTCCTCAGCTGGGCAGGAGAGAAAATATAACAAAATGCTTGTGGGTCAAGATAAGGACAGGGAGACATCATTCAGCAATTACCATCATGAGAAAACAGACTTGACTTGGGGAAATTAGTTTAATTTATTACCAGTCAAATCAGACTAGGGTAGTGAGAAATAAAACCAAATCTTAAACCACTTTCACCCCCTCCTCCCTTCTTCCTGGTCTTAACTTTACTCCTGAGTTCTCTACCTCCTCCCCTCCAGCGGCACAGGGGGATGGGGAGTGGGGGTTGGGGTCAGTTCCTCACACGTTGTCTCTGCTGCTCCTTCCTTCTCAGGAGGAGGACTCCTCACTCTTCCCCTGCTCCAGCGTGGGGTCCCTCCCATGGGAGACAGTTCTCCACCAACTTCTCCAACATGAGTCCTTCCCATGGGCTGCAGTTCTCCACAAACTGCTCCAGCGTGGGTCCCTTCCACGGCGTGCAGTCCTTCAGGAACAGACTGCTCCAGCATGGGTCCCCCATGGGGTCACAAGTCCTGCTACCAAACCTGCTCCAGTGCGGGCTCCTCTCTCCATGGGTCCGCAGGTCCTGCCAGGAGCCTGCTCCAGCACGGGCTTCCCATGGGGTCACAGCCTCCTTCAGGCATCCCCCTGCTCTGGCGTGGGGTCCTCCCCGGGCTGCAGGTGGAGATCTGCTCCATCATTAACCTCCATGGGCTGCAGGGCGACAGCCTGCCTCACCATGGTCTTCACCACAGGCTGCAAGGGCATCTGCTCCGGCGCCTGGAGCACCTCCTTCCCCTCCTTCTTCACTGACCTTGGTGTCTGCAGAGTTGTTTCTCTTACATGTTCTCACTTGTCTTTTTGGCTGCAGTTGCTGGGGGAGGGGGGGATGTCCATCCCCCCTTCTTAAACATGTTATCACAGAGGTGCTACCACCATCACTGATGGGCTCAGCCTCGGCCAGCAGTGGTTCCGTCTTGGAGCCGGCTGGCATTGGCTCTGTGGGACACAGGGAAGCTTCTAGCAGCTTCTCATAGAAGCCACCCGCATAGCCGGCCCCCACACACTACCAAAACCTTGCCACGCAACCCAATACAGAGAGGTTTCTGCATGCACCCCTCTGTCACCAAAGCCTCTGGGAGGAAAGTTGTCTTTCCAGCGGCAGGGGTAAGAGGGAATTCAGGACAGACTGCCGGCAGAGGGAGCTTCCCACTGCACATGCCACAGTCCCATGCTGCATCTCAGACCCAGAGCTGGGCAGGGAGGAAGTATGTGCATTATACACCACTTAGCCTCTCTCTCACCTGGAGCCCCGGATCACCACAGTAGCACAAATGCCATCAAACTGCTCCATTCTGATTTGCTGAACTTCAAGGGGTCCTTTGGTATTCACAAAAAAAAAAAAAGTTTCTTCAATTCCTTCTGGAAAGTATTTTCTTTCCTGCTTTGTTGGTCGTGTGATTGTTTGGTTTACTCTGCTGTTTTAAAAGGTCTGTCAGACAGCCACAGAGGAAAAAGATTTCCATGTGACCAGTCGTGTGCTGTGCAGGAAGAATAGCAAATAGTTGTACTAAGCAGTCTGCCAGCTCTCCGTAGTGAGGAAGTTAGCCATTTGAGCTGGTCTCTCCATCCTTGTGAATAGCATCCCTAGGGATGGGGGATGCTTTTCAAATGAAAGGTTCCCTGCCAGTGGACCTTCAGTTTGGGAAATCCCATTTGGCATGCTCATGCCTCAGCATCCTCTTGCTGTGCTCTCCCTCTCCCCTGAAGTGTTACACTGGTGAGAGATGGGAGAGGCACTTCTCTTGTCCAGGTCTGCAGAGCATGATTGCAATGCGTCAGTGTGGATGAAGGGAGAAAGCTGTCAGAGATACGGATGGGCTGTCAGAAGTCAGAGTCCCCTGAGGGAATGACCAGTGGCCTCTGTTATTGGAACAGACATAAATGCAAGGGGCCTTGATTGCATCATTTATAATTAATCAGCAAAATTGACATGAAAATAAATAATGGGAAAGGGTCTAAAAGAGATGGGGAGAGCCAAGTTATTCAGGGCTGACCGTGCTGCTACCTCCCTTTTTCTTTCCCCCTCTGTAACTAGATAGCTCTAAGGAAGATAGCCCAGGGCCAAAGGTTGCAATATCCCACATTCTTTCTCCTATCTTGTCTTATCTTTGTCTTAGTAAGGATAGCTGTTGGACTAGTATTTGGGGATTCTGACCTACAATTTTCTTCCAAAACTGAAAGACTATGGGCAAAGGGCTGAGGTCTTATATCAAAGAATCTCATTACGCCCAGTGCACATATCAGCAGTTGAAGTATAACAGTGATTAAAGCATCTAAAAGTCTTTCCCTGCCCCTAATGCTTCTCTGTGCATTTATGATGTGAGGGTTGCACATGTAACCTTTGCCATCTGCAACGCGGACACCAAGGAGTGCATGTAGCTGAAACTCCACATGAACAGACATTCAGACCTCAGACCAAAGCACACCTGCTGTGCTTCCTAAGAGAGCTGGGATGCATCTATGCTTAGATCTCTCCGGTCTTCCCAGGATCTATGAAAACAGGTGAAGGAGAAATATTTACCAGGCTTTGAAGTATATGGAGCAAACCACAGCAGTGCCCCTTGTATGCATAGAATTGAGTGTAGCTGAAGCCAGTTGCATCCTCTATATGGGTGGATGCTTTCAAAACAGCTGTAGACTTGGGATTGGGAAGGATGTGTCCTCGGGCAGTATTTCAGCAGCCATAGGTCACCCAAGGTCCTTTGGTATTGTGACCAGCTGAGCATCAATGTGCCAAATTCTTCTAGCAAGAGCTATAGATGGTGGTGTTGGGATCAGATGAGCTGGCAAAAGCAGTGTGTGTTTAGCAAAATTCAGCATCCCCTTTTTCCTATAGAAATTACCACCATCTGAAGTATCTGCAGTGGCACTGCAAGCCAGACCAGCTGTGTCTGGGTAATTAACTCAAAGTCCAGATAAGGTTTGTTGAGAGAATTGGGGTGGGAGGGGTGGGTCAAATGTGGGTTTCACCACAATTTGAAAAAAATTGCAGCTCTGTAGAATTTTGACTAACATCCCCTTAAAAGTCCCCCACGTGTAACACAAGAAGGCCTGAATGATTTACCCTCTGGTGTGACCTCAAAGCAAGCATCATGCTGACATTGGCATCTGTGAAAGAATCGAAACAAAAAACCTTGCAAAGGGAAACCAATTCACTTCAGTCAGCTCCAGCAAGCGTTGCAGTGAACTTGCTTGACGTTGAAAAGGACACCACGGCCATAAAACACCTGTTTAGCATTGCTTTGGAATGCATTACTGCTCGTGCCTTAAGTTACTGGCCTGGAAATATTCTTCAAAAGCAAACACACTATATATCGCTTCCAGTGCATGTGTTTCCTTCCACACGGCATGACTAGTTTCCCATTCCTTGTCTTGGCTCTGTGTTGCAGATCTCATGCCAGAGGCTGACCCAGCCGAAATCTCTGTTTCCAGTTCTACAGAGTGAATCGCAAGCCTTCAGCTTTTTTGTTGTTACTGCTTTTTCAGGAGCAGAATACTTTCAATATCCTTGTTTTTTTAAAACCTCACGAAGTTCAGAAGTGATGGGCAGTGACCCATGAAGTTCGAAGCAGCAATACTTCTTGGAGGATGTTCCACTTGTGGGAGTCAGTGATTGCCCTGTTGTGCAGAACAAGACTTTGACTGCCTTCCATATAGCAAATATGCACATTGCCAGTTCCTGATCTTGATTACATCTATATCAACCTGTTTAATATACCTTTGGCTGCAATGAAAGTGCAGGATGTGGGCCAGATGCTGTACATTGCACCTGATAGTTCCTGCTTCCAACACAGTGAACAACCTCTGCTTCAAACCTCTGCCCTCTCTCTTTCTCCTCTTCTGTTTCTGGCAGCGTGTGTGGGTGAAACTAGGAAGTTTCCTGCTAAGCTTTTTGCTTGCTTTTCTCTAAACTTACTGCAGCTTCTGGAAGTCTGGTTCAGGCTTTCTACAGGGCACCGCCATTCCCCTAAAATCTAGAAGTGGGCTGGTCATGTCAGCATGTCTGTAGCTTTGCCTTTTCTCTCTCTGAGAATGAAATAAGCAATATTCCACATTCCTCCTTCTCCGGTGAGCAGAACTTCTGATGCCTGGCCTAGGGTTAATCATAGGGTTAACCAAGTCATGAAAAAATATTCTGCGAAAATGCAGAAGATTTCTCGCTTGGTTGGATGGAGCAATCTTTCTTTTTTAAATTCAGAGTAAGGGGGCAGCCAAACAGATCTCTCTTTCACTGTCACTCTCTTCTGCTGTGGGTCAGCAACATGATGTGCTTCCCCTTCCTTGCAACTTCAGGGCATAGCAGAGAGCTGTAATTTGCTCTGGCCCTTTCAGAAAGTCAGCTCAGTTTTCCCTTTGCTCCAGCACTGGGTTAGGGTAAGCCAACCACCAAGACGCAAAGCACTTCTGCACTTGATGTGGCTTGTCAGCCCAGATTGCATGTGCCTTCTCGGAGGGGGCAAAAGAGAGTTTCTTTCTGCACAATCCCTGTTCAGTGGTGATCAGTATAGTAATGGAATGGCAGCCTGCCTCTCTGCAGCCAGAGTTATCTTGGCAGTTTCTGGCCCAGTAGGGAGCAAAAGACACCTTCATTGGACCCCTGTGTCCCAGAGGGAGTCACTGAGGCTTGAGATAGGCCATATACAAGTGCCACTGGTGCCTCTAGTCCACTGTCTGAGATGCTCATCTCTTTTCCTGAGGGAGATGCCCTTTGGGAAGATTGATTATCCAGTAAAAGCTAGTTTTAGACTACATTTGACAGGGGTATCCCCCTCTGTCCAACCCTATCCTCTGAAGTCCACATACCAGCTTCCCTATTTTCCTACTTGCTGGGCTGTTCTGATTTCTCCTGCCCTTATCTGAGTCCTGCTCCTCCTCCTTCCTCCCCACCTCCGTCCATGGCTGCTCCCATCCTCAGGGAGAAGTAGTGCTCATTCATACCTAGCTGGGCAGCCTGGAAGGCTTTCTGCAAGTTTTAGAAATTACTTTTCAGGTTGTTATTTATTCCCCAACTCAGCTCATGTCACATTCAGGAGGGCGACATTGCCTGTTGCCTTTCACAGCCAGCATTTACATTTTGCTTAAAGTCTGTGTACAGCAAGGGAGCCTTGATGGGTGTGTGCACAGCACTCTGTTAAATTAGCTGGTGCCTGCATGTTGTTGACAACCTCTTGTTACCGCTTACATTGCTTTCCACTTCTGCAGTCCATCACGTTAATGGGGGAGCAGCTACACTGAACATCCTGGCTCCAGATTAAGAGTCACGGGCCCTTCTTTACACCTTCAGGAGGTGCAAAATGTGCCACATCAGGAATGTCCTAAGGTGTGGGTTTCTGCTGTGGGCGAGCAGCATTCAGCATTGCACCATTGAACACTAGACGCTGTAGCCAAGAAGCATGTAGGAGTGCTTATGGGAGCTACTTACCCACCTCCAAGGAGGGAGGAGAAGAAATCCTGTAACTGTCTTATAGCTATATTTGGGCCAATATCTATAAGCCCCACTTGGAGGATCAGTGAGCCCAGGGTTTTAAGCAAAGGGTATGTAGAAGGGAAGAAAAAGTAAGAGGAGTAGTAACAATACTCCAAATTATGAATTTTTGCATCCTGATGCCCTAATGACCCAGGGGGCTGGTGTGCTCTGCTGAGCTCCTGGCACACAGCACAGCTAAGCCAGCCATGCTGTGGTGCTTGTGCACACTGGGGCAAAGTCCCATTGCAGTGTCTAGAAAACGATACAGAGCGCTGCTCCTTTCCAGAATGACTTCTTTTTAAATGGGCTTATAATCTGATAGGAGTTGATCCTTTATATCACTTCTTTTAAATTGCCTTCTGCTCATCAGCTGTTCTTTAAGAGATGAACAGACCCATCTTCCTGTCCTGTCCTGACCTGCTGGTAGCTCTGAGGTGTTGCCAAGCAGCTGCCGTCTTGCACCGCAGAGAGGGCTCTTTTCTCAGGGAGTGGGGGTGATTTCTGTAGACTTAAGGTTTCAAAGTGCTTCCTAAACTTCTAGGATAAAAGCCACTGGAGAAATGTAAAGTATTAGTGGTATTTTAAGAAACTGTGTGGGTGTGTAGACACAATTAATTTTCCTTTTTATAGGCCTACATGGAATATCTCCATCTCTGAGGAAGACGCCTAGATCTGCGGAACGTTGGCATCCCAGAGGAGGGCACCACTCTGTTCATGTTAACAGAAAATGTCATCGAAATTAACAGTGCAAGAACGCTGTTGTGGTCAGGCTGTGTCAGCCCAATAAATTATTGTACGTGCGAGAACCGGCAGGCTCAGAATCGCTCCGTCCTTCCCAGGCTGAAACAGCTCTTTCTTCTTTGTTAAATGCACACGGTAGCAGTCGTAAGGGATTTTTGTCATGTTAGTCCCCCAAGATCAGAGAAGAGCTGATGCGACTTGGAAATACACTGCATAGGATTAAACAGCAGAGGGTATGCGTGCTCGCACACATGCAGGCAGAGTGTCTGCTCTCATGCTATGTATTGTTATTGACACACTGCACCTTAATGGCTATAATGTCAATGGGCACTTTGGGACCTTTACTCGTGGATTATTAATGCATTAGACCACAGTTTTTATGGGTTATTGTGTCAAGAGTGGAGGGAGTGGATGCCTACAGTATATGGGCAGAATAAGGATATTTTTTAATCAGGGCTGTGGTATACACTGTGAGTGCTGCACCTTAGAAATCCCGTTTACTGCTCTATTGTACCTGGTTTCAGCAAGTGGGATCTCACTGCAGCTTAGAGGACAGCATGGAAAAAATGACACCATCAGAGAGGAAAAGGGATAGTCCAGGGAAAGGAAGAGATCCTCGCAACTGTAGCTAGGCAATTGCACATTGCTGTCCCAGGCTGTGGGGAGATTATTTCCTGGCACTAGCTGCTGATACCCTGAAACATGAAGATTAATAGGGTCTTTATTTTATTGTTAGTAACTGCAGGTGCTGCTTTTATTTATATAAATGTGTACTTCTGTCCTCGCTGTGGGCTCAGCCCAGGACGAATCCTCCCATGGGACTTCAGCGAGAGAAACTTTCTCACGCTGCCTCTCTGCCTGAGAGCAAATGTCACACCACAGGCCTGAACGCGAGTGTCAGGAGTGTCCCAAAAGACTTTGAAGGTGATGGAAACTGCAGGTGCCCAGTGCTGTTCAAGGGCTAGATCCTGTCATTTTAAAGGGCCTTTTTTGAACACATCATAATTTGCAGGGGAAAGTGATGTGGATGTAACCAGACTCTGGCTGATCTTTTCTGGGTAAATAGGATATGTGTATTTGCCAAAGCCCCGTTTGACTAGACATAGTGGTTAAATCTGTAGATCAAGTTGAAAGGGCGGTATAACATGTTCAGACATCCTGAGTGAAGCCCTGACTACTGTGCTGATGGAGCAGGGGAAGAAGGGGGATCCTGAGAGCAGTGTGGCAGGAGCAAGGAGGACATGCATGACATTGTACAGTTGGAAATGTCCTCCCTGGTGTTTCAGCAATGCAGTCACTTCCAGGTCAGGCGGCTTGGAGCAGCAAGTGAAGGGCTCTTAACAAGAGCTCTGGATTCATTTCTGGCAGGAATTGCCATCTTGTAATCACTACTGCTCCGTTACGTGGAGACCTGGAGAAATTATCCTCACAACCAAACTAGCCATTGGGCAACAGAAACAACAATCAGCCAGTAATAGAAACAAAATCCATATCGCAGGCTTTCCTTCTAGACATTACATCTAATATATGGGCTGCAATGGCATGAAGCAAGAAGAGAGGCACGGAGGGCCTGAACCCAAGGGGATGCTGGTTCTGCAAAAAGCTGGAGGGCAAGAGAGGACATTGACCCAGGAGGGAAGTTTCTTATTTGCAAACTGTTGTCATTGCACTTAAGGCCCATGTCTTTCATTTTCTCAACTTCTCATTCTCTCAACTTCATATCTGAAGGAGGCAAAGAAATCCCCCGATTTTCCTGACAATGCTGAATACAGTTTGACTTTTCATCATGTCATATCTGGGCCATGGAAAGGCCCCTGCTTTTATTGTGTGACGACATGGAAATTACTGAGTAATTACAGGATTATGCAGCACCCTGTAAATTAAATGTTACCTCTTTACCTTTTATAGAACAAAAAATAACCATGTAATTACCTAGTGAATTAAGCTGTTAAGGTCTCATGGTAATTATACATGGAGTCAAAAGCTCTGAGTTCTTCTGGTAGTTGCAAGTAAAGAATTATCTTTCATTTTTAAACATATGTTGCAGTTGGATCCCAAAGCCTGCACATTTCCATTTTAATAACACTATGGCCTGCCCAAATGAGAAGAGGCATATGTCTCCCATCTGAGTGTGCAAATAGAGTGAACATGTATATATAAAATAGATTGGACATATGCAAAACTGACCCAGGTTCATACCAGAAAAATTATATGGATTGAAATGGAATACCAACAGAGGTAAAATATGATTAGTCGGATGATAACGTTTAAAATTATGTTTAGTTTCCTAGCTCTGGAACTTGTTTTCACAGGAAGCAAGTCAGTGTGATGCTGGTTTTAATATACACGTGATCATATTTTGAAAACAGACAATCAAACCACCCATCAGGAAGCTCTGTCCTCTAAAGGGAGTCTTAGGACTTGCCTCGTGTAGGTGGGTCTTGCCATGTATCAGTAAGGAGCGGGTGACTGTGCTGGCAGGACTGCCCCATGAAACCACATTGACAGTGTGAGCTTGGTGGATGGTCGTGACTCAGGTGAAGAGGTTTTGCCATTGTCCTTCAGCAGTAACAGGACAGAGCTCTCAGGTGTGCTGGCCTGGGACCCAGACTCTCCAGAGGTAGCCAAGGAGAGGCTTAGCACCAAAGGGCTGCAAAAGGAGGGGAGCTAGAGAAGAACAAAGGTTTGCTGCCTTGTGGCAGAGCCCATTCCTTTCAAAGGAACTGCAGGAACACATTTCCCTGCTTAAAAAGTGCCGCCAGAGACATGGCTCGCTGCAGCTGTTGCTGAACATGGAAAAAACCATAGCATGACCAGAGACTAGCCAGCCAGCTCTGACCAAACCAGGTGGAGACAGAGTGGAAAGGTCCAAGGCACCAAGCAAGCAAAAGGAGGGGGCATCAGACCAGTGATCGCAGGTGCTAAAATACATGGTCAGATTTTTATTGGGCATGAGGATCTGCAGTACATGGGAATTGCCACTCTTGTTCTGGTCAGAGCTGGCTAAAAATACCCTTTTGTTATTTTAAGATTTGCATGGGGGTTTTTAACTGTTCTGCATAACTTTTTTCTTGTTTAATTTTTAACTGCACAAAAGCAGACCAAAGTGTTTCACGTTTTCTTCTCCTTTCTTCAGTTTTTCTATTTCCAGGTTTTTAGGAACACATTTCAAAAAAATCCCAATGAACTTTAATGATGAAATAATCACTATTTTCAATGGCCTTTCAGACTGAAAATAACCATTTTCATAGGTCCCAAACCCAGATTCTTTGGCTTCATAATTTTAGATCCCTAAATTTGAAAAATGGGATGTTACAATATGCCTAACATCATCTGAAAGGTGCTGTACATTCACCTCCACCCCTTCAAAGAGGTATTACGTGCACTTACTAGCTAATTTTATAACTTGCTTTGAAATATGTAGCATGTTATGCAAGTGCTTGCTTTGGTAATCGTGGAAGAAAATACACAACCAGGATAGGGAGCTGGGTTTTTTCTTTTAATGAAGCTTAACACTGACATTTTAACTATTAACATTGTGTCTGCAGTTTCTATTGCAGACTTAACTATTTCACCTACAAGTCATCCCCAGTCCAAACAGTAATTGCTCCAGGTACAAAATGAATTGAAATAATTATCTTCTAATCTTTATATTTTGCATTTTTCTCATTTTGGTTTCAATAAGATCAGCAATTCTCTGTAGCGCTGTGTTTTGTATTGTTTAAATCCTGCAGTAATGCTGCATGCTGAATGCAGTAACATGCATTTACTTCAAAGAGTCATTTATATCCCCTGGTAAGCAGGTAGTCTTTGCCATAGAGATGCAGGGGTGTTTTGGTGCAAACGAGCTTTTTTACATGTATTTTTTGCATTTTTTTTTTCCCCTTATGTCCATCAGTTTTACTGCTTTGTAGTTGCTATCCAGTGAATACTAAAAAGCACCCTTTGGGATTAGATCAGAAAACGGGAGGAAAAAAAAAATCATGCTCCATCTCATTCCTAGTCTCTTGCGTAACATCCCTTCATCCTGACACAGATTACTGCTAGCATTGTACTCACCCGGTTCCTCTGCCTTAATAGCCTTACGTCTCATTCGAAGTGAGATCAAAGAGAGAAAAGTACCAAAGGGCTTACATTCAATTAACAGGAAAGGGGCAGGCTTTATACGTGCTCAGCAGAAGCTCTGATTGCAACAAACTGCTGACTGCATATCATGTACTATCGCTATCAGCATGTGTAACACCAGCCCTTTCCCTGCCACACTGAAAGGTGGTCTGGAAAGGCAAATGGCATTTTTGTGCTCTTCCTGGCTGTGTCAGGATGGAGAAAGCTGGAGAAGCCCATGCCCCTTCACAGGGATGCTCAGGAGGAGGATGGGGGCCTTACCTCCCACTCCGCCTTTTTTTTTATTTTTTTTTTTTCAGAGCTGCAGACTGGAAACTCTCTGTCAGCCCTTGACCGATGTATTGGACAACTTGAATTTTTAATGATGAGTGATTTCCCACTGCTCTCTTACACGGATCTCAGAGTTAGAGGCTTAGCCTGCGGCAGTCAGAAGTCCTAGGGCAAAAGCTGAGACTTTTGACCCTTTCTGTATATTTAGAGTGTATCATGATGAAATAAAGCCCCTCTCATTTCTCAGAATAAACTATCCACTTTTTCCCTTCTCCAGGTATTTGTGGCATTAGGAGAAACTGAAAAGCTGGGTGTCTGAGAGCTAGCTTGTGATTTGGAGGCATCTCAGACCAGCCACTGTCATGGAAGACACAGTACTGGGAAGATGAGAGACTTGACTCACTATGGCAGTCTGGTTTTACAATTTTTCCATTTCCCCTCATGAAAGGCAGAAGGGAGAGTCGCAGAACTAGGAACTGAATCATAAACGTGGGGGGAAAAATTAGAGCATAAAAAAGAAGGGGCATGGATCACAAGGATTTTACTTTTTGAGCACTGCTGAAGTGAGAGAGCATATCCCATCCATTCCACACTCAGTGCTCATTGCTGTTAACTCCGGATATGTTGAAACCTCACATTTCCCAGGGTTCTGCATATGAAGTTTGGAAAAGGCATGAGTCCCTAGCTTTGTGTTACTGCTGGAATTTTTTTCAGCGTTATTTTTTAGAGCTCTGAGACAGCATGGATCCCAATTTGTATTAAACCACTGTCTCCACTGAGCTGATTGCTGAGATAACCTGCAGCCAGAGCTGTCTGAACTTAGGTGACCTGGTTACATCTGCATACAGCCCTGTTTTGCATTCTCTTCAATTTACTTCTAATGCAAACCTTGCAGAGCAGGAAGTTCCTGCCACACACCATACACAAAATCTGTTCCTAGGGATTCAGTACCTGCTCTTGCCAGGAATACTCTCAACCTTCTAAAATTTTCTGCATTACTGTGAGAGATGACCACTCCACACATTGCTCACAGGTTAACAGTGCTATAAAGAGCGCAGCTGGTCAGTGGAATCAGAAAACACTGAAAAGGTCAAAGCATGAGAGTACTGCAGAGGTTTCCCTCTAAATGAGAGTAGCCTGTGACCTTCACTTAACCCTTACTTTAAATGATTGCAAATTAAGTTGGGCAACTTAGCCTGAGCTCTAAAAATCTAAATGAATTGAAAGATTAAACTATATCAAACAGCTCTCCATCAATGTCAGGCAGTGTTCTCTGACATGTATACCAGATAGACATTTCTGTCTGTGAGCCTTACTTGCCCACTGAGATAAATTCAAATAAAGCCCCATTAACTTCACCAGTGCTGAATGACATACATGCATTTGTACCATAAAGCAGTTGTTCCCTTGAACAAAGGCATATCTGACCTGCGATCTTTTCTACAAGGTGTTTTTTAATCTTCTTGGCTTATACAGGACTTACAGGTATAATATATGGTGTTTGCATAGCAGTCAAATCAAGGATTTCAGCACTGTAAATCCATCACCTGCTTTCCATCAGCCAATTGTCTGCACACTGGAGCTCACGTCAAAGCTTCCTTTGACTTCAGCAGGGCAATATCCAGTCTCCTGGGCTCTAGGGACCAGATGCCCACCAGTGATTGATTAAATATAATGAGAAAACAAAAGAGCTCTGCAGCGAAGCATCCTGTGACACTCCTCATCTCAGAACTTCTCAACCTCCTCCATATGGTGACACCAGAGCAAAACCAGAGGTGGAGACCGGTGGTCTTCAGGGAGACCTGTGCATGGCGTCATCTGTAGGGCCCCAACTTCTGAGCAACCACCTGTGCCCAGGAGCAGCAAAGCCAGTGACACCTGAATGTGGCAAAGGGATGGGATCGCCCAACTAAACCATCTTTAGTTGTCTATTAAGGCAAAGGGGGAAGTCCTGAACAAGACGAGGATTTGCACAACACTGTCAGCTCTTCTTATTGGTGTTCTTTAATATGGCTTTTATTTCTTTTATTCTCTGTGTACCTACCTGACCCTTTTTTATTCCATAGCAACAAATGTGAAAGCAAAACCATTTACTGAACTGCAAAACGAAGAATTTCTTTTTTCCCACCCACATAAATCTATATCCCAATAACAGGAGCTAAAGCAAAGAGACACCTTCACAGAAACAGCACATAAAACAAGTTCTTAACTCCGGTAAGAACCCAATTCTTCACAAATTTAGTTGACATTGAGACAGGGCAGTAGTGGTGGGGAAATGATGTGCCCTGTGAGCAGCTCAGATATGTTCAATGCCACGGTCAAGAAATGGCTGCTCAGTGTCTGATTTACTGGCCAAGAGGATACTCTACTTTCTGAATTCCCATGGAGATGGCCTGATTTCCATAGCAACTGGATTCTCTCTCTTGCCTTTTCCTTTAACAGGTAGAAACACACTTACATCCTGAAAATGCTAGATTGTTCTGAGTGTTACTGTATTTTTGGATGCTAGTACACTTTCTGGACAATGTGTTGAAATACAGGCACCTTAATTATATATTTGTGTCCACCTTTAGAACTGGTAGTGACATTATCTTCTGTCTGGTCTTAAGATTTGTGGCGATGTGAGCATGAAGTTTTCTCTCTTGCTTTCTTTCTTCCCTTATTCCTTATCGCTGTTCCAGTTTTCTAATGGACAACCTGCAATGCAGGGTGATGACTACTGAAGAAAGCTCTTGGGGAAAGAGAGCATTGATAATACCAACTAACAGCAATATCCAAAATGCATGGGATATACTTCTAGAGAGAGAGGTTGGTTCAATCTCTACCCCAAAGATGGATTAAAAATTCATGCTATAATTCAGTATGTCAGATAGGATATCATGTCAGCAGTAGGTATATACATTATTTGTCACCTCTTTGTTGAGCCTTTTAATGGTTTAAGGTTTTGATTTTGTATATTAACTTGAAGTGTCCTCTTTAGGTCTGTCCTTCCTCAAGTACATCTCCACTGCTTCTCCTTTCTAGACTACAGCTGAATGAGTACAAAGAATAAAATCAATCCATAAGAAGATGGTTTAACTAGGGAGTTTCTTATAGCCATTGTGAAGGGATTCTTAGGAAATAAAAGAGGACAGACCCTGCAAACCAACTCCCCAAGGATCTGCTGGGGACACATACAGGACAAGGAGTCATGGAAATAAGCTTTTGGATAGTAGTAACATCACACATCAGTTTGATTCCTTAAAGAAGGGAGTGCCATGGACTTCATAAGCCATGTCTGGGAATTACAGGGTCTGAAAGGGCAGGGCTTGCACCTTAAATTGCATTTGTAAAGGACCAGAGAGTTGGTGTGCTCTGGAAAGAATCAGGTTTATGGCAGTCTGGACTGCCTCTATGACTGGTACAAAAGCTTCTGCATGGCAATGGGTGGTGACACAGTCAAAGCAAGGGCAGCAGGAGGTGACGAATGCACATCCTGTCTCTGCTAGGACGGCTGAAGTTTGTGAAAGGTATTCCTGGCAAGTAAAGCTGTTTAGGAATCCAGGAAGAAAAGCAAAACCCATGAGGTGCAGAGAAAATGGGCAGTGCAGTTACAGAGGTGCTTCCCCTTTAGACACAAATCACAGAAATGTGCTTGAACTGAGGATGAATTTCACAAATATCCCTTTCACACAGCAGTCAGGCCCATGCCCCAAACCTTCCAGTGCTTCAGTGCCACCTCTCCCTGAGCACACATTGCCCTTTCCCCTGAATTGGCAATTAAATAGTCAGCTGTAGTAGTCCGAGATGCTGTGAGAGCATCCTGAGGTCCTGACAGCACTTTGCCAATTCACTGACCTCTGTTATGTTCCAAACTGCAGGAGGTTACACCCAAAATCAACCTAAAAAATTGGCCCATTCTCCTGGGACCCCCAGACTGATCTTATGTCTGAGTTTACATTTTTAAATCTCACCACGAGCTGCTGGCTGACATCCACCCTCCCCTGCAGCCCCTGCACGGCCATTCAGTTGCCATTGTCTCCCCTCCATTTTGCAGCCCCACTTGCCCAAAAACCCTTATCCACCACCCAGTCATGCAACACAGGGGTTTCCCTGGCTCTCCACCATGAAAGCATCCCTCTCCCCTTCCTTCCCCTCCCCTCCTTCCTCTCCTCTCCCCTTCCCCAGCTAATGCTGAAAGCCACAGAGGAAAGCATAGCAAATTGAAATAAATGAGAGTGGAGGAAGAAAGGAGGAGGTTGGAGGGGGAGGCAAGGAGTGAGCTCCCAGGGCCCTGTCACTTCGGCTGCCTCAGGGGCCGTGGGGAGAGAAGGGGAGGGTGACGATGAGGCCAGAGCAGGAGCAAAGCCTGGTCCTTGGTGGTGGCAGGAGCTTTATTGCCTGTGACCTTCAGAGCACTTAGCGCTGATGAGGAACATTCAAACGATCACATTAGGGTTGTTGTGGGGGTGGGAAGGGCATGCATGTGTGTGGGAGAAAGGGGAGAGCAATGCAGGGGGGGGCTGCTGCCTGTGCCTGCCTGCCACCAGGAAGGGGATCGCAAAGACAAAGGTGCAGGGCTTGGTACTGGCACCACAGCATCCGTGGCTCCCCCTGAGCACCCCGGGAGCAACCTGAGGAAACGTGTCCTTTGGGCTTTTCGGAGCAATGCCCATAGAGGGCACTGATTCGTCAACAAATATTAGAGAAAAGAGACATTTGGGTAAGAGAGAGAGACACGAAGGGCCCAGGTGTCCTCCTGTGTCTCCTGTAGGCGGGTTACTTCTGAGTTAATGATGGACTGCTTCTTTTTTTACTTCCCCTGTCTCTCTTGAAAATGCAAACATCGCTGGGAGGTGGGAGAGGTGGCTTCCCCTTCCCGTTTGCTAGAGGACCAGATGGCCTCACAGATGATTTCTTCTTGCTTCCCTCTGTCGGTAAAAGATACGTAGCCTAACTCTGAGAATATCATTTCTTGGCAAAGATGTCCCTGAAAAATAGCAGGGAAATTCCCAGTACAGTGCTTTCATGCTTCTCATTCCTCTTTTTTTATTTCTTTAATTCTACCGATTATGGCAAGGTGCACAGCTACAGCTGTGTTTAGTTACTTAGAAGACACGTGCAGTGCTCAGACAATGCTGCCCATAGCCTGACCCTAGGGGAAACCCTAGAGAAAGGCTGCAGACTTGTGCCCTTTGCGGTTCTCAGGAGCTCTGCCCTCTGCCCGAGGGGCAGCACCCACCTCCCTCAGGGCTGGCACGGGGCTGGCAAAGCAAGCCTTTCAGGTCAGATCAGTGACTGAAACCCAGGTTCACCCAGGGACCAGGGCGTGTGTGCATGGGGTTGTGGTGGAGAGGACGAAAAGCCCTTGCTGCCCTCCTTTCCCCTGTGGCTCTGCTTCCCCCGCTCCCAGCTAATCCCACTCCTCCTCGGGTGAGACCAGCAGGGAGGAGGCCCATTAGCAGCAGCTCTGCTGCAATGTCTCTTTAAAGGAAGTGTCAGGAATAAAGATTTACCTTCAGGTTTAGGAAGACAATTATTGTACGTTAATTAAATATGAAATGACACTTAAGAGCATATCCATTGCCTTAACAGCGACTCTGTAATAATAATAATACTTAGCACTTACATAGCTCTCTCCATCTACACAGTGCTTCACAAACATTAACTAATGAATCCTCACAACCTCTATGTGAAGCTAAAGAGACGGCTGGCATGATGGGGAGGGGGAAGAGGAGATGTATCAGGGGAATAACCTCTTCTTGGCCTGCTGCAGCTTCTACGTTTCAGGCTGCTGTGGTTTTCATTCTCCCCACTTTCTGTCAGCCTTCCCCTAATTGTGCTGCACTCCAGCACCATGTGGTGGGCAAGTCCCGCGGTGAAGAAGGACATCAGCAGTACAGTGAGGCGGTACTTGTGGTCACCACTGGAGCAGGCACTTATGCTCCCCTGGCTCCTAGCACTGGGCTCACAGTGCCTGTGGCGTGGCATGGCAGCAAGTCCACAGCACCCAAAACTGCGTCCTGTCCCATTCCCTTTTCCCCAGGGCTCAGCAAGGCAGCCTAAGAGTGAGTTTGCCTAAGGCTGGAGTGTTTTGAATGTGGCCGTGAGAAACAAGGTTCTGGCTTGGACATAAACATCTGTAAAATGCAGAAGTCCAGTACTAGGACTGAAATAGTCTGGATTTTTGCAAATCACTTCTGGTGAAGAAAGGCCTTGCCTTCAAGTCTTATTGGGGAAGCCAAGAAGCCTCTCCTGAGCCTACTTCAGTTCCCCAGAATGGGATTTTTGAGCTGAAAGCCCAGGTTTCCTGACCAGGGTACCTCTGTAGGAGTCAACTGTCTCGTGATAGATGTGCTTGCTGCACCCTCTCTGAGCTCCCTCCGTGATGACCCATCCTTTGAGACCACTGCTTGAGCCAGAGGGCTTGACAGATGCTACACTAAGTCTGTGTTTCTTAACATATTTACATTTTCCTCACTGCAGCTGCCTGTGATATTGTGCAATGTCTTTGCTGGAAGAGTCAGGAGAGAGATAACAAAGAAGCTTAATTCTCTCCACGAGAAGAAGAAATAGACCTGACTCTTCAGAAATCTCAGCACCACACCCTGCCCTCCATTAGCAGCATTCTCCTTCCCCCATATCCCACAGCAGGCCTGGCTCTCTCTACCTCTGCTCTGGCTTTTAGGCAGCAAAGTCCAGTTTTGCCTTTTTTTCCAGGTCTTTTACCCGGAAGCATTGAAAGGGCACTAGGTCCATGTCTAGCCCCACTTCCACATCTGGGCTGTCTCACCCTAACCAGGAGAGAATGGGAAGAGGGGAAAGATGGAAGCAATGGGTCAGGGCTGTTAGAAGGAGGGAAAGTAATTATCCATCCCTTTTCAGGGAGGGGTTTTCCTGCACAACCTGCTTCCAGACTCTTTTCTTCCCAAGCTCATTCCTCTTAAAAAAGGTAATAAATATTCAAAACATACTTGCTTAGATTAACAGCTATATTCTAACAGCTTCAGCACCTACAAAGCCAATGCCTGTGTGTATCTGCTAAGCAGTTGTCAAACTGCATTGCTTGTAACGTTTAGGGTTGGTTTGAAAGGAGGTCTCAAGGCTACACTCTACAAAACACTCTGTATTGGCCAAGGGGGAAAAAAGGACAACGTGACCTAGAAAATCCTGTCATCTTCAAAGTTCCCTGATTCTGCTGTAATTTATTTAGCACTGTAAGCCCACCAGATCCATTTCCAAGTCATTGAGGGTTGTTTTGTCTTCCAGAAAGGTCTCAAGCAAGCCTCTGAATTTCAACACGCTAATATTTTCAGACATAGTCCTGTCAGCACCAGTGATTTCAGCTGTGTTCCTGGCTAACTCACTGGTGGATTTCTTGGGATTGCATTTAGATACGAAAATGTCACATGGTGCTCCCTGTAGCTTGGTGCAATATCAAAGTTGCCTCCGACGTTGAACAGAATCTGGATCTTTCTGCATAGATCACAGTTATCTTGGCTTTATGTATTGAAGAGACCTTGATAAGGCAGTGGGAAAAATATATTTAGTGTGTGAGAACTCACCTGTCCAGCCCTAAAGGTACAAACCAATGGAAGCCAAACTCAAGCAATTTATTTATGCCTCAGTCTTTCCTGCCTCAAAAATTGTCTTCCCCCTGCTTTTGGTTTTGTTTTGCAAAGGCAGCTCCTGACCTCAGGGCTTTTAGGAGTTCAGGTGATACCAGCAATTCTGGCACCCGTCTTTAGCCACAGGCAGGTGACAAGGTCGGTGTGTTTGAGCTCAGGTCTCCAGCAGTGGGACCATTTTGTCGATTCCTTGTGAGTGGCTTCCACACATGGCATGACTCTGTGGGACCCCTGCCCAATGCGCAGAGGAGAATTGCATGGTGCGTACCTGCTTATTTGCACGTGTACAGCACAGGGAGCAAAATGCACTGGATCCAGCTCACCCAGGGCTCATCCTTCAAACTCCAGATTTCCCCAGCCTCGGGTTGGTGCTGGCTGGAAGCAGCCATTCTCCCACCACCGTCCTCACACCCACATGGTCTGGAGCTTGGATCTTTCTCCTCCTTCATGAGTTAACAAATTGGCCATTTCCTGAGAGCAGATAATTTCTTCTTAATGGTAGCCATTTCTCAGCACGTACTTTGGCTGCCAGCTTTTGAAGGTAATTGCATTGTTATTTAGGAAAGTCAAAGGTGCATTCTTCCAGAGAGGCTCTGGCTGTGAGCAGGCATGCAGAGGGCTGGCCAGGAGACAGCTTTGCATGCTCTTGTTACAGCAAGGTGTCACTGCGGGCAGCCAGAAGACAGGGATGGATGTACATCTCCCTCCCCACTCCCCGCTTTTTTCCTCCCCAGAGAAGAATCAGTAAGAAGCCGTTTGCTGCAAAATAAAGATGGGCATTCCAGTGCTGAAAATACACTACACAAAATGTTCCTTTTTCTGATAAGAAAGTGATGTCACAAATGACCTTATTAAAAAAAGGTAAAATGCTTGTTTACTTAAAGCACTTGTTCAAAGAGAGCAAGGAAAAATGTGGCTTTAGGATATTTTTCTTTCTCTTTTCTCTTTCCTCCTAAATGAGATTGAAATACAGTTTCACATTTGCAAGGCCCAATGCCCTTTCTGCCAAGAAATCCATTGACAGTCCAATCAACAGACATGTTCTGGTTACAGGAATCAGGCATCAGTCAAACGCTTGAAAGCCAGATCCAGCAAATGCAGCAGATAATAGTATTGAAAACGGCCGGTGGGGGAGATGAAAAAGTAATTGGAGTATAGGTAAGAGCTGGTATAAGCAGGATGGATCTGTGTATTGCTGACATGAGGAAGGGAGGAGGCAGAGGGGGAGAGCTAATGAGAGGGGTAATTCTAATGATAGAAGTAGTTCAATGTGTCAGGCTTTTGTTTTTCGAGGGTTGAGAGAAGGATTTATTTGTGCAGAGGCAGCTCAGCCTGTGGGATTTATACACCACCTACACCACGAGTCCCCACTAGCTTCCAGAGCTAGTTCAGCCCTGGGATTTTGCAGGGTAGATCCATAGTAAAAGGCTACGTGGCATCAATGGGGAGGACTGCAGGTCTGGACTGGCCGTGAAAGTGCTGGAACGGTGGTGGTTTGCAGGGGACATCAGAGCGGCACTAGCAGACTTAGCAGCACGGGGCGAAGGGCCTTTGTGGCAGCCCTGGGCAGACGGGGCTACAAGCACCCCGGGAGGACTCGTTTCCATGAGCAAAGCAGCACTGGTCTCTGCGTGCTCAGGGGCTGCATCACTAAACACAGTCATTTCAATCTCGGCAAGCCCTAAAATTTGCTGATTTCATCCCAAATGTAAAAATCTAGAGAAGACTGGAGTGAAAATGAAGAGAATAGAATTTGATTGTATGGACTATATCTCCTAATTTATTCCAGAGCCCTCGCTAGTAAAATACCCAGACTCTGATTAGAGCAGTGAGCGCAAGAGAATTACTCACTTCCTATGGGTAACATGACGAGCAAATTACCTGAATTTCTTGTAAATCTGTAATCCTCTTCTGGGACTCAGCACTATGGAAATTGCAGAAAGGGGCTGTTGATCTCATACACTGCGGTATGTACTCCTTCATACTAAGGCTTGGGTGGGTTCACCCTTTGTACATCACCCTGCCCCGTCTGCATTATTTTTGCATCTCTTTAGATTACCATCTCTGTTCCACTGCCCCGAGGACTTGGCTCTCTTTTCCTGCCTGACCCAGGAGGGGCCATTTTCAGGAGCTGCTCCATTGCAGGCTGTGCTGCATTGAAGGCAGCATGGAGAAGAGGGCAGTGGGGTTGGCAGGGGAAGAATTGAACACTCCATAAAGACAGCACAAAATATTCCAAAGTAATTCGGATCTGACTTGAGCAAGTGATAAATGAGAGCAGCATGGCAGTGACAGGTCAATCAAATATTTATAGAACTTCATCCATTAGCATTGCAGCAGCAGAAAGGAAGCAATGAAGCTAGGGTGCTCCTAGACCTGTGAGGGGCACACGTGCCAATCAGCTTCCCCAAAATCTTCAGGCATGCATGTATCTTCTCTCTTGTCCTGGAGGGGTCCGGGACAGATGAGGTGGTAGAAGACCTAAAAAGAGGTTGGGATTATGAGGCACCATATTTTAGAATAAATTCCTCTGATCTCCTTGGGTGGATTAATGTATTTGCATACTGGTGAAGAGATACTTGTACCAAAACGATGGGAAAGCTGAGTGGTGTGTGTAGGTATATACTTATATGTGTGTACACACTGGGAAAGAGCATCAGGGTTTGCAATTCTCTGGAAAAGTAGTTGCTACAATCAGTGAAATGCCAGAAAAGGTTAAAACACAACAGCCCAGAAACCTTAAGGAGAGAGCAGAGTGGAATCAGAAAGCCTATTTTTAGGATCACATGACATGATTTGATTAATATTTTAGGAGGCAGTTATCATATGCTAAGACACTGAAGGATTATTAGTAGCATCCTAATGTGCCTGCTTTCAGGGTTTTAACAAGGTGATCCCATCCAAATTTCTCCCTCCTCACCTTTGATCAATCCCATAAGCCAGGGGTGCAGAGAATTGACATGTAGATGCACTGGAAGGTGCAAAAGGCTGTGGAAAAGGTATTCATTTAATTTCAGCACTTAAATGGAAATGCCACAGTGCAGCCCATGCTGAGGCAGAAGGCAGTAGCACACTGCAAACACGTGCAGGTGGAGCAACGTTTAGCTGGGACCATCTCCGTCATGCTCCCAGACACCAGCAAAGCAATGCAACAGCAGGCTGGTGAAGAGAAGGACTACCCTGGTCTCCAAGTGGTTAAATAAATGCTTGACTTTAAGCACAGGAAGGATTGCACTGAAGTCCCTTTTTGACCTGCTGGTGGGATCTATGTGCCTGGTCACATAAATGTTCATCCTGCATCCCTTCTCAGGGTTCCCAGGGCCGTTCCCATTTCCCTTGGCAGTTTGGGCTTTGTTAAGTGTGGACTACAAATAAGTACCAGTGCTTAACCATGTGCTGGATCTGGGACTCGTGTGATGCCCCATCTGATGCTATTCACCAAGAGCTGAATTCCTGGGAATTCAGGAGGAATCTGGGAAGGGAAACAAGCTCTTTCTTCTTCATTCACTGATCTTCTGACTAAGTTTCATTCATCTGGCCTGGGAGCAGTAGGGACACCATGTGTTGGAGGCAGCCAGTCAGCCAGGGGCATGAGGCAAGGCCCAGCACTCGCCAACAGCCCATTTGCTGAAAATTGATGATCCAAAGTTGCATGGGGCATTTGTATGAATAGAAGAAAAGACAGCCAGTAATTGGGATCGGTGGGTGAAGTGTCAGCAAACAGAAGAAAGGGATACTTTGGTGACAGTGATAAATGCTAGCAGTTTTTGGTCTCATCTGGAGGAGCGAATTGGAGTGAAGACTTTGTAAGAGAAGGAAGGAATAAAAAGACAGTGGTCTGATGGATGTTACAGCAGAAAAAGGCTCAGAAAACAAAAATTCAGCTGAGTGTTTTTAGGGGGATGATCAGAGGCAAGTCACAAGGGCCATTCCCCAAGGCTGAGAGGGTCATAATTTTTTACTCCCCCAGGAATAAGCCAGCAGGCTGGAAGGGGATCTACTGTACAGCCCCTCCATCCCTGCACTAGGTCACCTCTCAACCCACCCTAGTTCTCTGCTGGTGGAAAGCATTGTGGCTTACTGTAGTCCAGAGAGCTACTCCACATCACAGCACCTGAAGAGCAACCCCTCCTCTAAGATTTCACTGCTCAAGTCCAATCCTGGCAATTCAGAGGTTACCTCACCCTACACAGCCAGCCCCAAAGACCGTCCTACCTTTCCCCCACGTAGTAGCCTTGCAGCACCCATAGCATCATGTTTGGTGATACATGAAGTCACCAGGCACCCGTCCCCGGTGACTGGGCTCCCCCTGAGCTGGGCACCGTGCCTGCAGCTGCAAAGCCCTTGGGAGCAGCCATGAGGTTGTCCTGGTTGAGCAGCACAGAGGTGGAAGCTCTGTGCCTTCGTGGGGATGCAGAAGCCCTGGGGGTCCCAGCTGGGCGTCCAGGGCTGAGGGATAAGGCAGCCCTGCAAGCACCGGCTCTCGGCAGGCACTGGCATGCTGACTGCTCAGGGCTGGTTTATTTTTGTCAGCCAGCCCAGCAGATATGACTCAGGGAGGAATTTGCCTACAAACCAAGTATGTGCAATAACAAGATGCCATTTCCAGAGTCATTTCTTTGACCCTCACCAGCATTTCAAAACACGTCTGAAATGCAATTGGCACCTCTGTGCTGCCAATTTTAGAAACGTTTTGTTTTGGAGGGAGGAGTGGAGCACAGAGGTGATTATCCCTCCCCTCCTGGCAGCTTCAGGAGTTGTGCGACTTGCGGGGAATGTCAGAGATGAACAGCATGTAAAAGAGCTCCAGCAAACACTCCTTCCCAGAGCACCGGGACGTGCCTCTGTCCTGCTTGTTTAGACTGTAGAGGATCTTTGCCTCTTACAAGAGAAAAGATCCTGGCTGAGGTAGCTCAGACATCCATCTAACATGCCCTGAGACAGTAGCACCAGCGAGAGAGAGAGGGACTGATTCTTCTGTCAGCAGCGCAGGCGGGGAGCCAGCAGAGTCAATGGGAGTCGATGTTTACTTCTGTTACACTGCCTTATGTAGACACTGATAAATGTTATGAATTTTAAAAATTGAGATTCACATTAGTTTCCTTTAACTAATTTTGGATTTTCTGCTTAGCTTTATTAAGTGGCTTTTAAAAGCAGTTTAGCCTCTACGGCTCTCACTGCAACAGCCCTGCCTCCCAGCCTGTCTTGCGCCAGAAACAAAACCAAGCCCTGGGTGCTCGCAGGGAAGGGGGAAGGCACTGGGGATGGAGCGGTGTGTCTCTCAGGATGGGAGCACCTTGGCAGAACAGGGAGATGAAGGAGAGTGGTGCAAGGAGGTGTCAGCTATGCCTCAGGGCTAGTTTGGGAAAAGGTGGAAGAGCCTTACAGAGAGATGTATCGTGAGGCATCATGCAAAGCTGAAGATCCAGCAATATTTCTGCTCCCCTCAAATACAGGCAGAGGAATATTAATGCAAGTGTTTTGTTTTCTCTTTCCTGAAGGACTATACAGATAGGCATGTGTAGGCACTTTCAGGCAAGAGATCTTGGGCTGATCTCCTGCACAGTAGTTTAAAACAGGAGTAGCCCCAGTGGGGTGAACTTCAGCATCCTCCTGATTTTTTAAGGCCTGATCCAGCTTTCCCTGAAGTCAGTGAGAAGATGCCAGCTAACTGCTCTTGGATCAAACTCCAAATGTCTTGTTGTAATATCCATGAGCTGCAGTAAAACAATCCACATCTCCCCTGTTCCATCCTAAACTCTGCCTGCCACCTGCCATTTCATTTTTCATGACACAATTATAATTTTTAATAATGCCACTGCATTTTCTTGGCTAAAGAGCCTCTGGAGACCCTGTCTGAAAGAAAAGCTTCCCCATCCCCTCTTCTCCATGCCTGCAGGTGTATCTGTATCATAGCAAGCCCTTCCTAAGCATCTCTTCAAAGACACTCACAGCTTCATCTCCTCTAATCTAGATGCACTTCTGACATCGCTAAATAATTATGCAGTTACATAGTAAACTGGTGGGGGGAGTAATGCAAGTGGCAAATCTCTCTTCTGGTGGCTAAAAACAGTAATCCTGCCTATTGTGTGAGCCAACAGAGCTCACCCCGATTGCCTGGAAGCTGAAGCAGGGGAAAGCAGGCCCAGTATGGACAGAAGAGTAATACTGATTTATGGGAGACAAACCTCTGAGATAGAGATTTACTCCCTTGGGGGTTTTTTTTTCCGAGATGACACCACACATCTGCAGGACTGGGACCAGGAGAGAGAAAAGCCTGAGCTGCTATAAGCAACCAAAAGGGACCAAGTGCTCTGGGATGGGGATGTGCCTCCAGGGACAAAACTCCCTTCCCCTATCGGCATTTCATTTTTTAACAATAATTACAACAGGAGGGGAGAGATGGAAAACTCATGTAATTCCCTGTCCTTGGGGTTGTGGCCTGGGGGAAGTGAATGTTGTCTAATCTAATAAGGATGCAGTGCAGCCTGGATCGTCTGGGCTCTTCTCTGATCCTTTGGGGCTCTTGTCTAAATGAAAAGTACAGAAAGGAATTCCCCAACCAAAAAACATTCAGCTGATTTTTCTGCTTTGTTTTGAATGGTGACTGACTTCACATGAGGGCTCTCGTGATGCTTTGGGGAGAGATTGCCCAGCAGCAATGTGAGAGGATTAAACTGCTGCCTTTACATCAGGGCAGGCTCTGCTCCAGGAGGGGTAAGGCAGGAGCTGGTACAGGGGTGACAACGGTGCGGATCCACAGAGAAGGCTGACAGCAGGTTTGCAGCAGGCAGATGCCCTCTCCATGCTGGAGCCATGCAATGGCCAATTCAGCACATTAAAGAAAGCCTCTTAACCCATTGTGTGCACATATTGTTCCTAGTGCAAAGTCACACAGAGATATGACAACACTGTGACGTTCACTCACTTTAAGCTAAACCAGGCCTGGCATACACCTTTTGCTAAGCTTAGCAAGGAGTAGAATTGACCAAAGCTGGAGGGTGTCCCAAGAGCCATGCTGGGTGCAACCATGTCAGCCTTCACTCTGGTTTTCACCTCCCGCTGCGTGGCATGTTTCCTCAGAGCCCATGTCTCTTGGGATAGGATAAGAGAAGAGCATTGACTGCAAATGTGGACTGACATACCAGACAGCAGTGGCAGGTGGGAAATGGATATATTACATCCCAAGACGATGCATCTTCCCATGCAAATCAACTCACCAGCGCAGATAGCCCCAGATCTGCAGAGAACACTATTTAGATGGGGGATTTTATTCAGATGGCATCTGAAACTTATTTTTTCTTGAATTTAATTTTAATTAATTGTGCTGCCATGGGTGAGCTGAAATGGCCTCTGTTTTTAATTTTTTCTCCCCAGAGTGGATGTCCTTAAACTCCTTCCTATAATGATATGGTTGCAGCTTGCAAAAAGCCAGTCTAGATTTATTATTCTGCCTCTTCCCTTGTCCCTTCTAATCCTAGAGAGAGCATGGCAATGACTGCTGGTTAGAAAATTAGTTAAGTGAACTGTATACTGTATTCTCTTTCTGTATCATGCCTTATTAGGGAGAAAAGATAATATAGTTCCCTCTCTCCCCTCTGCTCACCCTGCATTTCATTTAGAGCTCATGTAGGGAGCATTTCAACTGACTACTGCAGCCTGCTTGCAAAATGACGCACATCTCAAAGCCCTTAGGATAACTCTTGACTTTTGGTGCAAAGCGCAGCAAGTAGTATCATATGTGTGGAGAAAGATGGTGGCGGTGACATTTGCTACCGATGCACGGGTGCTAAAGTAACAAGCCTGATGGGGTCGCTTCTGCACTAGACAAGCAGCAATCTATCACCTGTCTCATATTTGAGTGCTGCCTCTGCATGCAGTCAGTATTTCAGGTGTATGCAACACAGCACTACAGTTTCCCTTTGGGTCCATATGGTTGGACTCCTCCAACTGAATGCACTTGATTTGGTGGGTCCCAAAGCAGAGTAGTGCTGCAGCAGTGAGCTGACCCATGTAGATAGCCCATGTATTCAAGAAAACCCTGAAGAAAAAATGCTTTCCACCAGCTGCAGCTTGGCAGCCTGATTTCTTGTCATCAGGGCGTGCTCACCATGGAGGCCTCCTCCTCCAGGTGGTCAATGCACCGTGTTCAGAGATCAAAAACAGGGGAGGACTGCAAATGGGGGCAAGTAGAAGGTAGCTGACCTCTTTAGCAAAGTATGGGCAAGACACCCTGTAGCCTGGTTAAAAATATTGTCAAAATTAAACTGAATCTGTAGCGGGTAGAAAGCCAGAAATGTCCTTGTAAAACATTATTGCTGTACAGTTAATAGTGGATTTTGCTTGTCCATATGGACCAGTTAAAGGAAGGAATTTTCCTGAACTGAGTCAATTTATTGCACAGGGGCCATTTTAAAAGAATATCTGACAAAGGGATAGATGAGCCTGTTATGAGAATAAACTCCCAGAGAACTAAAAGGACAGCCCCAAGGAAGGCCAACCTGATAAGAATGGAGAGCTATTAAATGAAGATACTCTTTGTGCTCCAAATCCAAATATATCTCATGCAAGAGCAGAGCTTTCTAAAACAAATCCCTGTGACAGATGAAGGATTTAGGCACAGCCAGGTTGTCTGTTTAATGAATTCCCTGCATTTACCCCACCAAGGGAGGAAGACCCAAACACTGCCGTTCAGAACCTTTTTCATGTGGATTAGAGCAGCCACAAATGACAGAAGACTAATTTTGCCCTGTTACCCTCCTTCACAGCTCATCTGTCCTACTTTTTACTTTTAAAGGAAGGAGTGATTTCAAAAAACCTCCAATATTTATGGATGCTCTGGTTCTTTTAGGCTCACTGACTGTATGTGAGCCATGAGCCTAATTACGTATTTTAGGCGCATATGTAATTCTCTGAATGTATCAGGAAAACCTTGACTTGGAGGCGAGGAAGATGGCTCAAAATGAAGTTATACGCCTTTTCCTGTACCAGGCCACATCCTATCCTGCAGGGACCTTTTTGTCTGGAGATCCAGCCCCTTTCTGGTTCACTCCTGTGTTAAGCCTGGCCTGTTGACAGGAGCTTTATGAACTGGTGGAAAAAGAAGGCTCAGTGGATCATCTGATACACAAGGGAAAAAAAGAAAGGTACAGGTCAGTCCAAGAGGATGCCATTTGGACTGCACAGGGTGTCAGCCACCTTTCAGAGGGTAACAAGCTGAAATCCCGATTTTTAGTCATTTCTTTCTTTGATGTTGTTTTGAAAGTGGATATTGAAGCACTGCACTTGGAGCATTTCACAGCTGACCTCTGCTCACAATAAATACCTGGCCTGATGGCTAACCCCAAGCAGTTTGTAAGGAATGAGAGTCAGAGGCATTTTTTTAGGTTTTATTTAATGAACTGATCCACCTGGCAGTTGAAGGAGAAGCCCTTTTATCTTAAAACAAAATCAAAGCCCTCTATGCCTCTGTCTCTAGAAGCAGCCACAAGGTGATGCTGGGTGTTTGTACCCAACCTTGTCCCTCTGGCCTGGCTGTGCAAAAGACACTCCAAAGAGAGCGATGTGGCCTGACAACCATAACAAACGCTGAAGCCCCAGATGAAAAAGTCTCCATGTGTACCAAGTATTGTGCAGCCCAGACTTCCACAGCAATTTCTGTTACAAACAGATGCCCTCCAGCTCGTCACCCTGCAGCCATGGAAGACTGACATCCCACCACAAGTGGCTTCCCCAGGAGCTGGCAGGAGCAAATGATGATCTTACTGCTTGCTGGCTACCAAATTCCTGCCCTCCAGGGACCACACCTCGTGCAGTGACCACCTGGAAGTAGACAAATTGCTCCAGAAGGGTTAGGTTTACCCTAGCTCATATGTCCTATAAGCTCTCTGTGGATCCCTCTGATAGATCCATATGTCTTAACTGGCTTTAAATGCCTATTTTTGGCACCTGAGTTTCTCCCCAGGAATCAGTGGTGAATAAATGAATCTCCCCTTAGGATTCACAGAGGCAAAATGCATTGGGGAACCTACTGGGCTAAGTCCAAATCCAGCTCAGATTTGCCTTAGGAGCAAATCTAAGCTGTCTGTCTTCATCCTTGACCTTGTTTCCTTTCCCTTGGCACTTAGCAATCATCTTTCCCAGACTAAATAGCGCAAGAGATGCCGGGACTAGGTGTTAGCAACCATCCAAGTGAAGAGTTACTTTAAATCCAGACTGACTTTCTGACTTCTCCTCCTGTTCTCCTGAGCCACCAGCTATGGAAATTTTTCATCTCTGATAAAGCAGATTAGCTACTGGAAATGTCAGAGAGAGGCTACAGATGGCTGCACTGTGGGGAAATATTTCCTTGCTAGCCCTGGAAGCCACTGAACGCTGTACCCCAAGAGAGGTGCTCCACAGTCCATTGCATAAAGTGACTTGGCCTGTGAGGCTGTTAATGCAGAAACACCCCAACGTGCTCTGTTCAGTGAAGTTTGCTAACAGCAGTGAGTCAAACCTACAGACAGCTTTGTGGAGGGGAGGCGGGGCGGGTTTTTTTTCTTTTTCCTACTTCCATTTCTTTCTTCTTTAATTTTGGTAATGGATCAGAGTCAAATGAACAACATCTGGCAATTAGCACATCCCTTGCCTGGCTCCGATCTGCCACTAAGTTCTGAGTGTTTGCCTTTATTTTTAAATGGGTGGCTGTCAGAGAGAATTAAATGGTGCCTAAAGAAGCACACAGACATTATAATTAAAGGCACACCAACCTTGACAAGTAGCTGGGAGTTGAGTTCAGAATTTCAACTTTTCTTGGGAAAGGGGGCTGTTGGCACACGCATGTGCTCTTAAACTCCATGTGCTTCCCCCAGCTGATCTATCCCCAGGTGCTTTTTATACACCCATAATTGCAATTAATAGTCTCTTTGTCTGCTCCATTTCAGCAGCCATCCAGCCCAGTATTGCGAAAAGAAGCATACTTTAAATCTAGGAATAAAACTGGAATCCATTAGCTGTGATTGCATGTGCTTCTGTGGGGCTTTGCTGTTAACAAGGATAGAAATGATTTAATGGAAAACAGAACAGGGAGCATAAATCTGCAGGTGTATGGAGCATCCTGAAACCATGTAGTCTGTAATCCAAGGCAAGTGCCTTCTAGCTAGGAATGAAATGCCTGGTGCTCTGGGCACTTTGCTGTTGGACCATGTTATTATAATATTGGTCTTCCCCCAACTCCGTGATTTCTCATTCTGCTGCTTCTAATTCCAACAGGGCCAAGTCTTCCTCCTTTCAGTATTGACCCATCCAACTCACAAGCTCAGCTACGTCTTTTAGTGAATAAAGGGAGCATAGAAACTGGGTTCACCTGGTACCTGCTCAGCTTTGACCCCAGTGCTGAATGGAGTACAAATATCATGTTAATAGGATCTAGCCTGGCCTCACGCCCTTGTTCAGTGGATTTCAGGCTCTGAGGCTGCCAGTCCAGCATCTTTCCTGTCGTTGGCTTAGGGCTGTAGTTGAAGGGCACGTAAGGGGGCAGGCACTGGTCCCCTCTCGGTCTTAGCTTTACAGAGGTGGGCAGAGCTGTGCTGCTGATGGAAACAGCTGTGCTGCCATGGAGTTTCTGTGCTATCACACAACTGCAAGTTTGGATATTACACCGGGCAGCACCAGGTTGGAGAGTACAGCCTCCCTACATCTTGGCTTCTAAATCCGCATCTGCCACAGTCTTTGGTCTCTTGGTGGTTTTACCTGCTGTCTGTAGGTTTAAGCTGGGCAGCACTTTTACCAGATCTAACAGCCATGCCATCTCATCTGGGGTGGCTTCGATAAGGCATTGCTGACAATCAGGCTTTTAAGTTTTCAAGCAAAGATTTGAAAAAACTCCACTGATCCTTGCATTACCTTCACAGTACTTCCTTTGTTGACTCAGCTTCCTGAGATCAGCCTATCCCATTAGTGTTTAACAACAACCTCATGAATGTGCTTCCAGCTGCCCATCAAACCAGGGCGGGTTTCCTGCCCACCCTGGAAACCTAAGGTGAATTTGGTCAACTTCAGTAGGCATCGTCGGGAAGAAGGAATCACAGAGAAGGAGTTAAGAGGGAAGGGAGGAGTAACACAGGCATGGTAAAGGAACCATAAGGCAGATGATCACTTGAAGTTGGCTACACAATCCCCTGCTTGCAAGTGTTAGCAATGCTTTAGCAATGAACAGCCTCACCTGAGAAAAGCAAGGAATCATTCATTGCCCTTGCGCATCCAGCCCAGCACCCTTATGCCTCCTCCCGGCTGCGAGGAAGAGGTGGGATGTCCCACTGGTCCGAGCTCACCTGACACACCAGTGTGACAGGATGAACCTGCGTGACCTGAGACCATCAGAAGGCCGTGGTGAATAGCTCTGCTGCTTGTAATGGGTTGAGATAGCAACAATGAGGGCTCAAAGCCAGGCTATTCAGTGGGACTGTATCAGGGAATAACCTCCCTCCCCGTCTTCTTGCTGCAAAAATGGCTGTAGATGAAAAATGACTGAAGGAAAGTAAATCCGGGGGGAAAAACACCAGAGGGATGGTACTTCTCTCTCTCTGTCCCGCACCTTGTAGCTTCATCCCACCCTACTCTCTACCTTTCTCACTCAACTTCCAATATCTATCTCTTTCTTTTCACCTCCTCCTTCCCCTGCTCTCCTCCCCTATTCCTCTCCCTGTCTCTGATGGATGGAACCATTAGTGGAATCACTGTAAATAATGTGTAAAGTTAGAAGTTACAACAAGGTATCTCATTAAAGCCGCTTCACTCATCTTACTTCCCAATTAATGTTTAAGGCTTCGCTGGAATGCGGTGACAATATGTCACAGCATATCATTGTGGCAGGCGACAGGAAGTTAATAACCCACTGGCCCTTAAAGGAGCCTTTAATGTCAGCTGCAGAGGAGTAAATAACATTGGTTTCTTCCCCACCCCCTCACCCCCCTTTCTTTTTCTTTTTCCTCTTTTAAATTGCTGCAAGAATGAAAGAGTTTTGTGCTGAAATAACATCATTATCTCATAAAGCCATCTTCCCGCAGAGGCAGAGCACAAAAGGTGTTGCCCAGGGGACTCTGGGATTTTCAGCAACGTGACAAAGTTGCTCCAACTCCCCACCCCAAAAATTCAGGAACTTGTGGAGTGTTTAGCTTCACTGCCCTTTCTGCTTCCACTTGGGACCTCATTCCTTCTTTAATAAAAGAAGTCCTCATCCATCTTTTCTTAGTATTAATTTCTACCCCCTCCCCACACCTGCGAGCCCCTAAATACAACTTCACAGCATCAGTGTAGTCAAAACTTTCTTTTCATGTATAATGGTTTTATCTACCATTATTGAAACTTTCTTCCTTTGACATTGCTGCTTTCAGGGGGATGAGTCATCTTTGCCTTTCATTCCTCTAAGTAAGTACCTGTTCACTTTGGGTGCAATCACTGCTCTTTACCCTCCTGTTGCCACATGATGGGGCTTGAGCCCTTCTGGACATAAACCACCACAGACTCCAGACCAAGAGCGATCCCAAGCAGCACCACTGGAGTTGAGGAAACTGCTCCACTTCATTCCAGAGCTGCCAAAACTGGAACTGACCTGATTTCAGAAGAGGTAGTGTGGCATCAGCGCCACTAGCCTGATACCCTCTGGGGATTTAATGATCCATTAATCACACTGTGATACAACATAAAGGACCCATTATTGGGAAACCGTTTTGTAGATTTATTTCTCCCACGAGTAGAAAGAACAAAAACCATACATGTATAGCATTTATTTAAAAAAAAAACAAAAAACAAAAAAAAACCAGGAAAAGTGTCTAGGGCTTGGGGAATAAATCCCACAAACTCTCTGATCAGCTCAGCCACAGACCCAATACTTCATAACAGGCAAATCATACATGGATTTCTCATGGCCTTGATTTCTTCCTGTACAGTAGGTCTAAAAATGTTTGCTCTCCACACCTGGGTTATTGCTTTAGTGTTTGGAAAGGTCTTTCAAATTTCAGTCAAGTGTTGTGACTATATAAATACTTATTCTACTTATTGTACAAGGACATTACAAATATGTCCCTAGACTTCTGTTCTAATAGTAGGAAAATTCAGAATGAATATCAAGAGCAGGTTTCCAGCAATGAGATCAACTGTTATTGCAAAAAGGCCCCAAATGAAAAGTCAATGTTGGTTCTTTCAGAGCATTTAACACTTCACTAGTTCCAACATTTTGGAAGGCACTGTTCTCCTCCAAGAGAATGGGGATGGCCAACCAAGCTGTGTTGCATCTTCACGTCAGCCTGAATAGGCCCTAAAACATAGTGTGCAGCACAGAAGATGGAGAGAGTTCAGGAGAGAGTTACAAGTATGAGAGGACTGTGAATCCCGAAGAGGTGCAGGCAGTAGCAGGATGATCATGTAGCTGAGTCTTAAAGCAGCCAAAGTTTGGTCTGTGCAATCCCGGAGGCAGACTTCATCACCTCAGATTGGAAACCACAAACTGAATGGAAGTACATGGAGTTCAGTGCCCCATGGGAGCCCCCAGTAAGGTGGGAACTAAGACAGCCCTGTCTTGTGGGGAACACGGGCAGGGTGAGATCTGCCATACACCAAGGATCTAACACGGCCTCTAAAGCCCTGTCTGGATCTAGACCTTTGTCCCTCCACCTCGTGTGGACCATCCATAAAGGTGACTAATTCAACCACCTGGTTCTGCCTCCCTGCACTGCTGGAAGTTTAACGAATTGAAAGTTCACACAGTGTTTTGAGGTCCTCGACAAAAGGCACTGCAGAAATGCAAATGTGCTCAGTTCCTCCCCCACTCTTGTCTAGCTCAAATACATTATTGATTTGCTCATTTACCAGGGGCCACTTGTCAAAAGTATAACAGCATTAGCAGCACTTGATGTAATAGGGGAATGGAGAGGTCTGTGATTAAGTTTAGACAGCCTTGTTTGACTTAGTTAATTGGTTAAATATATTCAGTTACATGTGATGCTTCAGAATTTCAGCTCCAATAAGGTATAATATTAATTTTAATTAAAGCTCAACAGAGTTGAGCCAAATATTTCTATTTTCTGAATATTTTTCTTAATCATATAATTCATATTCTGGTATAACAGGGATTCTGGTAGCAACTAAGGCCTGGAACATTTTGTCTGACCATGAAAAGTTGAAAGAAGAACTAGTTAGGCTAATATTGAGGAGAAGTGAATTTATAAAAATCTTTCTAAGCTGAAGAAAAAATGAGGTGAAACAAGGAAAAATTCACCTCTGCCTCAAGATAGGATTAACTTACATCTTTCCTGACAGATGTTTTTCTGCCATTTCTTAAAAACCCAAGATTCTCATTAAAGCCATTAACTGCAAGAAGTTGCATTTCCTCCTAAGTATGCTAAGGAGCCTTCTTGTTGGCTGTCGACCCTAGGCAATACCTGATCATTAGTCACTGTTTCCTTTCTGAAGATCTGTATCCATCACAACAGGATGTGCAAATAGCATCCTACAGGTTGCCTTAGCCAAGGGCCCCCAAAAGTGGGGACTTTTACCATTGATCCCTGAATGTTTCCAGAGACAGAATTCTTTCAGTTTCCTACTTAAGGACAATCCCATAGGACTCTGAGCCCCAGCTACTTCACATATGTCTTCTTCTGGGGAGGGAATATTTGTGCCAGGGACACGTTCACATGAAAGTCAGATTTGCAAAGAGATGTTCCAAGTGACCAAGAAATTGCCCTTAGCTCTTGCCCAGAGAGGCTTCAGTCTGACTTGCTGAACTGCTGTCATCCTTGGGCCATAAAGATCTCCATCCAAAGCACATCTGTAGTTACATGAGGAATGTGCAAGCCCCAGTAACACAACCAGACTGGTATAACTGGAGCAGACTCACCTGACCTTTACAGCATAGCAAGGCATCCAGCAGGCGTTCAAAAGGGGAAGGTGGCTACCTCCGATGAACCACGTTGACATAATAATTACAAGAGTCTCTATTGCCTTCTTAATCACAGCAATTGAAAGTGCAAATACAGCCGCAGCACATTAAAAATAGCCCACTGCTCCCATGAAGCAGCAGCTGCATTTGAGGACTTTTCCCAATGCAGAGCTCTCAGGACCGCCTGCCCACCCCCCAAACCCCCACCCTGGCTTTCCTGCCAAGTCCCCACCCCTCTGCTTTGCATTTCAATTATTTTTCCTTCTCTCTCTTTAAATGCAGACTCAGAGATCTGAAAGAAGAAAGATGGAAGGTAACTCTCATGCTGCCTACCGACCATAGTCTGGAATTCTTTATATTACATACGCAGGCGGTCAATTAAAAAGATGTGATATTTTTCTTTTGCAGTGTTGGGATCCAGCTCTGCAAGCCTTTAATTATCTGTATAGATGGAGCAAGGACTGGGAGAGGGTGGAAACAGTATCTATTCTTTCAGCTGATCTGTCCCTGAGAGCATTCAGCTCAAGTATTTCGAGCCCAGTGATAAAAAAATAATGCCCTTTTGCACATTCTTCCTAGTGCTCTCTGCTGCAAGACCATTAAGTTTCTCATCTCCTGACTTCCACAGGACCTAAATGGCGAAGCACGTATATAAGCATTTTGTTGAACAAGGGCCCCAGCTTGGCCCAATGATCACACCTTATCTAAAAGGTGAATTCATAAATCTTCTTTAGATCATCTGTACATGGTAAATGATGTCCCTGACATGGCTGATAAACCTCAGAACCGACTTCTGCTGATTCACTTCTGACTGTATTTAATGACGCACCCTACTCTGACTGTTTATCACCTATTAATTGTACATCTGCCCCTTAGAAACAACACAGAGGGATGCCTGTAGTGGAAGGTGCGGTGGCTCGTTTCTTCCCAGGGCTCCGGCAGGAATGCTCCAAGTCTAAACAAAATGGCTCATTGCCAGCTTTGGGTTGAATTGCTCTCCCTGCTCTGATCTTCCTCTAATCCACATTGGACCTCGGAAGGGCAAATGGATGGGCAGTCTCCAACATCAAATAGAGGAGACAAGAACAAAATCCTGCGCATTGTGTTAAGGATTCATGGAAACCTGATGCCTGGGTGGTGAGAGGGTTAGCAGAATCGTGCTGTTAGTGGCATTTAACAAGTACGGCAGTGGGATAATGCATAAAAGGCTACAAGCAGGTTGGGACCCGCTGCACAGCAGCCCAAAGGAAGAA
Source organism: Haliaeetus leucocephalus (assembly GCF_000737465.1). NCBI lineage: Eukaryota > Metazoa > Chordata > Aves > Accipitriformes > Accipitridae > Haliaeetus > Haliaeetus leucocephalus. The sequence goes on from NW_010972438.1 coordinate 12,756,369, forward strand.
GCCTGACATCTCGCTCTTGTTCAGGGTGTCAGAGAAACCAGAGTTATGTTCTCAGGGGAGTCAGTCATGGGGCTGGAACGGAGCAAGATATAATTATGGAATAATGTGTGTTCTTTTCCCACCACTCCCCCCCTTTCTAAATTAGCTGTCATGTCACTAAAAACGTTTCTGTGTTCCACAATCAGTCCACTTAACTGTAACAAAGCAGCGCAGATCTATCAAACTCACAATGAGCTCCACTAATGACCGCTGAAATTACCAAATCAGTCCTGCTTCCCAACACCATGGCCTTACCTCCATGCCTCTCGTCAATCATTGCTCTGCTTGTGGCCCTGCTCAGGGGGAAAGGATTGTGTTGGAGGCCACATCCAGCTGCCTGGCACGTTGTCGCTTTGCCGTGCAAAGCTGTTCTTCTGGATGCAAAGTCTTGACGTTGTTGGGTTTATGCGTTTTTTTTACCGTGAGGGGGCTGTTGGATGCTGGGAAGGGCCCTAGGTAGTCACTGGAGGCACTGAAGGGAAAGCAGCAGAGCTACAGCCAGCAATAAAATACCAGCAGACTGCATTGTTCCTGGCCCCTGATTATGCATTTAACTGCATTGCTAAGCACATCTTTTTTTTTCTTTTTTTTTTTTTTTTTTTTGGTAACCGCTCCTCGGAAGTGCAATCTCACTGCTATTCAGATACAATGTGGCTTCTATTTTCTCTCCCAGTTTTAATTATGTGTCCGCCACTGCTCCTTCTCCAAGCTGGCGGGCTCTGAGATTCATAATTTCAGCCTGACACCATAGTAACCACTTAGTTTGATTCAAGACTCTAATGTCATCACTGGCTGGTCTTGAATAGAGCAGGGAGAGAGGGTGTAATTTGAAGGCAGCATCGCATAGAAACTGCAATTATTTCTCCCTTTTGGAGGGAAATGTAAACAAAAGGTCATCACTGGTCAGTGCTCTTCATTTCCATCCTCGCACACTGACAAGCTGACTTTTTTGTTTATTATTTATTTCTTCACCCACCCACATGCCTCCACACCAACATCAGGAGCAGAGGCTAGTGCTAGTTATCACCCCTCTGTAGGGATGTGACTACACCCCTGGGAGAATTCCTCTGGCATTTGAAAATGGCCTCAGACAGCTTTGAGAACCATGCTGGGGTCCCATGAAGAGACCAAAGGGGACCATCTCTGCTGGGGCGCGCAGCCACTACAGCCCTCCATAGCCAGATGCTACAGCAGACAGCACACGCCAGTGATGGGTAACCCTGGCTTCTGCTCTCCTTGCAAGAAAGGGATTGATTCAGATTCTCTTCTCTTTATTTTTGCCTTCCTCCATGCAGATCCCACATAGAACTTCTTATGTCGTTCCCCTTAAGTTAAATCTGTGAGTCCCTCATCCGGAGATCAGATTCCATGACTCCAGAAATGACCCTCTAGCCCCCAAGAGCCATCCTGTCCTCTGCCAGCTCAAGGGGATGCCTCATGGTCACACAGGCTTATACTGAAAATGCTGCTGGACAGTAGTGCCACAGTCCAAGATATTAGCCCATGGTCCGTGGTTTGCCCCATCTCTGGACACAACCTTTCTCTGATCCCACTGGGAAAGGCAGAGACACAAGATGAATATCAGCAAGACAGATGAATGTGTACACACAGTGAAATGCAATTCACTCGGCAGCGTTCGCTGCAAATCCCGCTGCACTAAATGAAGCTCTCCTGCCTTCCCCCAATGGCTCAGTGATAGAAAGGAGTTAAGTGAAAATAAATGCTCATATCAAATCACAGGTATTGATTTTCTGAGCTAGTAAATGAAGGCGCTTTATCTCCGATGGGAGATTGAATGTCTGTGTGCCACGCTTTGCTCCATTTTCATAAAAAGGAAGGCATGGCGGAATTATTTTACCTGGCTTCTCATAAAGTGTAGAGGGAGCAGATTCTCATGTCAATGACAAGAGGTATCAATCAGGAGAAACGTCATGATGACGATGGAGCCACTGAGGATTGACAATGGAATAATGAGCCTGGGAAGCCACTCTTGGACATCGGCTCATCCTTCAGCAAACGTGGCAGTGTCTTTCACAGGTCTCTGTAGTCCCTTTCCCTCACCAGCTGATGGGGACAGGCAGTAGTAACCTGTTCTCTGCAGTTTTTGCTTTGCTTTGCTAGATGTTAAGCTTACATCTAAACCATTTAATTCTACTGGCTGGTTTAAGATGAGAACAAGGGTTTCACTGCTACTTATGCCTGTTTTGAGCTCTAATGAGTTCTGAGCAGGATGTGATATTGAAATTATAGGTACATTACGTTTGACAATCTGGAGAAAGCCTTTAAGGGAGCTGTCCATGGCCTTAAGGAGTAGTTTGGAAGATCAAAGCTGACTGATGCAAAGTAACTCATGTAGACAGGGGGAAGTCACACTCACAAAGGTCCTTTTGGAAACGCAACCTCTTTTTGACCAGGTTCATCTACACAGGCATGCCTTGAAGTGAAAGAGCTAAATTTCTGCATCTGAGATCTACAGATCTGTGTTCAAACATTCCATCTTATCTGGCAGTTACCCATCTTATCAGGCAATTTTCTGGCACTAGCAATCCATCTCTGCAGCCCTCCACCCATTTCACTATGCAGTCAGCCCTGATGTATTTTGCTGCTGATATTTTTCAAAGTGGAAGACATCAAATATATAAAAATAGATGCAAAGAAGCAAGTAATGAAAAAGCAGGCCCCATGCCATTGCAGCAGAACATGGATTCTTCTGGTATAAAACTGTGCTGCTAACCACATTTTCACTCCCTGCCTTTCATGGCCCTGCACACCAAGACAGATCAGAGAGGATCCAGTTTAACCCACCGACAGGGAGAAATTAAATGGCACGTGGATTTCAGCCAGGAGTGGCTTTTGCATGCATGAGGGATGATTAGGAGACACTTGTGTTCCTGGCTTGGAACCTGGTTACCTTTTATATCTCCACAGTATTAAGTGGAGAGCCAAGCCCTGAATCACAGTTTCCAGAGGCACAACCACTGATCTTAAACTTGAGGCTTCTCTGTGTTAGCATGAAGAGACTTGGGATGCTATTCAGATCTGGTTCAAGAGAGGCTCTACCACGTTGACATGGCCTGAGGCTATTGCCCTGTTCCACCCCTGACAATTTCTACTGAAGTCTGAGTGAGTAAAGCCAAACCCAAGTCCATCAATTTGGTGGAGAAAAGTTCATTTGTCCCAGCACTGATATGCAATGAAAGAATAGACTGGCTGTTGAGACTCATTTTTGCTGTATGAGGGTTAGTAAGAGGAGAGGATATATAGAGGACAATAAGAGAGAAATTTGGCTCTTGATTATTGATGGTTGAATCTGAGAGGTGGGAAGTGGCAGTATGTGTCTTAAGAAGCAACAGTGTTCACTTTCCTAGTGTCCTGGTTTCAGCTGTGATTGATAGAGTTTTCTTCCCAGTAGCTAGTATAGTGCTGTGTTTTGGATTTAGAATGAGAATACTGTTGGTAACACAATGATGTTTTCAGTTGTTGCTAAACAGTGTTTACACTGAGTCAAGGACTCTTCAGTTTCTCATACTGCCCTGCCAGTGAGGAGGCTGGGGGCCACAAGAAGTTGGGAGGAGACACAGCCAGGACAGCTGACCCAAACGAATATTCCATACTATGTGACGTCATGCTCAGTATATAAACTAGGGGGAAAACTGGCCAGGGGTCACTGCTTAGGAGCTGGCTGGGCATCGGTCGGTGGGTGGTGAGCAATTGCATTGTGCATCACTTGTTTTGTATATTCTAAGTCTATAGTTGTTGTTGATGTTGTTGTTGTTGTTATTATTTTCCCTTCTGTTTCTGTCCTATTAAACCATCTTTATCTCAACCCATTAAATTTACTTTTTTTTTCTGATTCTCTTCCCTATCCCACTGGGGGAGGGCAGTGAGTGAGCAGCTTTGTGGTGTTTAGCTACCTGCCAGGTTAAACCACCACAGCTGGGAAGAAAGCCTACATTGTATGGGAAGCGTATCAGACACTGCCCCGATCAGCCCTTATTCCATCAGGTATTGAACATGGCCCTGTAGGGGAATGCTGTCTTGATGTCAGGCTCCCGAAGTGGTCTTTGCTGTGCAGTTGCAAAGCAGCACAGTGATGATAAGAGAAATTATTTTATGACAGCATCCCTTGAAATTTACTTTTTTATTTCTTGGTTACTGTACAGTCCTTCTCAAGGTGTTATGTGAGCATCTTCCAAGATCTCAGATCTGCTCAGGGAGGTGGGCACTTGAAATAAATAAATGGAACAAGGCACTCTTTTGTAGATCTCAATTGAAACAGTCGAGTCACTTTTGTCAGAGCCATGGGACAAATAGGTGAGATTTCCTTTTTATTCCCAGCAGGAGGGTTGAACATAAAGCATTATCATTCTGTTTTGGTAGGATTTCGATTTTCATGATGACAATCTTTTTACGCCACCAAGAATTGTTAGCCTCTCTTTGCACCTGGTTGTGGGGTTTTTTTGTAGTGTAGGAAGAGGACAAGTTACTTTTTATTGTTATCCCCCCACCCACAGGTCTGAGGCATCTTTTTCAGTAGTATTCTTACTGCAACAAGCAGAAACATCACCCTGTACAACCTCTCCATAGAGTGTGAACATCAATCCTCTCCTATTAAGCTGAAGCTAAAATGCTTATAGACAAACTGTTAAAAAGAAGAAAGCATCCACGCTGTGGTGGAAAAGGTAAAATGCAGTAATTGTCCAAACCTTTCAAGAAAGAATGTCTCAGTAAGGAGGGGAGCACTTTTTTCCTTTCTGTGGCAAATTGCCAGAAGACTCCAGGAAACCTCACTTCACCAATATAAATTTCTTTTTAGGCACAAAATCACCTTTATTACCCTTGATTCCTGTAAATTTTTTCCAAAGACAGAGAGGAGAAGTAAATATCTTTCCCTGCCCAGCTTCCTGCACATGCTATCCCTATCTCATGTTGCTGCTCTTTTTTGAGTGCTTTCTGAATCTGATTTATTTCCAGTCTCCCAAAGAAAAAAAGGCACTCCCTGTCATGGCTACACAGTAACAAGAGAGAGAACTGGAGCATGTGTAGACATATAGGGTGGATTAATCTGCTTAAATTCAGGCTTCTAAGTTTAAGCTAGTCACCCAAAGCTCCTTTCTTATAGTAGACAGACATCTCATCAATATACAGTCAATGGAGCCAGAGGTGTAATTCATCTCATTCCAAAGTAGATGCCTAAAGTAGGTCACATGAATCACACCCTTAAGAGCCTATTTGTCCCCATTGACTATAGAAGGATCCTAGCATGACTAAATCATTTGTAGATACTGAAACCAAAGTTGACTGAAGTGACTTCTATGCATTGGACAATGCTACTCCACACCCTTGAATGCTCACATGAACAGCTCTTCCCTGATGTCTCTGATGCTGTGGGTTTGCTCTTGTTGTTACTCACCCCAGGAAAGTAGGGCAGGTTCAACTATGGAGACAGAACTAGAGGCACAGGTCTCACTGAGGGGTCCTGAGGCAACCTAGGAGAGCACTGCAGGCAGGATAGAGCAATGTGGAGAAAACAGTGCCCCTAATGATATTTTTATCCTGATCTTGGATATAGTCCACCAGACAGCCCTGTGCAAGACAGCATAGCTTTATGGATCAGTCCTCTGAAAGTATCTTTTGGCAATCAGAGATGACCTGACCTATGGAAGTCCTCACTTATCATCATCATCATGCCTGAAGTAACCAAGGGGCAAAGAAAGAACATGACAACATGATTAAAGCACCGGAATATAGGAGCTCAGCCCTTTTTCTCTGACTTGTGGAAATTCACTGCCTCTGTGACTCCATTTCCCACCTGCAGCACTGAAATAATTATCTCTTCCTTCCCCCTCCTCAGGTTTATCTCTTGGACCACAAGTACTAGGTGACAGGGGATGAAGACATAAAACCATGGCCCAGTGAGTTGTTGATCTCTGGACTTGATACACAACTCTAGTCCAAATAGCAATAAACATAAGAGTCTGAAGGCTGGGGAAGCATCTGAGCTTGGTTGGGAGTGTGAAATGGGTTGATTGGGTCATTTTGTTGGGGAAAAAACCTTCTTCCTTTCTCTGCCAGGAGATTCTTTAAATGACCTTTCAGAAAAAAAAATTCCACCCAAAACCAAAAAACCAAACTCAAACTTAAGCAAGACAGCATGAAAACAGAGCTGTGAAATGCACACCAGCCTGCTCAGGTCTAACCAGAAGTTTTCCAAAGCAGAATCTGAAAGTTAGACGTAAGATTTTGATGGCTAGTGAAGATAACTTTTTAAAGAAAAGGAAAGAAACCTGTTACAGGCTGAACAAGTCAGTGCTTCTCACAGCTGTTTTCACGAATCCAGAAAGACAGTCCATATATTATTTAAACCATCCAATTTATTGAACAGCTCAAACAGGTTCTCTCTACAGCAGTCAGAGTTGATGAGTGCTCACAGAAAACTTTGCAAAACATTCTGCTTTCAGCCGGTTCTGCTCCAGCCATAGCAAGTTTTGCTCCTTTGCCTGGATCATTTGCATGAATAAAGGTCTTTGCTCCTGCCACCTCTTTCCTGCCTCAGAGCAGAAGCTCTGGTGATAGCAACAGAGTTACCTGTGCTGCTTCAGAGAGAGGTGTTGTAGAGCTTCATGGCCCCAGGCCAGCGCCTTCATATGCAGTGATGAGTCTACTGGCAACATCATAGAACAGATGTATCAGAGAGAGCAGGAAAAGATGAGCCTTTAATAACATCTATTCTGAGATCTGTTGGAACTGGAATAGCAGACATTAGCTGGAAGGCAAGTGCTCCCATCAATGGATTTGAAAAGAGAATTGTGTTTCAAATCCTTTGCGATACCCAGCCAGCAAACTGCCCATCTGGAGTTCCTTGAGTATCAGAATGATGCATATACCATAAAAGGAGGTAGAAGTCCACGTGTTTCCAACTAAAACCCACACAGGCAGAGCTCTAAGAAGCCGTGAAACTGCGAAGTAAACCAAACTTTCTCACCCTTCAAATAATCTTGGGTTTTTGTTTTTCAGCCTGTGCTTGGATGAAAGTTTGCATCTTTTGTTGTATCCAAACAAGCTCTTTTTTGCCTTAGTAACAATCCTTTGCCTCTCCTGGATTTTCTCACATCTGAGTCACAAAGTGATGTGTTTATATTGGAAATGTGTGTGAGCAGATCTTCCCTAACTAGTAGGGTATTGGAGAGAAACAGCTGAACAAGTACATGCTCGTACATGCATAGACACACACACAGTGGACCTAGCACAGCTAGTTATAAATCCAATAAACTGGCAAGCACTGCGATCCTTATGCTGTCCATAAATAATTCACTGCCAAGATTCTTGTAGGAACAGCACCTTCTGCATAGTCCATGGGAAATTCTAATGGGTACCAAGCCCTGCTGACTCCAGTTATAACCCTGTTTATTGCTGCAGTGCCAAAGGGCCAACACAGAATGAGCCCCCTTTGAGCTAAGTACTGTATAAACACAGACTCTTGAGTTTAAAAGGACTTGGGGAGGAGAAATCTCTGGTGTAACTATGCTAGCCCAGCCCCAGGACTGTCAGTTGGTCTCTCTGCAGCATATTTCACCCCATTGGGAGGAACTGGCAGAGAAGGGAGGAAGATTTTGCCCCTTCTGGGAATGCTTTGTTTCAGAAACGTAATTTGCCTGCCAAAAGGTACGTGTTCTCAAACAGAGGGACTGCCTTGCACTACAAATGTGCAGAAGTCCCAGATCTGGTGGCTTTCCCACATGCTGCTTCACTGAAGCATTTATGGGGAAGAACAGGGACCAGTTTCTGTGTGCCCCCAACCCCGGGTTGGTTTACCACAAAGAGCCAGGGAGGAGAAGCCATAGAGCAGGTACTTTCTACAGCGGCAGTAATCTGTGAAGTGAATGAGATTTGTTTGAAGGGACAGCTGAGCAGCCATTAGACCATCACCAATCTTGACCATTGGCCTAAGGATAGAAGAATCTAAAAATATGCCGTTATCTTGTGAGCCAACCTGGCCTTTTCCATTGTGGTTTCTAAACATGCCCTGGTGGAGGCTCTTTTCAAAGGAGTGTTGTTGAAAACATTCACTTCAAGGGGTCCCTTTTGCTTTACCCAGCAAAGAGAGGGTGAGATAGAATTCAGCAGAGGTAGCTGTAATCTCCCCTCTACTGCTCACTCTACTGCAGCTTAGAAATGGCATTTCAATTGCCTTAGCTGTAAAGTAGAGGAGAGCTACAGGTCTACAAAGCTCTCTGACATCTACCAGTAAATGCTCCCAGTCAGTGCTGATCGATATTATTGATTTATTTTTTTTTAATCCTGAATCACAGTCTTGATTTTTCAAGGGGCATGACCTAGCTGAGGTGGCTTTATGGTTCCCTGAGCAAAGCCTCTTGCTGTGACTTCCACTGGCCATGGAGTGCAGGAGGGGACTTTTGCCTCCCAGCTGAACTGCTCACCTCATCATAGACTACAAGAAGGATCCTGTTCATACTCCAATCTGCAAATCAACCTGTCTACACTTCCCTCCTTCCCGTTCCTGACGGAAAAGGCTGCTTGGACTCATTTCATACCAGCTTCCAGAAGTTCATTAATACTGCTGAGCCTAAAACACCTGGAGAGACACACCTAGGCAGACCCCCAGGGTTCAGGGCTGGGAGCTTTTTTAAAAGGAAGTTTAAGAGGGATGCTGGATCCCCACACAGCAGGAGCTGTAAAGAAAAAGGGGGGTACTAGTATCACTGGGCAGGGAGGGTGTCACAGGAGCTGTGGTGGTCTCAATGCAATGAACAGCTCCGGGCTGTGCCTTGAGTCTGATGCTGGGGATGCTGGGGACTGTCGCTGTGGCCTGTGGCCATTGAAATTCCCTAAAATTAGGCATTTATACATATGTGTATAATATAATCTTGTAAGCCATAAAGCAAAAGTTGGCTCTACCTCTTCCAAGGTGGGTTTCCCAATAACACCTTAAATGAAGTGTCTCAAATAAGGATTTAATTTAGACTCAATAAGGAGAGTTATTGCTCTGTAATGAAATAGCAAGTAGTTATTGCAAACACATTTAGCGAGGTTTAACAGCCTCATAATAGATATGTAGAAGCTGTGGCCTGGCTAGGAAAGTTCAGTGAATATCTTCTTAATCTTATACAGATTTGTTTTTTTTTTCTCAGTACACGATTACTATTTCATTAAATTTGTATTAAGCACCAGCCATGGGTGGGAAAATCCAGCTAGTTTTCCAGCATTGGCTACTATTGTCACCCCTCCAAATGACTACCAGTAGAGTCAATTGGAGTTAAATTCAATGCTGCTATCCCCTCCATGGCCTATTAAATTTGGGCTGACATCAGGAACTGGAGACCTGGGTAGGATCAGGTTTGGGGTGCAGGGTGCTGATGTTTCATGAGCTGCTTAGGAGAGATTTCTAGCCTGCAATATGATGTCTGCACCACCTTCAGTAAGGGCCTGATTCTCTTTGGACCACAACAGGATCACCTATGGGGTGGTGCTCAGGTTTGAGGATCCTGTGCATCTGAGGAAAATAAAACCAGGCTTGGTTTGGGGCAAGGAGACTCCCCCAGGACCAAGGGGGTAACACCATTTGGGACAGACATGTTTCTTCTCCCTGTGCTCAGCCACCCACCCCTGGGGCTCACCAGGTTAGTGCTCCCCTCTCTCTAAACATAAACACAGAAAGCCTTCGAGCTGCTGCCAGAACAGGTCCCCAAGAACCCTGCCTTAGTCTGGTCCCGTTATTTGCAGAAGTTTCTGCCACAGAATTGCCTCCCCCAAAACCTCCTACCCGCCCATTAGGCATTAACCTCAGCTAGATGATCTCAACCCAGGGCAAAATGAGAAGCTCAGGCTTAAAGGCAGGAGGTACAATAGAGGATGCAGGTAGAAAGCAGAATTGATGACTTAAAGAGAAAAACTACAATCACACCCCATGCTGTCACAAAAAAAGCCATGCCTCAGCTAACAGAGGAGAGAATCACACTTTCTTTCCACCAGCCAATGACTTAAATTGATCTAATGTAGGAAGTCATCCTGGCTAATCCTAATTTTATAGGGTCTAATGGCCGTCGCTTAGCTGTGATCACACTTTACCCAGTGTGTGAAAGACACACAGCTCAAGTTAGGGTGGATGGGAAGGCAAGTGAGAGATTACCTGCTTTACAGCTGTGGGAAATGAGGCAGGAAAGGGAGGTGGAGGGGAGGGAATAAACCCACCCTGATTGAGCAAGGCAGTTCCTTAGCACTTTCACAAACTGCATGAACGGATCCTGAGCAATTACAGAGATCTCTACTCTGTATTGGTTTTAAAGATTACCCTCCCTGTAATCTGTCTTTTAGGATCTAAATGGCCCATGACAAAAGGCCTCTGATTAAGTGCTTCTTTTGCTTTGTTACATTTCTGGGTGAAACTAGTGCTCCTGAAAATAAAATAACTGAACAAAGATGAAAAGGAGAGTCAGCTGATTGCAGACTCCCAGTGCAGGAGGCTCTTCAGTGTCAGGTCCAAATTTGTTCGAATTTAACCACAATTCATTCTGGGTCAAAAGTAATGTTCTACTCAACCAGAAATAAAAAATTTAATTTTAGGTTTTGGGAAATTTATTGTACATCTATAAAACATCCATATAAAAAATCACTTAGGTTACTATTTTCTACTTTGAGAAAAACTTTTCAGGTATTTGAAAACAGAACCCATTCACCAAAACATGCAAAGCTGCAAAACTTTTTGGCTGACCCATGCCTGCAATTCAACAGAAAATGCTCATGAGTGAATCCATCCAGCTATCAAAGAAAAGTAAGCTTCACATTTAAATTTCTTTTTCCACTGGGGTTTTACAAAGCTGAGAAGACAATTTTTTTTTTCTAAATTCCTTCAAAAATTATCCAAGAATTAACTTTATAAGGACCACAGTGGCTGCAGGGAACAAGCAAATTAAACTCACTAAAACCAAAACCAACAAATATAGCAACATTGTCTACACTTGGGGAAAGGAAAGATACAATCTAACAGCACAGTGCACAGGGAGACCATCTTCTTTCCCTTTAGCAATCCAAGTACTCGCTGTTCTATCAGTGAAGACATGCTTTTCAGCCATTACAACTTGTACTGATCCACAGCCATTTAGCAATACAGGACACACAGCTTCAGCTTATAGCTCTGCTTTTTGCTTTCCCTTAGGACAGATGAAACACTGCATTACACAAATGTAGTACAAGCAAGTGGCATCTCTGCTGAACAACGTGGATGATGTTTGCCGGGCACATGCATGCCTGGAAGGCCAAGTCCTGAAGTGATGAAGGATGCCTGTGTGGAGGAGTTGGGGAGGGGAACTCCTCTTTCCTCCGAGATGTCCATTGTGCTCCAGTAGAGAGGAGAGGCTATTTTTACACGTCATCTAAACTGCATACAAAATAGTGTTGCCACAGGGTGGAAGGTAACAAGCTTGAACGTCTCTCAGGACTCTGCTTTTGAGAGGGCTTGTTGGCAAATTGGCAGTAGAGGGGAAGGAGCAGAGGGAGTTAAGTCCCAGGGACCGTGTCCCCAGTGCCAGGCACGAACACTTGAGCCAGCAAGGAGGAAAACGTCGCCATGGTTTGTCAGCAGCAAGAATCAGGATAAAATCCTCAGCTTGGTGAGCAAGGCAATGCTTGTCACATACAGCAGAACGAATTAGTCTTTCTAACTCTTTGCCATTGAAAAAGTGATTCATAACTCCCAGGTCACCGAGCAGAGGGGACCTGGGTTGCAGAGCATTGCTGGTACAACTGCATGTGCGGTAATCCAGAGAAGAGGTCTTTCACTGCATGGGAGAATCGTTTCTCCTTCATCTCCGAGGGAATTTTTCACAGGCCCTGGATCCATTAGCAATCCAAATATACATCTGTTTTTCATGGGTCCACCCAGTTCTCATCCAGGGAACTGAATGTAAATTTTGGCTATTGAAGCATTCAGGGTCTGGGCCCCTTGTTTGTTCCAAATGGCTCCTGAATTAAGCAGCCAGACTGGGAGGCCAGAAGCTACCCAGGGAGCAACTGGCCAAGATCCTGTACCTGTAAACCTGGTGGGCTGATTTCTGCTCTTCTGTAGGGTTCAATTATATGGAATTTAGTTATTGGGCATAAAAGTAGCTCAGGGTTGCAAGAGCATTCCAGACACCTTTAGAAGGCCTTGAACAGGATAAACAAGAAGACAGAAAAAGAAAGATCCCAATTAGAAAAACACAGGTGCACATTCCACGATAAAGGGAATTTGGCACAAACAACCTCATTTCAGGGGCTTATCTCGACCAATTGGACTAAGACAAGTTTTGCATGCTCTAACTAACATAGCCAATTATATCTTGTGTGTATGCGCGTGTACAGAGTGAGTATAACTAACTGTATGTTATGTTTATACGCGTGGACAGTATCAATGTAACCAATCACAGTTTCTGCTTGTGTGCATGGACAGCAAATGCTTGCATGTAACAGCCAATCAAAGCTTCTAAACAACCTAGAGAATTGAATAAGAATGATCAGCTGGGCTCAATAAAGTGGCGACTTTAATCATCATATTGGTGTTCCATCGTCCGGGCCCCGCACGGAATAATCCCTAAACCCTACACTCTTCTTTTCCCTCCTACAAATACACCCTGAAAAGATCAGAGAAATCACTTCACCCCATTAATTCAGCAGTAGCAGGCAAAAGCAGAGGAATATATGAAAGACCTCTGTGTTTTTCAAGCTTATACATTGCTGTTCCAAGGGAGAAAAGAAGTGATTTTCCTCCCAGCCTCAGAGACCTGAAGACACAATGATGTCACTATAGATGTCAGAACAACTCTCTCCTTCATATCTCCATGAGATCTCAAACAGCTGCTTCATTATTCCTTAAAACAAAAGGGCAGTTGGTGTTCCAGATGTTTTAGCTTGCAACTGAATGATTTCTTTCTTGTCTCTCCCCAGCATCTATCCTCATGTTTTCTTTTGCAATTCTATCACCTAGTTCGCAATAGCAAATCACGTGAGCACAACCTTTTGCCTTTCACTTCTGCCCATCCTAGCCCTATCACTCATTAGATATATAATAACATTCAAAGGAGATATCCCATGGACAAAAGCAGCAGATAGCTGAATTTTCTGCTTTTGGGGGACAGGATCTGTGGATATTCTTGAATGACGGAGATTAACAGAAGAGTAGGAAACCTGTAGGTTTAGTGATTCAGCTCCTTTCCTATCAGCCCTTGAACAAACAGCAAAAGATAGCCACAGTTTGTCTAGGAAAGAAGGCAATTAAATAAAGCAGGACGCATGCGTGTTTGGTAAACTCATCCCTCAAACCCTCAATGGTTGTTCCAAAAGGTGGGCATAAACTTGGTGTACCCACCAAAAAGAAGCATTTCTGAAGCTCACCATCAGAAAGGTGCAGTAGACAGAAGGAGAAGGAAAGTGGGAGGTAAGAACAAGGAACTGAGTTATCTGAATTGAGCCTGCAGAGCCACATCTCATGAGCTGCCCTTTCCCAGGTGTCCAAGCCCCGCTTGCCCTGGGAGGCTGTACCATGAACCTATGGTCTTTGCAGTCACCAGAGCCCTGGCCTAGGGCATCGCAGCCCTTTGATCCTGGCTCCACTGCAGGAAACACTTGGGGAGGGCTGACTCATCACTCCTTCCAAGGCACAGATATCTTCGACGACACCTCTGGGGAGAGGAGAAATTGTCAGCAAGGTAAATTGCTTTTTGGATTGCTTTTTGTCCCATTGTGAGAGCTTCACTTTAGGAGCTATCGTGGGAAGGGGCGACATGGTCAGGTGAAGACCTTACATCCCAGAGGCTGCTGCAGGGGCACAATGTATTAATAAACCAATTCCTTGAGGCTGAGGCAAGAGCGCAGAGCAGCCAATGCTTCTTCGGAAGACTATAGTTTTCTGCTGGAGTGGTGGGGAGAGAAAGACCTATTTTATACCTAAATAATAAAAATAATAAAGGGAGACAAATAAATAAATAAGTAAATTCTGCTTGATAAAGGCATTATTAGCTGTAGTAGGAGCAATTACAAGAAGAATGGGAAATGACAGCTGCAGGCCCCAGATAGCCAAGGCACAAAAGGGGAGTTTTAGACAAATGTCCTTCAGATAATGGGTTTGTTTCTTGACTAGTTTGGGGAGGGAGGTAGCAGATATGGGAAGCATTAGCAGGCTGTGCTGCACACAGGGAGCAGAGATGCTGATGTACCAACCCTCTGCAGGAATAATTTAGCTTTTTTTTTTCCTGCCCTGGTGCATCTGGCTTCATATTTATTTAAAGCAATGTGAGTTTCACTGTCCTCACCCTCCGTGCTCAGAGCTGTTCCCATAAAGAGAGGGAAAAGAGGGTCCTGGGATTAGCATCTTCATGAGTATGTCAGCTGCAGGACTGGGAGCTCAGATTAATAAAATCATGGGGTGACCTCTGGGAATGCGATCACAGGCTCTGGGTGTGTCTGTGCTGGGGGTGGGGGGCAATGGAAACTCGATGGCAATAGCCCAACAGAGACAATCCATAGACTGCTATCAGGACGCCCCTTCCTCCAGATACCTCGGGGACTTGCAGAAGTAAGGCCTGCCCAGGAATATCTCTCATTCACCAGGCGTCTCTTTGCTTTCCCTGGTCAGCCTCCCCAGTATGTCAAATCCTCTCTCCCCTTAGCATAGCCCAAGTCTGTTGCCTAAAGCAATGCATTTCAGCACAGCAGCCTTGCAGGCCCAGTGGGCAAAACCAGTATCTCTTCCACTGTGACTAGCTTCTATATTTGTAAGCCCTGTGTAGCCTGATCTTAAACCTGTGTATCCTCTCTGACAGCTGCTGATTGGCTAGGACATGGAGATGAAGCAGCTTGATGGGGATCATAAGGGATAACTCTGCTCCAGACCCGTTACCAAATATTCAAGAGATTGTTGCTGGGAGCTCACTATAACCTCTTGCCTTGATGCTTCTCCCACTAAGGATGAATTCTGGACAAAACAAAGCAAATCACCTCCAGTTTTTTCTACTGACCAGCTCTATCCATGCCCCTAAGACTGGGATTCAGAGCCCTACCTGTTGCCCTTTTCCTATGAGGCACACACTTTTTACTGCGTTAACCCATGGCACTTTCCCAGTCACACAGTAATGAAAGCTTCCGGCCATTTCAGGAGCATGGAAAAGCGTAGCTGACAGAAGGTGGAGAGAGAATGACTCCCCTGTATAGCAGTGTGCTCCATAATAACAGTGTGAGAACCAGTTGCAATTTGCTGGGGATGATGACACTGAGGTCAGACAAGCTGTATTGTAATTTACGTCCAGGAAAATGTAACCAGACATGACCAGACAACGAGGATCACTCTTCTAGTTATTATGAACAAAGAGCATGCAGTGGGAAATCATAGAGGCCTCTCTACAAGACCCCTCTGCCTTCAGCTCAGCTCCATCTCAGCCTAATTACATGGCCTGGTTTGCATTAGTATTGTCTACTGGCTCTCCCGTGTCTTCTCACTGTGTGTCATTCAGAGCCATTAGCACAGATTGCACAATCATACCAGGGATTTCCCGAGGGCGTATATAAACTTTCCACGCAAAATATGATCAGTCCAGCCTGAGGCAACACCCAGGAGGGAAGATTTCAGCCTGAGTGGTTAGAATTTGGAAAAGTTGTAAGTAACAGAAAGTGAAGTCTAATAATAGGAAGTGTTAGGCAGCCTTAATAGAAAGCACATTATGAGGCCTGCGCTCTGCATATAATGTATTGTCTCCAAGTTAATTGCTCATCAGTTCAGTACATAAACAAAGACTGATACTGTGACTATGCAAGTGGCAGGGCTCATCCCACGGTGAGTTTCTTGCTGCTAAAAAAAGGCTCATGCCGAACACCATCCCCTGCCTGCCCATGAGGGCAGAATGTCTGGGAGGACAGCTTCCTACACAACCAGGTGGTCCTCCTGGACCTAAGGAGCTGGGGCTCTGTCACCCTGCAATGGCTCTTGTCTCTCCTGCCAACAAATGTGTCCAACTGAAGCAGGGTTACTGCAGCGTTACCTCATCTCGAATGCGATCCCTTCTCCGCCCCCAGGAAGGCTTACAGGCAGCTCTTTGGTAATTGCAGCTCCTGCCTGGTGTTTTGAACCCCTGCCAGTTTTGCTTTTGTTAAAAACAAGCACCTACAGGCGCTGGGACAGAAGTACTGGCCCTGCCGGAGCAGTGTTACTAGAGCAAGGACTGAGGCTGGGGACAGGGAGCATCCTGCAGTTAGGATGGGGACCAGAGGCAAAGCCAGCAGTGTCACTGCCTGTGTAGGGGAGTATGTGTAGGTCTGAAGCTGGAGGTCTGATGGACTCTGGGGGAGGAGGAGTTAGCAGGTGGGATGGGTAAGGGCTGGATGGTAATAAAACAGGATTTCAAGGGGGTCATAGAAATTACAGGTTAACCACAAATATACCTGGTTATTCTTTTCTTACAGGAATCTAGATTCATCCCATCTGAAGGCAGGTGGGATAGGTTCATCTTACATGGTCCTCTGAAGGTGCCATCTGGAAATCTGTTGGCACAACCAGCTGAGAGCTCAGATCAAATTTACAGACCATTGGAAAGAGGAGAGAGGAATCCTGCTCATGATTTGATTTGCAGGATTTTGCTTCTCCATCCCTTTTGCCATTCCTATGTGCACAGGACTCTGCTTATCTCTCTTGAAATGTTACCACAGTTCCTGCACTGGTTCCTCACTTCCACCCTTGCCCCACAGATGAGCCCTCTGAGCCTGGGGTGGGAAGGGGAGAGAAGATGGAAGCAGTATTATTCAGTTACTGTGTTGTGAGAGATGGATAGTGGGTCTGTGGTCCTTCACATCCAGGAGAGGTCAGTCCACACCACTCAGTGGAGCATCACTTCTTGGGCATGCCCTGCTGTCTCAGGAATGGTTGTTGCTATGGTGGCAGCTGAGCCTCCTGCACAGTTGTGACACAGCTGGAAATGAGATCACTTATCTCCCAGGTAGTGCCAAAATTGAGCCTATTCCCACTCCTGTGCAAAAACAATTAATGGGAAATGGCAACTCAGTTCCAGGGCTCAGCACAGCCTTGCTGGGACAGCAGCATGAAGGATGTGTTGCAGGGAGATGCCCAGTGCCCACAGTTGATCCTCGCATTACTCACAAAGATATGGATTGCTGGACCTGGATCCAGAGATCCAAACCACGGTGTCCATGATCCATGGGTGCCATTGGGTACCATGGGATCTCGTAGGGCACTATTTCAAGAGCTATTTTCTCCTTTACCCACAAAGACATGCTTTTCCTGTGCTGCATGTAAAGACAACAACCCCATCTGGGAGGCTGGAAAGGCTGTCTCCATCACACTGGGAAGTCTGCACAGCCTATTTAGGCAGCACTAACATCCCTTCTGCAACTATTTCTGTTTGATCCCTGGGGCTGTCCAGAATATCTTTGCCAGTTGGAAGACTATATACACACATCTCTTAAATATGTGTGCATGGACTTTGGTGGGCAAGAGCAGGAACCTGATGTTTGTTAGTGTCATGGTTTAACCTGGCAGGCAGCTAAACACTACACAGCCATTGGCTCACAGAGGGGAGAGAATCAGAAAAAAGGTAAAATTTGGGGGTTGAGATAAAGACAGTTTAATAGGACAGAAAAGGAAGGGAAAATAATAATTATAATAATGATAAAATAATTAGAATATACGAAACAAGTGATGCACAACACAATTGCTTACCACCTACCGACCAATGCCAGCCAGTTCCTGAGCAGCAGCCCCCCACCAGCTTTCCCCCTAGTTTATATACAGAGGATGATGTCATATGGTATGGAATATCCCTTTGGCCAGTTTGGGTCAGCTGTCCTGGCTATGTCCCCTCCCAACTTCTTGTGCCCTGCCGCCCCCAGCCTCCTCATTGGCAGGGCAGTATGAGAAACTGAAGAGTCCTTGACTTAGTATAAACACTGCTTAGCAACAACTGAAACATCAGTGTGTTATCAACATTATTCTCATTCTACATCCAAAACATAGCACTATAGCAGCTACTCGAAGAAAAATTAACTCCATCACAGCCAAAACCAGGACAACCAGCAAGACCGTAAGGTCAGCACCTTGCAACCAGTTTGATGGGTCTCTTAAGTCTGCACCAAGCCTGTGGCCACCACACAGCATTGAAGACTGAATTTGCACGGCTTGCTAAGCATTGTATTAGCATCCCAGTCTGTCCCTGCTGGAACAGAGCTCCTTGGCGCTTGGCTTGGCAACACTTTCTGAAGTAGCCTTAAGGGTTATCCATGAGAAATGCCCGAAATCTGGTATTCCTGATCACATGAATGACTGGTCTCACCTGGAATCGTACGACAGGAGGCGTAATGAAGTGTTGGTCTCTGGCAGCAAATAGGTCTAGACAGATCACCAGGCTGTTTCTAAATGGCAGAGAATGAATGGCCAGAGGTGAAAATTGTCTGCTCTCAGGAGTCTGCTGTTTGCAGTAGTCTCGCTGCCCAGGAAGGTAGTGTAAGTTATCCCATGGCAAAAGATATTCTAATTTGTCTTTGGCTCAGCCTGTGAGTCTGTAATCAGTGCTGCTAATCTTTAATAAAAGGGGTTCGCAGGAGCCTTTGTTTATAATGACATGGTGGGTGATAGCTCTTTCTTGTTATAATCCCCTCTCAGAAAGCATCTGATGGGGAAAACGTCTCTCTTGACAGTTTGCTTAAATTTTCATTTGCCAAAATGCTGAATAAACTTCTTGTTTGTCTAATGGAACTAGAAGGAATTGTGACACTTTTATTGTTTGTTTACTTCCTCACTGGGGCACCAGCTAAATTGAAGATGTCATCACACAGCAATGAGAATCAAGCTTCTTAATTTAACTGATTGGTTTGCAAACAAGGGTCTCCAAAGCACCACTCAGCCACACAGGCTTTACAGTGACCACAGACTGAAACACATCAGTGAACTACAAGCAGGAGAAGCAATGCAATGGGGACGTAATCCCAGAAAAGCTGCTTCTTTTACAAGGTATCACACAGAAGCATCGGTCAAACGGCATCTGTAAAACCGGCAGCAAGAAGACAAAGAGAGCAATGCATTTTCTTATAAATCCTACGTAATTAGAAGCTGCTGCTGGATTAATGCTCACACTAATTCTGAAAGGGGGGGGGGGCTGGATTTCTTGTCTGAATTCCCTCTATTATTCACTCTTTTTATGCCCTTAAAACCAGGAGTAGAGTTACTCTCGCTTTACACTGCACTAAGCAAGAAGAGAAGGAAGCACTCAGGATGCAGATGGAGGAGCAGTCCCCCACGGATCAGTGAGATTTTCAGACAGATCAAATGTTGAGCTTCAGGTAATTGGCAAAGATCCTTTAATGTCTGAGTTTAACACTCACCTACTAGAAGAGAACACAATTAGGCAATGAGATGTGGAAGAGTCTGAAGTGCCAGGTATAATAATTCAGCTGTAGTACACTGTTCAGAGGAAAGCTGAAGGCTGAGAGCTGTCAATTACACCAGGGGTGAATTAATACAACCAAATTCATGCACTGAAGCATCTTATTATTGCTATGATCACATTTTATTATGAAGCAGTTTGGATGAGGTTATTTTTTTTAATTTATTTATCTATGTTAATTTTGTACAGAGGCAAATAAGTTATGAGTTGGGAATTGTATTAATTTCACTGCTTGGAAATATTTTAATAGCCGATTAGGTCGTTTGCTAGTTGTTGCTTTTTTTCTTTCTGTTCTTTCTGCTCATTATAAAATTAGTGTTTTGTACAACAAACACCATGGGGTAGCAAACCATTACCCCTCTTGGTTCTCATCCTACACAAAATTTACTAGTCATCCCCTAAACTCAACTTCCTAACCATACATTTCCTTGCCTCCTCCATGTGCATTTTAAGGGCTGGCCTCTCCAGTGCAAACAGAAGTCGATTTTATAGTCTGTAGGGAGGTGTCCCCATCCTCCGCAAGGCAAATAAACTGCATTTCGCTCTTACAGCAAGCACAAGGGGGCTCAGCAATCAGGATCCACAATCGAGGAAAATCCTCATCCAGCAAATAATGTCACACGCTGACGGCATCTTTGCACTGCGCCATCCCAGCCTGCTGACAGCAATGCTGCTCTTTGTAGACCAGGCAAGCTGGAGGGGAACCACGCAGTTAAGGGAAGCCACAAAAGTGCCTTTTGCTTCTAGGTCATGGTATCTAACCTGGGCTCACACCCACCTGGAAGTCACTGGTGTTTGGTGCACATTTGGGATTGGTAGGAAGCTGTCTCTTCACAGGACATGGCACAGAGGATGCCAAGTGAAGCCAAGGACCATGTAGATAGCTTGGACATGCCACAGGAGACTGCAGGCAGGCGGCTGATGCCCGTGCACTCATTCTTACAGTGAACGATGCTCCTGGGATCCCCAGCCAGTGCCTTGTAACTGCACAGATCTGATCCTCATGGAGGAAGACAGGAAAAAGGCAGGGTTGGGAGAGGAAGAAATAATTCCTGTGGCCTTTCCTGTTTCCTTACAAAACTACAAAAGGAAGAAACGATAATAATCAAAAGCCCAGCTGCCCCGAGATGATAGTGAGAGAGGTTTTGCCCATCCCATTCAAAGAAACAGAGATGTCTGAATATCTGCAGCTTTTACAACTTAGACTGAAAGTCTCAGACAGTCTAGAGACATTAATTAGTTCTTCACCTTTAGAGGACAGTCCTCCAGGATTTTCCTTCTCCCCCCGTCATGGCAGGGATGATGTGAGTTTTGTGGTCTCGCTCCCTTGCTAGATATTTTTCTGTGGTGGAGCAGGAGTGTCTGCAGATGACATCCACAGCCCCTGCCTCCGGCAGGTCGCTCAGCCCCTGGGCTGACTCTGCCTTTCCAGACACCCGCTCTGAATGGGAAGAGCCTTTAAGTGCCCCAATGTGAGAGAAAAGGACACTCCATTTCCTTGGCTACAGATACTTCAGCACAGGCTCAACAAGTCTAGCTGCTAACATCAGGAGCTTGGGAACTTAGAGGAATCCTACAGTAACATTTTTCTTTGGCTTAATTACCAAAATAGACAAATTGGAAATTGGCCCATCATGAAGATAAATAGCAATAAAAAAACGCAGCTGAGAAAAGTGTTCCTGCTAAATTATAATTAACCACCCACCAGCAGCTACCTGACAGAGGTGAGAGGGGAGGCTGCAAGCAGCCCCTCACATCGGCCGGCAGTGTTTCCCGTGATGCTCCTCGTTACTGCACCTCCGGGGCACTTAATGCCCCATTTTGCTTTCAGTGCAATTATAAAAGGCCACTTACATTTGCCACCCCCCCCTCTTTGTCTCCCCACCCCAAGATCTCTAATAGTCTAAATTATCAGCAAATTGCCTATTTGATAAGGGCAAGCCATTTTGCATTGAGAGCTGAACTATTTCCCACTTCTGGGGGATAATATTAGGCAAATAACAAGCATCATTCTTTTGACATGTACAATTATTTGCCAAATGTATGTTTGAATAGCCTGCTCCTTTGTGTGACAGGGTCCGTTCCCCATTAGCATACTTGACAGATGAATATGCTGGGTCCTTGTGGAAAACCTGGCAGTAACCATGGTGATTGGGAGACAATGTTTTGAGTGAGGGATGTATTATCAATTTCAACTGAAAGTAAAAAAAGTGTATCGCTAACTAGCTGATCTGCAATCCAGGAGAACTACATTGTTCCCAGGTAATTAAGCCAATCTTGGTACTAGTTTTAAACTAACATAAATTAGAGGCAGAGGTGTCTACCTATTTTGCTGTTTCGCTGGTTCCCGATGGAGGTTTTTCTCCTTGATTTTTAATTAAAGTTCTCTGAAAGAACTGAAATGTGGTTTTCTTCATGTTACAAAGTTCTGGGACGCCAGGACAAAGTGGATAACCAGGACATTCTCTGTCCCTGAGCGTGTTAGAAGGAGGTGAGTGGCCAGCCTTGCAAAACAAAGCTCCCAGGGCAGCTCCCATCACCTTTTGGGGTTACCCTGGCTTTATTCTGAGCTTTCTTTTCAGAGCTGTGGAAGGAGATGTTGCCCTCATGTCACTCTGGTGAAAGCAGGCAGCTCAGCAGCAGCTGGAGAGATCTCCTCTCCCAACCTTGCTGAATCAAAGCCTTTGATCGCCGGGGTCTTCCAGGTCCGGGGCATGCTGTGGCTGTCCCCTCTGAGAGGAGGGGGCTGATCGAGCCCCTGGAGAACCCCACTAGATGCCTATTAAATACTGGTGGGAAGGTACTCCCTGAACAAAACAACACTCCTCCTGCAACTGGTGGGGCAACCCCCAACCCTACAGGGCCAAGGAGAGAGAAATGAGAAGGGGGGGCTATTCACTTTTGCTGACTGCAGAGTCTTGTTCCCACCTTGTTGATGTGACTTCATCTCCAGGGTAGCTCCGATGTTTGCACTGGGTCCCAGCCCCTCCTGTGCACACAGATTTCCCAGTTGAAGTCCTAGGGAGAGAGGCAGACAGACACCACCACCCACTTACGGTTACCTGGTGCATGTAGAGAGACAGATCTGGATGCAGCACCAAATCCATCACAGGGAGGAGAGACATCCTTATGCCTGCGTTTGATTAGAGAGGCTGCTCACATGCCTCTCCCCCTTGGGAAAGAGACTAAATAACCTATGCATAGCAATGCTTTGCCTCGAATCTTGCCCATTTAAATCTATACAGAATAGGTGAAAAGTATCTCCATTTTGTCCTGATAGTTACTTAGCATCAGCTTTGCCTGGGGATAGAATAACACAAAACCCAAGCAGGGAGGAACATGCTCTGCTAATAAAACCAAGCAACCTGTTTGAAACCACTGCCTAGTCCCCCTCCGAACCCCCAAAATCCCTGTAACACATAAACCTGCTTTACTGAAAATAAGGCAGATTATAGAAACAAGGTTATTATTAGCAATTTGATTAGGAACATATTCTCTACAGTCCTTCATTAGAAGGAATGTCCCTGCCTTTTTAGACAGAAATTTGCCCTCATTTCCCACACACCTGGTGCTCTCTCACTTTTATTATTGTAAAATATTGACTTGGAGAATGCTGAGTCAGGTGCCCGGGGTCAGAGAAGGTGATTTTTACTGGAGTAATGAATCCTTCTGCCTTTCAGGACTTTTTTTCCTTGCTTTTTCCTTGTTCCTGGGTCTTTTTCAGGCAAATGTTTGATCTTTTTTTCCCCCCACCCCCAGCCTCTGTCCCCATCATTCTCCCTGTTTTGGACTTTGGCAGGTTGAGAGCTACAATTAGAGCCAGTGTTTACGGTGCCGGCCATATGGCTCGCAATGCAAAATAGCAGCTGCATGGGAATCTCAAAATGAGCCCTCCTCAAGGTCACGGCGCACATGGAAGCGCGTGCCCGCCCAGGTGGGACATGCAAGCTTGTCGCTGGTCGATCTGTGATCACGCACGTACCCATCAAGTGCTTCTGCTGCAAACTAATGCTGGAGCAGCTGCAGAGCACTAATTGTGTCGCAAAGGCGGCCGCTTTGCACAGTGCCAGAGCCGGGAATGTCAGGGGCTTCTGCTTTCTCTTCGAGAGACTAGCTGCAAATTCCTGCAAGATCGCAGCACCGCAGAGCAATTTCTTTCATTGTGGCACCCGTGTGTCTCCCAAAGCTTCCAGCCAGCCTTGGTGAGCTTGGCTCTTGGGAGTTGCAAGTACTTCTGGGTTTTTTATGGGAAAGAAGGGAAAATAAGGTAGGAGACGGGCTGAAGTCACTCAGAAGCATATCATGCCTTAAATTCAAGGTCTAGACCAGCACTGGGACTGAGGTTTCCCTTTTATCAGAGGGTCTTTTAGAGGGAGTTTGGCTCCCTGGGAGAGCAGAGAGCCTGGGTACCACTCATGGAGAACCATACAGGCAAGGACTCTCAGGGCAGCAAGGACCTTGCTCTCCCGAATCGGGCAGATTTCTGCCCATTTTGTTACTGCAGTGACCCTCTCCTTCCCAACCCAAAGATAACTGACAACGTGGCAAGCACTGTGGCCCTTTGCCTGATCCATAGTCTCATCTGTGCCGATCATGAAAACACAGCAAAAAATCCGATTGCTGCAATCATGAATGCCTTATATCCATGTCTAAAGAGCACAGCTTTGTCCCAGGTTGGGCAGATATTTTTTTAGGGGAGGAGAGTGTTTCAATCACTTATTTTCTATAGAAACAGCCCTGTAAAAAGCAACCTGAGCATCTTCTGCACCCAGCTGCTTTTCAAGAAACCTAGCACCAAGCTGACCAAGCTGGGATTTCCTCCAGGTCTCTTGTGACATTGGCAAATATGCTCTTAAAGATGTCACACTCATAAAAGAGCAAGAATGTGACCTGACTGAAGCAGGCATTTCCCAGGCTGTTTATCACCCTCCGATAAATGAATGAGAGCATTTGATGCTTACAGGCTCTAACTAGACCAGAAGGGCACTCTCTGGGACTGCGCCAACTGCCCTGCTCTTCTCAGAGAGTATAAAAGTGCATGTCCCAGGGACTCACACACGGGCCGCTGGGCAGCTTATCATCCTGAATGAAGCCGGGGAGCTTTACATATCGCATGGCATGGCCCACCTCCGAAATGCATCCATTGCTGCATTTCCAGGATGTCCCTCTTTAACAGTATGTGGCAACACCACGAAGCAGTTCAATACAGGGAGGAAGGAAGGCTGCAACAGCTATCTAAAACTGCCAGGAGAAATTAGCCCTACGCTTGCCTTTCTGCAGGACACAGCCTCCCAGCCCTCACCAGTCTGACTGTCATGGCTGATTTAGGACCTGAGGCTCTAATTCTCGCCTAAAAACCAGCAAGAAAATCTTGTCTGCCTGTGTTAAGGATTGTCCCCCCCCAAACTAAATCTGTATATGAAGGGATGGGAGAGGTTTCCCAGCTAAGCACTTCATTCCCAATGCTGTTATCTATAGTAACATATTCAGTCTTCATATGGTGCTCACAAAAAGTAACAGCTATTGAAAGAAGAGGGCACATAGAAAATTTCTCATAATTTTATGGCAAAAGTTTTATCAGTGGGTCTTCAGAATTCTAAGAGAGATGAAATGTGCCTGAAACTAGAATAGTTAAGGTATGTAATAGAAATGTTAACTGAGAACAAGAAGAACAAAATGACTTAATACCTTGCATTACCTTGTGATGTCCCAATGCCTAGTCACAAAAACCAGGCACTGGGTGGCAGGGAAAGAGAAAGGCAGACGAGGTGATGGGGCAGAAGTCTTTTCTGGGATCAGATATCTTCCATTCCATGTAGACAGAATGCTTAAACCATGGACATCTTCCTGTGAGTCTTTAAAAGCGCCTAACTTAGGTTTTACACTATGCATTGCTATGCACGTGGCTGCAGAGAGCAATTGAAAACGTCTTAATGAGGTATTTGGGCTCCTTATATAGTCCGTGAAGAGAGTTGGTGAGTGACAAACAGCTGAGAAAGCCTGGGAGCAATCAGAGCAGCTCTGCTCTGTAGAAAACACAAAGCACAGAACAGTATGAACTTTCTCCCTTCAGGCAGGAAATAATTGCCTGCCTTCCCAAACCAGGGCACTTCTGTGCCTACATGTCACTGGATAAAGTTTTCAGCTGAACAAAGCACAAAATAGGAACTAGCGATCTTCAGAGTTTATCGGTCTGGGATGGAGGCTTTCTGGGTTGCTTTTTGGGGTGCAAATACCCCCTCAGACTTTGCTGACCAGCTTCATGCATACAAGTCTCTGAGGAACTGCTCGTTAGAGACAAAACTCAAATCTGGTGGTGAATTCAAGGTTCTGTGGCCAGAGTTGCTTGGGGCCTCACTGTCACCTGCATGCCTGTGCTCCAAGACTGACAAACTGGTGGTAAGGGGAAAAAATGACCAACCTAATTTCTTCCTGTGACAACCCCACCTAGGTGAGGTGCTGATCTAGGCTCTCTTCAGCAGTGGAGACATCATTCTGGACATCCCGATGTTCCCCACCATGAGACAGGGGCCACTGGTGCTGCCCGGGTTGGTGAGATACCCAGCCAGAGTCATGTCCCATATGCAGGCTTTTCTGGGATGCCTCTCTCTGAGATTTCCAGAGAGATCCAGAATGAGCGTTACTATTAGACATAGGCCTAAAGACACATTAAAACATAATGAAGTGTCTTAATCACCCTTTACAAGCTAAATTTATCGCAGGGAACCCTGTAAAATGAAAGAGCAATTCCACAATGACACTTACCCAAGATGGATTGAGAGATATTATTTGTTGTTAATGAATGGCAAATTCATTGCTCTCTCATTCCTACGAATGAAATTTGTGGGGACGTGGAGCAAGGGCCCTGGGCTGCACAGAAAACACTTTGCAATCAGCTCACGGCACCTGTTTAAACTGCCTGGAATCTTGGTCACGCTGATGCAGTAATGCCCAGACGTGGGCACGTCTGCTTGAAAATCCTCTGCTAACCTGGGGCTCAATAGCTTTCTGGCCCCTCCAGATTCAATTGACTCCATCAGCAGGATTTTCCTTCACAGAGCCCAGGGGGAGAGCGCAATGATTTCTGCAGCTTCTTTAATGAAGCCAAGACATCTCAGCCTAAGTGGTATCTTCCCCTGCATAATTAAATATTTGGCAGTGGCTAAATATTCGGGGTAAATACCCCAGGTACATGATGTCTGTTGGGCTGCTGAGGTCCCAGCAGTACTCTAGGTAGGAAGCACCTGCAAAGTTGCTGTCCCTATCTGTGTGCATCCCCACCAGACAACGCAAGGCACTGAGAACTTCTGGCTTTCCTCTCCCCGTCTCCCTGCCACCCTCTCAGAGCTCCCACCCCTCCAAACCTGCACCATTCACTGCAGCCAAAGGGCAGTGCGGGCACACATCTCGCAGGATCACTCTCTCCTGCAGGCTTGCTGCTCGGGCATAGCCTGAGCCAGCCTTCCACGCTGCCCTGAAGAGCAAGGGTTTGATGAACACACTGAGAGGCCAGATGGACCACATCCCACCAGGCTTCGTTACAGACCTTTGCTCTGTTCAGCACAAGTGGTCAACAATCTCTGTCCTCTAAATGTGCCCTGGATGTGCTGTTTTCCTGTAGCCTTAATGACAGCGACACTGCATTGTGAATGCAGAAAAATCCACAGACAAGGCAGAAAGGCTCTTCGCTCAGATCCACTTGAAGTCTCTGAGGACCTTGGGGCTGGGGGAGCACCCAGCTGCCTCTCCAGCTGAGCAGAGGCCCTTGCCTCCGACTCTCACTAAAGGCATGTCCATCAGGAAAACCAACACAAGCTCCTTTAAACACAGGGGGAGTGAGTTTAAATAAGTGGATGTCAAGCCCAGATCCACCAGGCATCTCATACAGTCCCATTCACATCTCATGTGTGCGCTTTCTGTGTGCCTTTCTACCTCTTTGACCATAAATTTAAGTTGATGTGCTTTAAGATACCAGAACTCTGCTCTTTGCCTGCTCTAGCCCTGGCCACTGCAAAGCTAAACTTTTCTTCACAGGGCTAATTTCTGCACAAAGCAGCAGGGGCAGGATGCACTCTCAAAGGGTAAATATTTTAGGACTGTTCCAATGGACACTTTAGGAAGCCTCAAAGCACAGCTGGAAAGGTCCAGCTCTCCGCTTTACCACTGATTCACAGCATGAACGTGGATAAATAAATCATTTCACCTCTTTCTGTCCCCATATAAAAAGAACTGATGGTGCCTTTCTTTTGTCAAGCACCATGAGATCTCAGGGTAAAACACACTCGGAGTTTTATTAATTCTTCTTTTGGGGTCTTGTTATTATGGTGATCTGTGTGGTCATGCACCTTTGAAGTAAATATCAGCAGGAAATAGAAAAAGAGAGTTCCCCAGCATGCAGGGATCAGACAGTCCCATTGACTGCAAACACACAGCCTCATTTAATGAGTGGGTGCTATGCACACACAACAGCTGGGGCGGTCTTCTCCTGGAGTGACTCAGCTAGATGTCCTGAGTAACCTCCTGGACACACAGCCAATCAAACTGATGGCGCAGGAAAAAATCCTTCCTTATACATTTGCAGCTCTGCCATCATCAAAAGCCGATGGTGTAGCATGACCTTCCTGCCAGGAGACGCTGGCTAAGCTGTGTATTTTCCTTGAGGGTCTCATATATCGCTCTCTTCTGAAACGCGGCTGAGGCTGGTAACTGTTTGTTAGGCTGTGTGCTGTGCGCCTACTGGAAGATTGTACAAATACAGCATCTTCTTGTCCTTGAAGAGCCTATAAATAAATGGGCTCTTACCTTGACTGCAGGCTGCAGCATTAGTCAACACTCAAGCAGTTCATTTGTAAATTTGTACACAATAGAATCCAAGACACTTGAAAAAGCAGAGAATGTACCTTTTTTGTGTGCGAGTGGATTTAGCGCTTGAGCAAACTGCTGGACTAATAGGCCGAGAGAGACCAAAAGTTCGTATTTATCCTCAGCAACACAGCGCAGACGGCCGCAGTGTTCGTGCTCCCTCCTTTGCCACCCCAGCAATGCCTCCAGAACCTTCCAGGGGGGCTGAAGGGACCCGAGCATCCTTCTCTCCCCAGCAGGTGGTTATATCACAGCGTGAGTATCCATCCCTGGGACGCGGCTTTTTTATTTGGCCTTGCAACCTGAGGAATGACAGGACCAGGTCTCCTCCCACTGTCTATCCCCTTCCTACCTCCCTCCTTTGGTGTGGCTTCTGAATGGAAAAATATTACGGTCTGTCTTGTCTAGTTCTGCGTACTCAGAACACCTGAAAAGCAGGTTCGAAGCAGTGCACAGGAGCTGAATGTCAAAACACAGTATTACTCTGCTGGTCACTTGGTTTTTAATACATAATGGTTAAAATATTTTTTTTCTAGCTCTTATTAACCTTATAGCTGGATGACTTAATTTATTCCTCATTGAATGTCTTCAGTCTACCACTTCAGTAATTTATATTGTTTATGATCTTGCCACTTTGAATTATTTAATTTTGCAAAGTATTTTGGAGAGATGTTTGTCCAGTGCAATGTACCGTGTCACCCTGCCGCGTCTTGTACTGCTGTGATTTCTGGCAGTCCCACTATACAGGAAAGCAAGGGACAAAACAAAGAGAGCCCTCAGCCTCGTCATCTACATGAAACGAGCCCAGACTGATCGGTCCTCGTTTTGTGAGCTATCGTCTCTCTCCTCAGTTGCATTGTGTGGGATCCTGTGTTATTACTGAGGACCAAGGACAGGCTCTGCACAAATGCCTCTGAAGGAAGAATTAAAAACCATCACACGCTTAGTGAGGCTAAATGAGTATTCAAATTGGCTAATAAAAAAGTAATGAGGAATGCCTGCAGCCCTGAGCCACCTAAAGAAAATCAACAAATGCCAGCTACAATACAAACACTTTCCGTGGTCGGCAGTGGGGATTTCAAAACAAGGCAGGGAGGGCTTGTGGGGACAACAGAGGAAAACGACACAGGAATCGCACCTGCTAGAGGAAGCGCGAGGGAAAATCATGGGGGAGTTTTTCATCGAAGGCAAAGACAGACCCACGCTGCGGAGGTCCCGGCTGAAACAGGGCACAGAGCCAGACTCCTGCCCCATCCTCCCCATGGAGGCTCCAGGAGGAAAATATCACCTGGATATTGCACGGTCTCCTTGAGAGCTGAGCAGTAGACTGCCAGGCTTCCTCCTCCAGCCCAAAACCCCTTTGAGTTCAAGCAGAGTCTCCCAAGGACGTCTTCAGGTTTGGGTTCAGGTTCTTCCAAGCCATCCCCAGGCTTGGGGGGATGCTCCGCTGCCGCACACAGTTTCATAAAACATAAGGCCATGCCCCCACTTCATCATAGCCATCCCGTAGCATGGTCCAGCTTTGGATGCTTACCCCAGGGCTCACCTCCCCTAGAGATCAGGGGATTTAGCCCACATGAGGCTCCCTAACTTTCTTCAGATGAGCAGAATTCACCTCTGGTGCTTCCTACCTCCTTCCATCAATGGTGGGAGCTTAAATTCCATGTCTGATGCTAGGGTAAAGTTGGTGAGATGTGTGCTACTCAATGGGAAACACCACAGTGCACAGCACTGGAATAGGCTGCCAAGCCACCATCTCCCTCGGTCATCCCAGTGGGATGAAGGAGAGGAGGAAGTGACGGTGGATAGGTGTCTCTCAGGAGTGTGTGAAGAGAACTATATTAGAGACTGTGAAATGCTCAGGTACCCTGGAGACCATATAAGTATCTATGATAAGACAGTGAGAATAATTAGCTCAACAGCTGTGGGTACTGATCAGGAACATTTTTAACAGTATCCTGTCATGTTTGGGTCTATTACTACAGTCCAATGAGGTGTGATGCCATTTTTCCTGGTGATGGCTTTCCTTCCAGGAAGCACTGAGGTGCACTTACATTTCAGTAGGTATCTTGAGGGTCCTTGGCATATTCTGTCCCTCATTTAAGACTCAAAGCACCTTTCAAAAGTGACAAGCCAAAGAACTGGAGTCTAACAGACCTGTGGGAATAAAGGCTGACTCTGCAGGGGCCACGGTGTTAGAGTGTAAATGAGCTCAGAAGCAGGCCAAGCAAGCTTTAAAATGCATACTTAAATGGGTAACGGGATTTCCTGGCCTTCCAGGATCAAAATCTTTCCCTCAGCAGGCTCTCTTCTGTTATTTATCTCTTCTGCTCGAGAAAGGGGCTTAGCAGAGCAGCCAAACTTTACAATGTGAAGGAAGAAGGGTGGAAAAGTTGAACGAAGTGTCATCCTCAGAGTACCCCGAGTTCAAACTGGGGTAACAGTCTACAGGTTGGCACTTGTGTCTTCACAACAGGCTTCTCTAACACCCCCCAAAATTATACCTTCCCTTTGTGAGAAGCTCAAGGGCCAGCAAAGGAGAGACAAGTAATATTGACTTTTGTACCACAGCTAGGAATAACAGAAAAGGAGTGTGAAATAAGAAAATCCTGGAAGAGAGCCAGGGAATGTGTTTTCCAGAAACATATAATCTGTAATTCAGCTAATTCTGATGTATTTGTGTCTCCAATTCTTTGTTTCCCTGTTGTCTGTATAACTCTTGATTGAAACATTCGACGTTGCTTTTGTGAGTTCCTAAATCCAATCCTCTCTGATGATGTACATGAATGTGCATCTGATGGATGTTTTCCAGCACCTTTTTGTTGCCTCAATTAAGGGATAATGAACAAGAATTGTTCCTATTTGTAAAACATCTCCTGCTATTTCTTGCTTCCCAATTGGTTGGACAATGTGTCTTAATTATACACAAAGCCTTGTAACATCTTTCAGGGGAGAGAGACCAAGACTGTGAAGAGAGGAAGAAGAGGAGGAGGAAGGGAGAGGTGAGGGCCTTTTGTACTTTCAGTGACTTGCTTGTGGAAGCATATTTGATTTGTTGCAGTAATGGTCACACCTTGCAGTTTTCTCTGAGTCTGATACTGGGGGAATGGATAAGGACATCAGAGCAATCTCCACTCAGATCCATAACACTATAGAATACCAAAATCAATGCCTCCGGGAATAAGAAATGAGATGTAGAGCCTTTTGGTTTTAGTCACCAGTTCATCTCCCAAGGTGCAAAGAGAAATAACCATTACCTGGATACCTGCTAGATCCTGTGGAACATAAGCTTACAGACAGCACATATGGAAAGTAAAATAACTAAAGTAAAGTAAAGTAAACTAAACTAAACTAAAATAAATAAAACCAGACCACTGCACTGTACCTGTCTCAGTAGAGATGCAGGAAAAGATGAGGTCACAAATTTTTAGTAAACTCATCACTTCAGGTTAGCATGTACCAGGGTGGAGGGTGAAGCTCTCTTTGTACTGCCTCTGCTGCTGTGTGAAGGGAGAGTGGGCATGTCACGCAATCTTTCACCAGCACACAGTCATTTGATTATATGATTTTAAATCAAATCCATCCAGATCTGAGCACAAGCATAAAACATGCAATTTCCTGTTTTAGCCCAATTAAAGGTATTACAGAGTGTCATCTCTTCTGCCCATGAAAAAGCAGCTCTAGCCTGATCTTTAGCCTCTGAGATCTCCTCCATCACCCAATCAAACATGTCTGTTTTGTCATCTTTGGTTAAAACCCAGAATGGGTTTCTGTGTGGTTCCTGCAGCTTTGAGCCCTAAGTCTGTTAGATCAGCTGCTCCTCCTGCCTCGCCTGCTATTTCCAATGAATGGCAGGGTGTGACATTTGTGGGGAGGATCGGATTATGTGCTGCGATGCCACTGCTGACTAATCGGATTCCATCCGCCCTTCGTACTCAACTGCCTCCACCGAACTTTCCCATCCGCAGAGGACGAGGGGCGACCGCAGGAAATCCTCACCCCGCGCAGGGAGCCTGGCCCCTGGTTTAAGTGGAGCCATATGTTTAACGCTTAACGCACAACGCTGGCAAAGGAGGGAGGCGATAAAAGTCTTTGGAGCCTGTGTTACACATGCAAATATTGCCTGTGAAAGGCAAGTCTGTCTCCTTTGACACTGCTTGTAATCCTGATGTCATCCTCTTCACTCCCTCTCGTACGCACAGTGTTTATTTTGTCACGGTGCATCTAACACAAGACTAAAACCATGTGGGGCAGCAGAATTTTGCACGTGTCCCAAAGCCAAGTCTTCATCCCCACAGAATCTGCATGTTTAAATATAGAAATGGGGAGGCATGACAGAAAGATGAGGGAATTGCATCTGGTCTTTTTCATCCTAATATAACTCTGTAGTGGCATCTGTGAGCCTAGAGCAGCTCCAGCTGCAGTAACTGGCCAACCCTTCCTGTCTGCTAGGATAACCCAGGCAAACGCATGCCCTGAGCTCTGCTGTTTCTTTGTATTTGCTCCAAGGAAGCTGGGAGCAAATATTGGATCTGTGCAGCAAAAATATTGCATTTGCTCTAGTGTGCCTAATCCATCTGTAGCTGAGAACGAGGACACACCAATAGATGCTAAACTGCATGACTTAGTGTGGATAAAAGAAGGCACATTAACCCATCTGGATCCTGGCATCATGTTTTGGTTCACAAAATAAAGAGCAGCAACATAAGCATCTCCCATTGCTTTGCCTCAAAGCCGCGATCTGCAAGCAGGCGCGATCTGCAAGCACCTTGCCAGATAAGAAAGAAGAGCTGAATTTCCACAGTCCCCTCAAACCCAAGCTTCTCTGAAGCCACCAGTGAAAGGACGAGCTACTTTGTTCTCTCTGTTGATACCATGTAAAATGTGCTTAGGTACTCTAGAGATGGAGGCTCCTGTAACAAGGAGATAAGCTCGAGGTAGTGGCAGCTCTGGTGATAGGGACAGGGATGTTTGAGTGCTGGACACAATGCTGAGGCTCTCAGGAAGACATCAAATGGCCTGATAAGGATATTCCCCATCGAGGCGGAGCAGAGAGAGACCCGGCGGTCAGACCTTTATCTTTCCCCCCACATGGGCTCCCTGCTCTCCTTTGTGATAAAAAGCCTTGTGCTTAGACCAAGGAAAATAAAAAGAGCCAAACATCCCTGGGGCACTCCTTCCTTAGGAGGGGACCATGCCAGCTTGGCGCTCTTTCCCCTCATCCCCTCCTTTCCTTCTCAGCACCCCGTCTTTTCCTGGCTCCTCCTCTCCTGTCCCTGTTCCTCCTGCCTCTGTCTTGCCTCAAGAGTCAGCAAAGCCGGGGTTATCCTACGTGGGAGCATTGCTGCTCTGTGCACAGGAGATGCCATAGGGTTTTTTCGTTTTTTCCAGTGCAACTTAAAAAAAAATAATTCTGCTAGCCACTCAATAATTAATGCTTATGAGCACTGATTCAGCATGTCAGGAAGAGAATTTTGCACTCTTATTGTAGTCTTTTGTAATTGAATCTTATGCTGTTATATTAGTGTGGCCCCAGGTGAGTATGCAATAGCTGAGGGGGGGAAAAAAGGTAAGATAAAGGAATTACAATAGAGCCAAGCTAATGTGAGAACAAGGCAATGTCTTCTGTGCCTCAAGGTGTTAAGTTAATCTCTGATAAGTTATTAACTTATTAATGGGCTGAGAAGGGATGAACTACTTTTCATCCAAAGTCCCAAGTGCTCCTCATTCTCTTCCACATACTTCTCCTTGTCAACTAATTCTCCTTTGGCGCTGCTCCCCCATTGCTCTGCCTCCCTTCCTCTGTATATCCTGTTTCAGCAGTAATGAAATCCGCTCAGAGGAACTTCTCTGTGGTGCGATCACATCACGCTCAAAGCCTGGGATGTGGGGACTGCAGGAAAGATTCAGGGGCAGAAATCAAGAGGATAAAAGCTAGAGAAAACTTTACAGAAGTTCCTAATTAATCTCTCCTCCTGTTGTTGACTGATCACTGATGTGAAAAAGTGAAAAAAGAGGTCAGTGGTCTTCAGACTAAACAAAAGGACTCAGAGTTATGCACTTTGTCCCAGCTCTCTATCCAGCACTGGGTTCACAGGGAGTATTTCTGCACTCAGGTCCCAATGTGTGGTGCGTTATCTGAGACCACGGCATTTGCCAGCCCTTCTTTTGAGGTTGTCCTCTTCTTCACAGTTCTTACTGATTCCAGTTTCTCCAAAACCAGAGCAGGAGTTTAAAACTGATGAAATGGGGTGCAGTTCTCAAAAGTTCGGGGAAATCTTCTGTTGAGGAAAGAGGGACAAGTCCCAGCTCACTCTCGGGAGAAGTAATTTCTCCTCATAGTTGGATTGGCTTTGCCACTGAATCATCTCACTCATTCTCTTTTGAAGCCACAGTGAGGTGAACTGCTGTGCTAGAAGGGGGCTTTTCCTCACCGCCCTCATTGCAGAGCCTCAGAGCACTGACTGGAAAGCCCAGCTTGTACTTTCCTCCAGGTCTTTTCTGCCCAGGAGGGGCATCTCCCAGGGGCACAATGAGGATGTATTAAGCTTGTAATCACAAGGTTTAAACCTCCCTTTTGAGTGTGGTTCAACAAGGGATGTGTCCAGGGTTTGTGCCCAGTGCTATTTCCTTCATCTGACCAAAAATGGAAAGAGAAATGGTTTAAGGGTGCTGGGGGATGAGTGATCATCCCTTTGGCCCAGAGGAGCAGGCTGCGGAAGGTTGGCACATCAACACAACAGGCTTCTGACATCCTGACCGGACCAGAGATCTCCCTGCAACACCCACCAGAGCATGACACTGTTTCTCCAGTGTTAAAAACAAACTGTGCTTTCAATCCTCCCTTCTAAGCTCAGATACTGGTGCTGAGGTTGCAGGAAGCAGATAAGATGGATATTGTTCATTACAATCTGCAGAAGACGATGAACCTGATAATTCTTCCACACGAAAAATCAGTGACCTTTCAGCCGCGGAAAAGCATGGGCCGTCACATGCTTTAGCACAAAGCAGGAGGGGGGGTTAGAAAATAACAAGCAGCCAACTTTGGAAAAACACCCAAGGGGTCTTCTTTGAATCAGCCAAGGCTTCAGCCCAAATCTTTCCATTTGCTTGGAGACAGGTTGGCATCTCTGTCTGTGCTGCTGCTGCTGCTGCTGCTGCACGGGGTAGAGGGCTCACCGGAGCATGAAAGAGATTGTGATAAAGATACACTGGCTACCATCCTCCTTCCACTGGAAATAGGCTCAACTTCATATCCAGATGACATCTCAAACACCAGCACCAGAGACGGGGGAGGGAGGGAGTTGTTCTTTCTTTGCCCTTTCTGGTTTTGATATTATGATTATTATTTGCAACTAGTTATTGCTAGGGCAGCTTCTCGGGTATATGAATGAGGCAAAAGAAGTCCCCTTTCCCCTCCCTGCTTCAGTGCATGCACCTTTTTCATGCTGCACCCAAGCTAGTTGAATTATTCGGTAGATAAAAGCCTTTGTTGAAGATTCTCCTGCATTCTTACTCTGTGAGCTATTCCCATGCTAGTTCTGCTTTCCAGCAATATCAGCTGTGCATATAAATTTTGAGACTCATCTGGATGAATCGTCTTCTGCCAGCCAGCTGTTTGAAAGCATTCCCTGAGACCACGTGCCATTTGCTCTGCGGAGTCTGGCTGGCACTGACATTCCCTGGGACGCTGCCGTCCTGCCAGATGCGATGTACTTGTCACCATGATGGGGAGGGGTAAAACACCTTCCATCTCCAGGGCTTGCCCACAGTGGGCTAGTTCATATGCAGGCTCTTCTATCCTTTGCCAGGTGACAGCAGCTTCAAGATGGTCTTCTGTCAGCTGAAGTTCATAATTCATGCCAGCCTCATGGGAGGGTACCATAGGAACCGTTAACAAAATACTTTCTGTGTCATGAAATCAGTTATACTCAGGAAATCAAGACTGGGTCTTGCAGGTATCCAGCCAGCAAAAAGCAGTGACCTGCAGACAACCAGGTTAAATCTGCACTCTGTCCCAGATGCCTCGTGAAACCTTTGGTGTGTTGCTTCACTGGGTCTCAGCTCTCCCTCTGTGAATGTGGGGGAAATAACAGCACTGCCCCACCTCACAAAGGTGCTGTCAGGATGAATACCTCAGTGACCAAGGTCCTCACCTCCTCCAGCATCAAAGGCCACTGAACTCTTAAGAGAAACAGTTTTGCTCCAACAAGGCAGTATAAGCATAGCCAGGGATGGAAAAAAAGGGTTTTCCTGTCCCAAAGAGTAACTTTAGGGAAGAACAACAGAGACATTGCACATCCTACCAACCCCAATCCAAACTGTCATTCCCATTTATGTTTATGAAGTGTCAAGATCTGTAAACATTTTCACAAAGACATAATGCTTGGCCAAATACCCAGGAATCAAAAAGAAATTGTGAAAACCTCATGGTTATGACCACAGCATAAATACAGGGAAGCAAGCCCAGACCACAGCCAATACCTTATTGTCAGATGGAGATAATCATCCAAGCAGACTCCCAAGTGGTGAACTCCAGTGACGAATAGGAGGCAGACCTCCTTACGGACGTGGGAACGCAGACATTCTGTGTGTTTTCTGCATGAAACCATAAATCATCCACAGCATTATAATGGCTGGAGAACAGATAAAGGCTCTCTGTAAAGCTGAGCAGGATTCTGAGGCCCCGTTTAAATGCAGGAGTTGGTACCAACTAGTTAGTGCAAAGCTGATCCACATGATCACACTGACTCCTTGTGTGAAGAGTCTCATTGTGTGAAGAATACAAACCACAGCACTGGTTTACCATCTTCCTCAGCTCAAAGCGCATTCACGCTCCCCCAGCTGGAGAAAGCAATAAGGCCCAAGTGACCACCACTGGACTACACCAAAAATGAGTCCAGTTCAAACTTGGATCTACAAGCAAACCTGGTCACACAGCTTTTGGTTTGGAGCTTGCTAATGTCTGGCTGGTTCCCCTAAACAGACCAGCTCCTGAAGGTGCTAAGCTGGTATGATGAATGGAGCCCAGCACACAGGAGTAGTTCAAGTACAAGTTTGACTTCCCTTGCTTATCAATACCTGTTGCTAGTCACTTATCCCCTCCATGCCTACCTGCCTTTGATCATATACAAAACAGAGAGGATACCTAATATGTAACTATAAGCTCTCCCCCAAAGAGAGAAGTGGAACTCACTGCACTTGTATTGCTTCCCATGTCCCTTAACCTGCACTTACACAGCCTTTCGTGTCCCCAGAATTATTGCCTTCTGATGCAGCATTATGCCATGTTGACTTGTTGTCATATTCATGGCAACATTACATTCCCTGGGGAAAAAAGGCTCCTGGCAGTACTGCTTTGAGAGACCCTTTATTATATTGATGCCAACAGAGATTGCCTCTTTGATAAATGAGCATGTACCTATGAATAAATACAGGAGTACATTTTATATGTATTGTATATCTGCAGTGACAGAGTAGAGGTTTGTGCAGGCGTGTGCTTTTAATATGCATGGAGGACACAAGACAGCAGTAACTGGCAACCGTAGGTTGCTGCATATGTATTCCAATGACAAATGGAGTATCCCAGACAGCCATCTAGACAAGATGTTTCCATTGCGTCCCTTTTTTTGCAGCAGTTGGGAGATACCCACTCTGCACTCTGACTGGATAGGATACTGTTTGGATGCAACAGGACCTCTCTGTGAACATGAATATGCAAACTCAGCTATGCTGGCCTGTCTTCTGGTCTCTCCTGAGGCAAGAAAGCTAAAGAAGATGGAGTTTTCTACGTATTCCCAGACTGACACAAGGAAGAAATTGCACATGAAAGTTATTGTCCTCTTGGGACATCTTCTCGGAGGCACTGTGTGAGTGTGGGATTGTCACTGGGGTGCTTTGGTGCACACCAGTGGTTGGGAAGAAGCAGGTCCAAAATGGTTCAAGGAACAACGCCAGACTCCAAAGCCCATTTTGGTTGCCCAAGCCTCTAGATGAATGGCAACACTCCTACAGCCCTGGGCCTGAGAACCCACACAAACCCACACCCGAGGCAGAAGTCTCTGTTTGCTACCCTGGATGGAGAGCAGTGCAGGAGAAGACCATTGTGCAGAAACAAGCCCCAGCCAGAAGCCAGTGCAGGGACAGAGAGCATCGTTTCACTGAGGATCTCAAAGGGTAAAATTTTCCCCTGAGTGCTTAACTGAGAGGTGCCAGGGAGCAGACCCAAACCAGACTTCATCCTCTAACCCAGCTCTGCAAGAGGGAAATTGGGAGGGAAGGGAGAGAGCACCTTAGCCATTCTCGTATCTCCCCAAAATGAGCTCATGGTGCCTGGAGGAGGGAATAGCAGCCTGCCCCTTGCCTGGCACCTCCCTGCCTGACACCTTGCCTCTGCCCAGGGAGCAAAGGACACTCATTTCCCAGCTCCTGCTGACCCTGCCTGAACGGTTCCTTGTTATATTCTCTGAAAAGTTTAGAAGTTGCCTTTGAATACCATAACAGCAAGGTGATGGTTACCAAGGGAACAGGCCGGGAGAAGGTCAGGATTTTCTGGGTATTTTTTCATGCTTTATCTTGGCTGTAAGTTCTTCCAGACAAATCAGACGAGTGTCTTTCCATCCTGGAGAAAAAAAGCCATCATCCGCTTGGAAGAGGACCGATAAGAGGGGAAAGGGATAGCTCAGATTTCCCACAACTGCACACCACATTCTGTGGGGAGTTACCCTCAAAATTGCCTGTGATGGGAAAACCCTGTAGTACCATCAGCAGTTGTGATTTCAATCCAGGGACATAACTAGGAGACCCCTGTGGTGATAAGTTTAAAACTGGATTTGCTTGGAGGCCACAGTAGAGATACAGAGTAAAAATATCCCTGGAGCATAAAATAGAAAACTGAACCAGCAACTTGCCTGAAGTAAATCAGCACAGCCCTTGGAGTTCTTGCATTTCCATGGAGCTATGTCGCCTTCACCAAGAGAAAATTCAGCTCTCCAGAAAAGATGGTAAAGCTGATGTTTAAACACAAGGTCTCACACACCAGGGCATCATCCGGCCAACAAGTGACAGGGCTGTGGAGAAATTTCTGCTGTAATAAGAAGCCCCAGACATGGAGTTAAAATTGAGGTAGCTAAAGAAGAGCAGAGTCTGATGCTGCCCTTCATGTGCTAATTGCTCAGCATGGTTGCCTCCTGGCCACAGAGGACTGGACCTCCACTTTTTTAGGATGGTGGTTATCCAATGACCAGGTTCATTTTTCATGCTCCACATGGCAACTATTGTGCTACTGCTACTAGTAATATCTTTGATTTTCAGTGCTGCTGTTACCCCAACAGGCTGCCTGAGTTAAGTGAGATATAGGAATCAAGGAATGGCCATTTTAAGTTTCTGGTGTACGTTGAGTGCCAGCTGCTGCCAGTCTTTCTCCTCTAAGAGCCCTGCCAAGCATCCTTATCCTCTGCACTTCAGTTTGGATCTCTTTCAAAGTCCTTCACCAGGAAAAACACTTTTGCTAATGAAAACCTATAGCTTTACTGGCCTCAGTTGTGAGTGCTGCTAATGGGGGGTCTCAGGAGACCCTGTTTCTGTACAGCAGAGCCACTTGACATTAGTCAACATTAGTTGCCCTTCCAGTCCCTGATAGGGTCAGGCAAACAAGCTCTCTCTACTTCAAGCAAAGAGCTGGCTCTACTAAACCTTTAAATGTCAAGGCAGGTCAGCCAAGGTGTAATCAGCTCTCATGGCATAACCATGAGCTTCAATGCTTTGTACTGGTGGCCAAGTGGACTGCTGCTGGGAATGAAACTTTTCCCCAGCTCTAAAAGCAAATCAAAACTCTTACCTCCAGCTTGGCCTTCACAAAAGAAAGCCCAGCTAATCGGGCTGATCACTCAATGACATATAGTTTTGAAAGAACAGGTTTTGATTTGCAGACAAATATGTGTTCCCAGCACTGAGGTTCTTGTGGTTTGTGCTGAAATAGATGTTTTAGTGTTGAATTTCTGGGACTGGGGGCTGTTGTCTACTCTTCCTCAAAGAAAAAACCAGTGCAAGTAACCTTCATGATCTGTTCATGTGCAGCCTTCACACTCAATGTGTGTGCATGTGGCGGGGGGGACCTGCGCAGTGGGAGCCTGCCAATGCAGGTGGCCCTAAGCATAGCCCTCACCAGCACACATTCATTAGGCACTGGACAGGCACACTTCCAGCTGATTTATTGATATTTAATATTTAAATACCAGCTGATCATTCAGCCCTGGTGAGTAGATGTTCAATAAGAGCAGAGAGGAGCCATCTCCTGCCAGCCCACCCAGCCTCCTCCATCACTTAATGCCAAGTGCAGAGCCCTCTCCTTGCTCCCTGCGCTTGCTGGCAGGCTGTGCCACACACAGATCAGCTCCTCCAGCCCCTGCCTCCCTTTCCACCCATCCACCCCGCTTTGCCCGCGTCAGAGGCCTCATAGGATTCACAGTGTCAGGACCCAGCAAGGAGATTCATTCCAGATACCTCCTAAACAGGACAGACAAAGGTCTGTTCCCCTGCTATCACCCTGTGGGCTGAGTAGCCTCTCCACTGTTGGTGTCCATATCTGTTTCTCAGTGTCAGCTTTTGCTGGGCAGCTCTTTAGCCTTGTCCATCTGTCTTAAGATTGCCCTTTCTTAGCAAGCAAGGACCCTGCCCAGCATCTAACAAACTGCATCCCTCCCTTCAGTGCCCGTGCAATAATAATTCACTGTCCTGACACATGCAGCTGGAGCATAGGGACCTTGTCAACTTAAAAATCACTGCCACACTTCTGGGACTCTAAATCCAGCAGTACCTGAGATGACTGAAGAGTGACAGGAAGAGTTTTTGAAAACCAATTTGCTCTCCGCTCTTTCTACAGCTTTGTTTGCATTTTTCATTTCTCTCAGCTTGGGGGATGAGGCTCGGTGTTAGGCTCATGTTTACCAGTGCTTGGCTCTCCAACTGTCACTTTACAGCCCTGTCTGTGGGCCCTGCAGGTGGCACTTGCTTTCCCCTAAAGAAATAGCACCCCCACAATTTTTCTTCCAACTCCTGTCCAAAAAATAAATAGTATAGGAATGTTTCTGATGGTGTCAGGCTTTGTAATAGTTCATTCATTTCAACCCTAAATTTGGGACTGAATTTGAGCTGGCAGTAGCTCTTTAATATACAGGACCTGTCTTATTACTTCTCTGTCTAATGCATATTTGGGAGCTTTCCCTGAAAGCTCTTGTATAAAGGAGTATTATGACATCAGGAAGTCTGAAAGTACCTGAACTGCAGATGTGATAAATTCAGCAGGATGATACGTGCCTGGAAT
Source organism: Haliaeetus leucocephalus (assembly GCF_000737465.1). Lineage (NCBI taxonomy): Eukaryota > Metazoa > Chordata > Aves > Accipitriformes > Accipitridae > Haliaeetus > Haliaeetus leucocephalus. The sequence continues at coordinate 12,798,033 of NW_010972438.1, forward strand.
TGGTACTTGCCTTTTTCCATTGGCAAATGGCCACCTGGGCTCCATCCCCCGGGATAGCTGTAGAGAACAGCCAGTTTGATGAGCCTAACCAGCCATTGGATGTCACTTTGGCTCCACACTAATTCAAGGGAAACAGCATTTATCTGGCAGCCAGGCAGCCAGCTCTTCGGCAGCTGAGAGTTTAATTATCAAAGGTTCAGGCGAATCTTGCTCTTGCTATCTCCAGCCAGCTGCTGCAGAAAAAAAGACCTTCTGGCCCCATCCAGAAGTTTGTGAAGCTCTTGCAAGTTCCCTTTTGCTGTTAAAATGAGTCCCAGCCCATTTGCCCTTTCCTGCAAAAGCTCTGGGCTTGATGCCACTAGAAAAAGGAGACAGTGAAAATAATACAGTGGGGAAGGGCTCTGGGTGGATGGGGCTGAGCAAGCAGCAGCCAGGAATGGGAGCACTGGGCAGACTCCAGCTGGTGCCTTGATCCAGCCGTGGGGGTTTGCACTGATAGATGGACATGGGCACGGCTTCTTCAAACTGCGGGACGCCGTTCTTTCACAGCCTCATTCTGCAGTGATGGAGCGGAGCCCCTGTCTGCCTTGCGTTCAGTCCAGGCTAGCTGTGTTTCCACTGGTGGATCTCAGCCCGAGTGGTCTCAAAGCAAAAGGCAAGGGTTACACTTTCCCACTCTCTGCCCCCTTCCACTCTTCAGCAGTCCCAGTGGGAAGGGTGGGGACGGAATGGGCCAGAGCAAGCAAACTGAAGGCAAGACAAGAAGAGAGAAGTCTCTGCAAAGGCAGCCATTTGCACAGTATTTCTGCAGGAGTAAATGCCAGAAGGTGAACCAGGGAAATAATGGGGGCAAAAAGTGACCCCAAATGAAGCCACCTTTCCCTCCAAGGAGAAAAGAGGCCAGTGTGTGAGGAAGGTGGAGGAGGTGTTGGGGTCATGGGGGATGTCCTGCTCCACTCTTCACTCACCTCATCCCAGTGCCTCAGACACTTGTCGTGATTCCCCTACGTCTGGGTTCAGGTACCCCTGGATTCCTCTCCCAGCCTTGCTATCAACCACAATCAGTCCAAACACAAAAGCTATTATTGATCTCCGAGGTTCTGCTCAATATCCCGATCTACCATGTAAGTGAGACACTCAAGACCTGAATGAGGTGCTATTTCCAATAGATCCTTTGCACTTTTGTGGCAGGGATGTCCCTGCCCTTTCAGTCCTGCAGCGCCTGGTTAATAATGGGGCCACTTAAGTGCCTATCAGGAGAGTTTGTAACTAATGTGCTAGTGATGCATCTGCTTTTTGTTATTCTCAGGCTCTCCACAGACACAATCAGACACAATTGGCCATTCTCAAGGCACATTTATCTTTTGAATATGAAGGCAAGAGACTCAATTATCTTTTTCAAAAGTAAGCTAAGATTCTGGTGAGCAAATTAGTTATTCTCCCCATTCTTCTTCAAAATGCCATCAGGAACCATCATAAGCAAATACTATCAGTCACTATCTGTTTTGCCCAGTCTGCCTGAGCTATCAGTAAGGATCCATGTAGGGAAATATGTTGTCTCCACTCCTCACCCAAGAAAAGTCTCTCCAAAGCTGGGGCATAATTTTTGTAGTTCAGACTCCAGGCTAGGTGCAATATAACTAGGGAGCTCAGTTTATGTGTGAACTTGAAGGAGATGGAAGGAGCAGAAACCCATAAATATCTATTACTGGTTGGAAATATAGGGCCCTCCCTGCTGCTTCCCCACCAACTCAAACAAACTTGGAAGCCACCCAGCCAACTGGATGGAAGAGAAACACGCCCTGTAGCAAGTTCCTGCTAGAAATTTGATCTTGGGCTCCTCCTTGTAGTCCAGAAGCACTGTCGCTAAGGCCACGTTGTCTTGGGTATCTCATTTTTCCAACCTGCGTGAACAAAAGTGTTTATTTAACACCATCTCTTCAGGGTTTCCTCAGCTCCCTAGTCTCCAGACCTGTCAGTTTACTTACAGCATCACCAACTGCAAACTGATTAGTCCAGTCCCCCTTCTCTTCTCCCCCATGGTTATCACTTTTATTAACAGCAAGGGAGTGATAATGGGGAAAGATGATCAAAGCTCCTGGTATTAATGCAGGGGATTAACGGTATTTATATTACTGATCAGTGCACTCTCAGTGTGGAGAGGGAACCGCCACAAATCAGCCTTTCCGACTGAGAGTTGCTGCAGTGCCACTACCTAAATAGCTGCTGGCTAATGAGTCCTTTGTGGGTGGCTGAGGGAACAGCTCGCTCGCTCGGCTACTTCCCTTGCAACCTAATGCACCCAGGCTTGCATCCAGAATGGCATGCAGCACCTGATCTTGGGTTTCAGACTGCTCTTGATGTTTTGGGGGCAACATCCACTGCTGAGATCAAGCCAGCTGGTGCTGAACAAGCAACTGAACTGATGTGCCCAGTTCACACTGGGATTGCATCATGTTATCACAGAGGGGGGGAAACACAACTTACATCCTGGTCTGGGACTTCGTGTGAGGTTCAGTGAGCATCACACTGAAGGGGGGGCAAGAAAAGACACCAAAAAAATCCATGCCAGGTTTTACATGTGGGACAGAAGGCTGAAGTCCTCTGCAGCCATCCAGGGAGAATAGATGTGTTTAAAGCCACAGGGTATTGTATATTGATTCCACTGAGATTCCCAGCAGCTGTTCAGCAGCAGGCAGAGATGTGGGGAGAGGAAGCAGGACAGGCTGACCTTGGTCAGTCAAGGTTGTTGGCCACCACCAGCAAGCCAAGGTGAAGTGGCTTCACCTGGCAGGGGCTGGAGACCAATGCAATGGGCAAAGAGCAAATGGAGAGTACAGGGATCAGGGGGATGGGTGAAAGATGCCTTTGGGGATGCAGAATTTCATTTTATGTGGAAGAATGAGGACACAAGGGATCTGCCCACTTCTCTTCTGCCTCCGCTCAGGAGTCTTTCAGGGGGTACATGGCCCCCATCCTCAGAAAGCCCACAGATAGATAGGCCCCACTGCAGCACCCCCTCCCAACCAGAAAGCAATGCATGGATGCTCAGAGATGACCTGAGGAACCAAGGCAACTCCTTTCCAAAAAATCCAGTCTGTGTAAACTGGCCACTCTTCAATACTGAGCCAAAGAAGTTCTTCCAAAGCTAGGGCGTTCTTATAAATAAATCTTTACAAAAGGCAGGAAAACAGATGTCTTCCCCACCAGCTTTGGGCAGCTTTTGGTGTCAGCCCAGCAAGGAAAGAGCAACCTGGGTTTGATTTGCAGGTTTGAATACTGCCATCTGAGCCATAAGGTATTTCCTCAGAACTATCTGGAGACTGGATGAGAGCTCTTCTTCGTAATTATTACTGTTAAGAAATAAGGATCTTAAACAATCATTTGTTTGCATATAATTTAGGGTCATTACTCCCTTCTTGGCCAGCTAGAATTATCTTTGACTATCTGCATTTCTTCCCCCCCTGTTGTGATTTCACCCCAGTCAGCAGCTAAGCACCACACAGCCGCTCACTCACTTCCCCCCCACCCCATGGGGGGATGGGGGAGAGAATCAGAAGGGAGAAGGTATAACTCATGGGTTGAGATAAGAACGGTTCAATAGAACAGAAAGGAAGAAACTAATAATGATAATAATAACAATAATAAAATGACAATAATAATAAAATGGCAATAATAAAAGGCTTGGAATATACAAAACAAGTGATACACAATGGAATTGCTCACCACTCGCTGAACAATGCCCAGTTAGTTTCTGAGCAGCAATCTGCACACACACACCCCCCAGCCAACTCCCCCCAGTTTATATACTGGTCATGACATCACATTCTATGGTATACCTCGTTGGCCAGTTTGGGTCAGCTGTCCTGGCTGTGTCCCCTCCCAACTTCTTGCGCCCCTCCAGCCTTCTTGCTGGCTGGGCAGGAGAAGCTGAAAAATCCTTGGCTTAGTCTAAACACTACTCAACAACAATTGAAAACATCAGTGTGTTATCAACATTATTCTCATACTGAATCCAAGACATAACACTATACCAGCTACTAGAAAGAAAATTAACTCTATCCCAGCCAAAACCAGGACACCCCCCTAGCCCCCTGTTGTTTATCACTCTCCGTCTCTCTATGCAGTGTAATAATGTCATAAGGGTTTATTTATATCATCATAATTGGTTGCTGTGGAGACGATCATTATGTCACAAGTATAGACCAGGGAGTTTTGGCTGAAGAATGAATTATAAAGGGGCCACGGAGGTGAGCCCTGCTGTTTTAGTGCACACTCCCATCCTCCCACTGACACCACGGACCATCTGCATCCAAACACGTCCAACTCCACCTGCAGATGTTGGTCTCACAAGTGGCCTTGTGTAAACACAAGCTGCCTTGCTCTGGCAAAAGCTCAGAGCAGAGTTTTTTATCCACATAACAGCACAGTGACAACTGAGGGGAGAGAAGACACAGTTGTGAAACGCAGGAAAAGTTTGGAGTCAGTTGTGGTAAGGCAGAGGGCAACAATGATGGTCCTAAGCCTCTTCCACCCCATCCACCCCTGTTCTTTAGCCTCTGCCCACACATATGCACGCTGAAAATCCCTCTGAAGGGGGGTGCAAAGCCCTGGGTGACCCATGGGGACTAATGAACACTTCACACAACCCCATTACTGTTACTCACTCATCAAAGCTGTTGTAGGTCATCTCACTGCCTCAGGCTTGTAACACAGCTCAACCAAGATCTACTTTTCTGGAGAAAACCTTTTGTCCCACAGGCTACTTGCAAGGTCATGACACCTAGTACGGTATAACAGCAGCCTGTCATAGAGGATGATGTGGACTTCTTATACACTCCATCTTCAGGATGTGTTTGTCAGCAGGTCATGGTCTTCTGGTGTCTTGTGTATAATCAGAAGGAGAAAGCAAGAGATGAAGGCAAGTGTTTTCTTTGTGTGCCTGCATCCATCCAAGGTCAGCAAAATCACTAACAAACTGCCCTCCTAGCCAGATCTGACTGAAGGTGAATGTAGAAGAGCTGATTGGCATTATTGGGCTCTGGATAAATGGAGCTGTTCGCCTTGGGATTGTGAGTTCAGAGGAAGGTCAGTTCACTGTTGACCACTATTCGTTAGCCTCTGGCAGTGATTCAACAACTTCTGTGAAATAAGGAGCCAGTCTTGGCTTGGGTCCCAGTGGAACAAGCGTCGGTGTTACTGCAGTTGCTGTCCTCACTGGACTTTTGGCTGGCTCCAGAGGGAAATAACGAAGCAATTCAGAGAGCCCATCCTCACGGCTTAGCACCTTTTCGGGAGATCACCCTGGAGTAACGCAGGGGGAGTTTCTGCTGGGTCTCCACGTAGGTAGGCACAGAAACAACTGCTGAGCTCCAGTTCTGGTTGATGGGTGAAGACCAGATGTCGACACCAAAGACTTAAAGCAACGAAAAGCTCAAACTAAAATGGGGGAGGTGGGAGAAAGCTCAAAATCTCCTGTGGAAGAAGTCAAGAGAAAGACAACCAAAATGACTGCAGAGCAGCTGACGCGTGAAGACAGGAGGTGGATGGTGAGGTCAGAGCCTCGTGTGAGGACCTGTCTCTGACCTGTGACTGTTGCCTACATTTGGTGTTGAAGGGCGAAGCAGACAAGCCTTTTCCCACCCTCCTAGCCCCCTTTGCCCCGTGCCCAAAGCAGGTGCAGGGTCTGCAGCAGTAGAGCTGCCTTATAACCCACTCCTCTGTGCTCCTGAATTACTGTGGCCACATGAGACCCTGGGGAGGGAGAGAGGGAGGGAAATACCAGCCAAATGAACTGTCCAGATGGCCTGTGGGTCTTAAATTGAACGTCCTGGAATATATTGAAATAAATGCAATAAACCAGGTCAGTATCACTTGTGTGAAATTCACTTATTGTTTTAAATCATCATTATCACCATCATAATTAAAATCAAGCAACAGCTTAAAGAAACTAATGAATATTTTTATACGTGAACTTATCACAGGAAGGGGGGGGACGGGACACACGTAAAGTGAAAATGTGCCTGTATTGCTAATAAATATTATTGGAGGGACTCCCAGCTTTTCACATTACCACAGTGTGATATGACAGCCTATAATGGATTACTCAACTGCCCGAAGCCATTGTAGGAATAAATCCCTTTTAATATTCATGTGCGGTCTTTGAGAAAATAGATGTAAGCAGTTAATACTTTTCTATAGACAAAACAATGCAGTTTATCAAAACAAAATGTGTGCTTGAAAACAAAAATTGCACAGCTCCTGGACTCATTCTTTCTTTGCAAATCAGAAAAAACAGGATTCCAAAAAAAGACAATTTGGGGCACGATGGAGCACAGAAAGGAAGATGGGGGAGGGACAGGATATTAGCAAGGGTTGGTAGAAGGGGGCGAAAGGTATAAGAAAATATAATGAGAATCTGTGGTTGTAAACAGGGCACTGAAGTAGGGTCTTGGGAGGAAGGTGTTGGTTGGCAGTGGGGCTGCTGGTTGCCTTATAAAGCACTGACTGGGACAGGAGGGAGTATATGGGTGGCAGAGGAAGATCAGGCACTTCCCAAGAATGAGGCACAGTGCTCTGTGAGGCGCAAGGATGCTAGGTGATGCTGGGGCTGAGCCGTGTTTATAGGAGTGTAAAGGATATAGTAAAAGAGGTGACCAGGAAAGCTTGTGCAGGGCCAGCTGAGGGTTGCTCCCTCCCAGCCCTCTGCTCCATCCTCCTGCTTTTCCTTTTGCAGCTGATCTATAAAATCTGCCAGGTTTTTATCTCTGGTTTGTTTGGGGTTTTCTTTCTCCCTTTACACAGTGGAACAAGGGAAGGAGCAGTGTAGAGGAGCCTTTGTGCCTTTTTGTGTGGTAGGGAGTGAGGGAAATGGAGGTTAACCCTTCCTGCTCCAGCTTTTTGTGGGCAGTTGATGCTTGGAGGGAAGACCAGAAAGCAAAACCCTCTCACGGACTGGGGGGAATGGCTGCAGCTTCTCAGAGGTGAGGGGGCAAAAATGAGAGACTTGATCCTACAGAACCAGATGCAGCTGAGATATGAATGCAGCTTTTACTTGGCTGCCATGATCTGTGGCTATAAATGGCTGTAGATGCATCTGAAACTGTGAGGGAGAGAGAGGCAGAAACTCTTCAGTTCCCCTCCTGCTGTGAGATCTAGGCAGCAAAGACAAGCTTAAACTGAAGCATCAAGAATAAATAAGGCCCCCCTGGGACTCCTGCTGCTTTGATATTCTGTGGCTGCCTCGTGGGCAAAAGAGTTGACTCACACATGCCTTCTGCTTGTCCATGTTCAGAGAGAGCCTGTGATGACACCCTTTGCCCCTGGCACAACCACAGCAAAGGCAGCTTGGGGTCTGTCTTGGATTGGGGCAAGCATGGTCCAGGCTGAAGGAGACACCATGTTCTTGAACCAAATTCAGCTCAAAATGTAGCCCAAGAGACCACCACTTCTCTGAACGCTGCAGGACTTGGCCAAAGTCATAAGCCTGCAAAGAGCCGCAGGGTGGACTTTCTTGCCAAGTGCCACTGGTTTCCATGGAGCTGCTTGGAGGAATTCGAGATGGCCATGTGTTGAACCAACCACAACACCCTGAGATGCTCCCATGCTTGAAAATACTTGGGGGAGGGGCACTATTTTTTAAGATATCCAGTTTTATAATAGTAATTCTGATCATCAAGATGGGAAAAAAAATCTATTAACTTACCATGTTAGCATGTCAGACCAATCCACTTAACTTGCTCAGATTTTATTCTCACGTCATTTTCATGGAAGAGTGGGGCTCCCCATCTGGGCAAAGCTTCAGCTGTGTAACCATCTACATTGCCAGCAGTGTTGGAAACATTCTGTAATTAGAAATATTCCAGGAACACTTGTACAGACAATGTTCTTCTACATCTCTTTATTAATTTATTGTAACAGAAAGCTTGTCGTTGTAAACACCAGGAGTGTCCCTTTAAATGCCAAATAGTTTTATAGGCTATACTGGGTGATATGAAAGTGGGCCAGTTTTATAGGTCATGTTCTTCTTTGAAATGGAATAGGTTCAGGAGACAACTGGGAACCAGAATGGGAAAAATTCCTCCCACCCACCTCCTTCCAGCAGAGGAGAGGTGTGTCTTGCATCGAAAGGGAAAGAAAAAGTTTCACCTTCTAATTGTTGTATTGAGTAGCTCATTGACTGCACTTTTTGTTCAATACCTTTTTACCAGTCGGATTGTCTAATCAAAGGCTTTTTCCTTCCTTGGTTTAGCTTTGCAGCCTCTAGCATTGATCCAAAATCAGAAACGAAAGAGGAAAACAGGCACTGGGAAAAGAGAACACAATTAACACCCAAGTAGCTTCATTTTTTGGGGTGCCTTTAAACATCTTGCACCTCTCAGTCTATTCTCCCATTCTTTTATTTTCCCTTTTGTGTTCAGGAGGTTTCTTTAAGGAAAGCCTTTATCAGCAGCTCAGGGAGAAGATTAAAGCACCCGTCACAGAGAAACAGGTTACTTTTTGTGTCCGAGTTCTTAATCCACTTTATTAAAATGTTCCAAATCTTCCTTCAAGAGAAGAGATCAGAAGGACATTTCCCTGTCACCCTTGGCATGCCTTCCTTCCGGATACTTGTGCTTCATTAGAGACTGAAAAAAACGAAGTCAAGGCAAGGAAAAGAAGAGAGAACAAGACTGCAGTGACTGGTTAATACGAGATGTGGAGCCTTCTACTTCATGGTCACTGGTACTGCTCTGGCCCCAGGCTGGAAGCAATTGAAAGCTTTTCCCATCTGAAAGACACTTGTGTGAATCGAGTCAGAGATCTCTGACTATTTTTACCTTTGAGGTTCAAAGAAGAGAGCTTTGCAGTGAGCAAAGCCAAACATCCATGCAGCCTGCTATCCCGTTGCTGATAGCAGCAAGGAAAGGGCACAGAAAGGGTGAGGGTATTGAGTCTGCTTTGCTGTATACTCTACCTGCTCCCACAGACCTCAGGCAAGGTGTTTTCCACCTGAAATAATGGATGTCTGCGGTTAATAAACCTTGATGGATTTTCTTCCATGACATTGTCTAATCTTTTTTTCTCCATGTCCATAATCCTTCTCTGCACTGACATGGCCCTTCCAGAGCAAGGCTGATGATCTCTAGGGCTGCCCAGTGAGTCAATTTTTGTGATGTTTAGCTTGAAGGCTTTCATATTATGACCCCTGGAAATGAAGTGTGTGATTCCTCTGGGCAGCCTTGGGAGATGTCTTTGGGGGAAACAAGCTTAGATCAGGTCTAAACCCCGTCTTGGATCTGCCACCAACTCCTCATCCCGAGATGCTTCATCCCAACCCTCCTTTCCCTTCCCCCTCAGGCTTCTCACATTGGATTTTCACAATCTGCCTGCCCTAATCCAGAGATATGGCCACAACATAGTGCAGGCAATCAGTGAGCTGCACTGTCTCTGATGGTGGAAAACTAAAGTAAGGATAGTACAGAAACTGCTCCAAGTAGCCATGATAGAGGTCTAATGAGGCAACTGCCATGATGGCTTTTCCATGTACCCAGTCTTGGATTTAAAAGGCCACGTGCTTTGCATAAGTAGCTGCTGTTTTGTAAAGCAAGTGTATATGATGCAGGCACTCCTCATGCTTCCTCAGGGTACAATTACTTTCTTATCTGTCTTGTACTGCTGTTTCTCTTCAGCTGAAGTAAGTTCTCCAGCGTGAGACTGTAGGGTTAATCTTTTGAATAGGGAAAGTCTAAAGAGGCTGGAGAAAAGCATGGGAGTCTAAGAGATCGAAGAGCAAGGAGGTGACATCTTGGCAGGCAGAGATGAAGTGTAAGGTGTTCCTGAAAGACGACCATAGCATTTCCCATCAGTGCTGACTCATAAAATGGCAGGTTCATTAAAGGTAAAATGCATGCAGACTACAGCTTGAGCAGTTTCCTACTCTGCAAAGCACCTATGCAATTGGCTTTTCCCCTGCATCTTGACTCTTCCGAGTCAAGAGTATCAAAGTAATTTTATTTTAAAATGTGTCATCCCATTAATAAAACCACAGTTGAAGGCTACATTTTATTTATTATTCAAATTACAGTAGCTCTTCAAGGCCTTGGCTGCAGTGCAGCTCTGCTTAGCTAGAGACCATCTATCCACAACTTAAGAGGCAAATCCCTTCTGCTCCCCACCCCAGAGACTGCCACATCACTGGGGGAGATTTCCAAAGGGCTGCAAAGGTCTAAGTGTGGGACCCTGTTGATTTCCCTGCACTCCTGCCTGCCTTCAACACCTCTTCGGAAAATCTTCTTTCCAGTGGAGCTGACTGGCAAACACTGCAAGAAAGGGAGCCCAGAGCTAAGATCACTTGCAACAGACTCCAGCCACTCAGTGTCACTGCTGTGCCTTAATCACAAATCATCCGTTTTCTGCTTTTATACCAGGCATACTACCGCGTTTTGTATCTGCTGACACTCCTGTTCCAGGTACAGTACTGTACAGCAGTCTAGCCTGCGGCTATCTTGGTGTCCCATGTTTATCTAGTCTCTCCTGATGGCCTCCACAGCATATTTGCTCTATTTTCAAAGCCTGTTTTTGAGCCGCTTTGAATTCCCTTTGTGCTTAGAGATCCGCCTCGCTCTTCGAGCTCATGCACCCTCACCAGCAAGATTTTTAAAGCAAGGCCGTAGCTGGAAGTTGTCATTGATACGTGATGCAGAACAAAATCCAGCTCGCTCGAATGCAGCTAGATTGGCTCAGCGGGGCTGACAATAGATGAACTGGGTCTTATCAGCGAAGGAAGCAGATACAACACAGGAGCAGCATGCAGGGAGTAGATAGGAGCTCTGTGAAAGCGGACAGCCTGGCTGGTGATAGTGTGTGTGTGTTGGGGGGGGGGGGTATTTTTTTTTTCCTGGCTGTTTTTGAGGCTGTTGTTTTAAAGCTGGCACCTTTCTGACCGCAGCCACTGCATTAATGGGGAAAAGAAGTAAAAGTGACAGACAACCCGACAGAGGAGCGCTGTGACGAAAGGTCTCAGCTGGGTGTGTTTGTCCGAATGAGCCACTGCCTCCCCTGGCGATTTATCCCTTGCTCCAAATGCATTTGCTGGATTTAATGACAAGTTGGTGGTATTTCTGCAATTAATCCTATCAAAGGGAGGTGATTTTGCACAGACCTGGTCCCGTATTTCCCATCCTGTGTTTTTGTTTATGAGGAGAGGGGCTGCCAGCTGTCTCCCAAGTCCGGGCACTACAGTTCATGGCAGTAACAGTGGGTTATTAACCAGGTGTCTTCTCCTGACATCTGAAACCAGCACAGCTAAAAAATACAACCTCAGATTGTCCTAACAAGCAATCTCCAAACTGTAAATATGCAACACTGAGAGAAAGTATTTCTTTGCCCGTGAAACACTTTAATGAGTGGATGGCTCAGCAAATCTTTTATGCAGCTGCTTTCCCCACTGCAGATACTGAGATTTACAGTAGGAAGAGAGGGCAGAAATAAGCAACTGGGGGAGTGCAGTCCCTGTGTGGTTGGGTTCCACCTCATACTCTTGTTTGGCTGATCTGATCCTTCTTTAACTCTCCTTTCCTTGGATAAACCATTAACAGTCCCATTCACTGGGGACTTGGAGCCAGGAACAGAAGTAGGCCCCAGTGCCAGAAATCATGACCTGACTAAGACAAGAAGGAACAAACCATCCTTCCAATGGGTGTACTGATGACATACATATACCTAAAGCTTTGAAATATCAAAGGCTCTTTGAATACTGATGGCCTCTTTTGGAGAGAGAGAAGCAAAGGAGAGAGTCAATGGAGATGATGCACTTTTGCAATTCTGAGAAGCTTTTCCATATTCCCTTCCAACAGATAGGTTCTTAAGCTCTTTATCCTTCTGTCCAATTAAATGACATTTCTGATTAATACTAGTCCCAAAACCAAAGTCACAACACCTGGAGGAAAGGGATCCAAAAGAAACAATCTTTCTTCCTTACAGCGGTGGACTAAGAGGCAGAAGAATAAGCCCAACATGCATTTTCCAGAAGGCCCTTCCTAATGATCATAACCTCCAACAGCAAAGTCTCTTCACAAAACACAATCCTTAGAAATGCTATTAATAGCAAAAAAAACCAAAACCCAACACCAAAAGAAATTCTAGAAAACACTGCATTCTCAACTGATTTACAAGCCCTCTGAGCTGGTCCTTGAGCCATTCTTCCTGTCATGATGAAATTTTCACTCCCTTTGGACCTGAGCTCCCAGCTGGAGGAGAAAGCTCACGCCCCAACTTGCCTGTTGGCAGCAATGTACTCATCTGGGGAATCTGCTGTATCAGTGACAGTGCAGAGCAATTTTTGTTCTGACACTGCATCAGATTTTGAGCAATTTAACAGTCATAAACCCAATAATACTCATCTTCTGACTTTGAAAAAAACCCAAAATATCTCCAAAAACTGTTGCTGTTACCGCACCTTGGTGTTGCAGACTGAGCCATTCGGTCTGTTAGTCGCTGGCAAAAGGTTTATCCAACATCATCTTCAAAGGCACTTTCTGATTCATGCTTGTTTGCAAAGGCTCTGAAGAGAGACCAGCCGGACACGGAAACTTGAAGAAAGCTCCTAAAGGAATGTGAAGGTCTTGCTGTTGAGGACACACAGATGAAAACATCAGCAGAATACATAAGATGCCTTGCACTTTCCTTATTTATCCAAAAAGCTATTTTTGTTTATTAAAACCTAGTTACTAGCTGCATCTCGCCAATAACCTGGAGTGCTTGCTTGGTTAATTTAAGCAAGCAGAGCTTTGACGAAGTAATTTTACCATCCTCGGGGATCTGCCAGCTTATGCCGGTCTTCACTATTTCAGATGAAATTGAGTTAATTTTCACTGAAATTGCTTCTTAGCATACAAACACATTCCCCATCATTGCAAGCTTATGCCTCTGCAGCTCTATTATTCTTTAATTTACACACCCCGGCAGCGAGGGATTAATGCCTGAGACATACAAAAGGCTACAGTGTGGAGAGGAGAAGGGAAGGAGAGAGAGAGAGTGGAGCTCTGCAGGGAATAGGTAATGGTGTTTCAGTTTTATAGTCAAAACATTTAAAGTTTGGCATTAATACGGAGTCAACTCTTGTTGTCCTTTCACTCTGGAAATGCATCATCTAAAGTCTCAAGACAGAAAACATCTCAGCTGCTCAGTCAGGCCAGAGATGATGGCAGGCCCCTGTAGGATTGCCAGGTTGAGAGGGCAATCACCGGGATATTACAAACTGCTCCACATCAGGAACTGATTGCAGGGGGTCAAGGCGGAGTGGAGCAGAACTGCACAGGAAGGCCAGATTTTGCCTTTGCATCTTCCATGATGATCTTGCTTCAAACAGGAGTTTCCCTGGGAAAATGCTGCTGCCAGGGCACTGAGGATGCCTTCAAATACCCAGAAATTAAAATACTGGGTTCTCATAAGCATTCAGACAAAAATATAACTAGTGCCAAAGCACCTGCAAATGGGTGGAAAAGGGGGATTGCACTCTCTGGCTTTTCCAGAGAGAACAGGCAGAACTGCCAGGTTCAGCAGTCCCTGTAATGTCTCTAGTGAGATTTCAGGGTAGCAGCATTTTAAGCCAGTCCCTGCTGATGATTGATCAGAATAGTAATTATGCTTTTTTTATGTTATCACTTCAGTTTTCCTCCCTTAATTAAACAGCCAACCATTTCCTCTTTTATTGTGTACACCTCTGAGGTATATACAGGTTATCAGATAAAATATGGCAATCCACTATCCTGTGTTGGTATGCAAGTAGCAATGCCATAATGAGATGTTCAAATTCCTTACCTTCCTTTGAAGGCCTGCCCTTCCTTCCTCTTCCCTGACTACTACCAGTGCCGCACCAGGGCCACAGCACATACCAAGATCCCACACCACTGCCCATGCAGCCTACTTGCACACAAACATGTTAATGCTTTCTCCTTGCTACCCTCTGCTCATGAGAGGCTCTATCAGCCTGCATTACTATTCTGCCTTCAAATCTTTTCTTGTTTCCTTCTTCACTACAAAGCCTACCAAATCTGGACACCACAAGGAAGTTGCTGATGTGCTGGACCCTTGCATCTTACACTAATTTGTCTCATTGTTGTCCAACATCCAGGTGATCTTCCTGGCTTTTTAATAGATGGTGAGCTCTTTGGGGTAAGGGCAATCTTGTGCCTTTGGCTTGAGCACCCTGTCATCACAGGTGCATGCCGTGAAGTGTACAAATTTAACAGCAAAAAAAGAAAGCTCTTGGGCTTCAAAGCAGAGCAACTGTACAAAATATGTTCTTGTATTTGGAATATATATCTTGTGATACACAGGAGACCAGACAAGGCAGGTTCCTTCCAGGCAAGAACTCTTTGTATCTTCAGCCTGAGAGATAATCAAGTGGGATTTTTTTTTTTGCTATAGCCTATAACAGACCTCCTGACACCCATAGCACACCAGTTTGCCTTTCAGGGATCCCCAGGGATCATTTTACCCTTCTGCCAATGTCCCAGATGTTTGGCTTTGAGGCCAGTGGAAGGAATATTGCTTTTCTCCCCAGTTTGTGGGCAACACTGGCCCCTTTCTACCACCAGAATGACTACGCTTGAATCTCCCTAACACATTAAGTTTCTTTTATTTGATAACGTTCCCTCCTGAGGGCTGTCATTGGTAGCTGTGGATAGTATAGCAGTGGAGAAGAAGGTCCTCAATATGATTCATGTTGAAGAACATGAAAGGAACTCTGGTTGCCTCCAGAAATAACCTCACCATTTTGCAGGGTGAGCATCAGCTCTGCTGCACAGCTTGGAAATCCCAGCCTCTGGAGCAAGTCCTTGTTGAATGCAGGAGGACGTCATGGCGAGAAAGGAGATGTTACTGCTTTGCACTAAAGAGAGACTCTCGAGAAACTCCCGTGTGGTCAGAGCAAGAAAAAAATCTGAGAACAAGAGAAACACCCTCCCCATTTGCAGAAGAGGGAAGGGCAGAAAAAGCAGGAGAAAAACATTAACTCACTGAGGTGAGTAGTAAATACTGAAAAGCACTGGGCACTTTCAGCCACCTGCAGTTGGGGTCCAACTTCTATCAGCTGGTAGAAATTCCCTCTGTTGGATCTGCATGACCATCTCCTGAAAACTGCTGAAAATCAGCCTAAAAACTTATATTAAACCAGTGGTCTAGTAGGGCAGGGATGGTACTGGCAACACCACACAGCAAGGATGAGTGGGACCAGTGGCTCAGGCAGGTATACTTTGTCCTCCCTCTGCCATCCAGGAGCAACTTCTGCCATTTTCCCAGAAAAGTTTTCAGAAATCAACTCCTCTCAGCTTAAATGACTTTTAGCCTCATGCATTTTTATACACTCTCTGCAAGAACAAGAAGGATATTTACATTTTTTAATAAGCCTGACAGTTTGAAAGTAATTGGGGATTTATAATGGGTTTGTTTAGGTCTTTTTGTCCACTTGAATTCCAACTGCTAGTCTTAGGCCTAACAAGCAATATTATCTCTACGGTGATGAGGGAACCTCAACAGGAGGCCCTGAAGCCAAAGAGGAAAGCACTGGCGTGTTTTGTTTTGTTATGGGTTTTTTTTCCTTTGAACCTGCATTTTAAAGTAAAAACAGCATAACAAAATTTAAAGCAAGAGCAAAATTCCTCCAGCCATTCAGTGCTCATAACTCTGGCTTCTTCTGCTGGTTCTCCCAGGGGCACATAAGCCAGTGTCTGATCTCTATCAAGGTGTTCTTTTCTTCCTGGCAAAGATTTGCATTTATTTGTTCTGTTAGGGTTCTAAAATGATCTTAACCCTGATTTTTCTTTGGGGGGAATCAGATGTTTGGTGGTAAGGATGGAATTAACCTGCAAGACTCAAGGTCTGGGATCATATTCCTGCAGCTGAATCTCAAGGACTCAGTTTTGCTTATTCCTGAAATGAAAAGACAGCTGTACCCAGCGGAAGAGAGAAAGGAGTGAAAGCTGAGAAGGGATCTGATTCAGTTGTGATAATGGGGTTTTCAGCGAGAACTGCTATCAAAAACAGAGACTCCTGGGAGTCTCTTTGGCTTCCTTGACATTGCTGAGGGACACTACTGAGACTGCAGTGCTCATTTGTCCCAGGCTCCTCTAGACAAGGGCTGCTGACATATTACAGGTGATATGCTCTAAGCCTAACTTTCAAATTGGGTCCTTGCTTCTTTGTGCCTCAGCTCCTCACCTTCTTAAGAGAAGAAAAAGCAGTCCCTGTCTTCTGCAAGAGTAAGGATATAAATGCAACAGAGATCAGCAGGGCTTAGTGTTGAAGTAGGAAGTGTCCACCAAACCCCACAAAAAACAATGATAATGAGGAAAAAAAAGCCCACAGGACTAGTACTGACACTGCTCATCAGCAGACATCAGGATACGGGTTCATTTCAGCATAAGCGAGCACCAAGCAGTGGTGCCCTGGGACATACCTGACTTTGTCAAGGGCAGAGCCTCTCAGTTCACGTCTTCTCCTCCCTGTGCCTCAGACCTCCATGGCATGCAGGGCATACCAGCAAATCGCTTCCCATGCCCCACGTTGCTATTCTTTTCTCAGAGCAGCTAAAGCTGTGGAAAGAATGACCTTCACAAACAAAGCAGAGAGGAGCGGAGATGTTGCCGTTTGCCATCGCTCTTGCTTGCTCTTGACTGTGTGCTTTGGGTTGAAACCCATGCAAGATACACAACCAAGGAGTAGCTTTCTCCAGTGGGTCTCAGGCGTGGGACTGTGCAGCCTTATTTCCTTCCCCTGTGGAATGAAACAATGCCTGTTCCTAGTGTTTCCTAGCTCCCACAGCCCCAGGAGGGGCTTCTCCAGCCCCCTCACAGCAGAGAGCCGTAGGAGCCATTCCTTGCCCTGGTATCAAGGCCTGGCTCCCACGGCAGCTGCCTGCTCCTTGCTGTACCTTCCCAGCACACGCATCAAGTGTATGGAATGATGCACAGGTCTCAGCACCCTGTGGAGGGCAGCAGGCAGGGAGGGGGCTGCGGGCAGGGAGCGACGACTGGTGGGACACATGAAGGGAGGGGTGAAAGAAAAGTCAAAGACAGGGAGAGGATATAAAGAGAGATGGGATGGGAATGGGAGAAAGGCAGCAGGGGGGAGAGGGGAAAGTGGGAAATGAATTGAAATGAGTTAGAAAATTCCAGGCAGACGAGCTTGAGCATTCAGCAGCTGAGATGTGGGGCTTCATTAGTACAGACCGACAGAAGATAGAGACATTAAGGAAGGAAATGTGTGACTCACAGGGGAAAATGGGAAAAACAACACACACCATAGCAGCTGCTTCGTTTACTTCAATTAAAGAACAGCTCAAAGGGTATGTTAAGGGGAAAGGAGGGGGAAGCAAACAAAGGCACAAACAACAAAAAAAAAACCCCAACCAGATGAAGCAACTGTTACCCTCAAGCACCTAAATGAACTGACTCAGGCATTTGAACACAGAGCCAGCGTTCCTCACCCTGTGCGTCCAAACAGGGGCTGAGCTGTTTGCTGGGCAGAGCCAGGCTGCGGCAGGAGCTGCCAGCTAGGGGCTGCGGTGCTGCCCAAGGACCATGGAGCTGGGCATGGGGCAGCCAGCCCTCACGAAAATACTGTCCCGGCTATCAGGTGGGGAAGGGGAAGGCAGCTTCCTCTAGCATAGCTGTGTGGCACCTTGGGAATGGGTAAGCAGAGCATCCCACTACACCTAAATCACCAGCCGCGGTGTGTCTGAGCAAGGAAGGGAGGATGGCAGCGGTGGGTGCGTTAATCACAGCCATGACTCACAGCAGAGCTGTGCTGGCCAAAGCGAAGCACGTTGAACTTGGCTCCAGGGTGGTGGGGGACACTGCTGGAGCCTCTCCATCCTCTCAGTGCCACCCAGAGTGATCTCAGCTCACCTGCCCCAGGCTTTGCTGCCAGCATCAGCCAGAGCCAGGCAGCTTCTCGCAGCCACCTCATCAGCCACCATGCTTGGCTGGGATGCAGATGCTTCCCTTACCTCTGCCTGCGGCGTACAAGGATGCAAAGAGCTCACTGAGATTGGCTTGTGCCGCTTTCCCAGAAAAAAAGGTTGACATTAATTCCAGCCAGAGACTTTAGTTATTTCAGCCACACTGGACACACTGGTGGGAATGTCCTGGCACTGGGCAAAGAGGAGAATAAGCAAGGTGACTCTCGTCACTTCCTTCCTCCACCAATTGCCAACCCTAATTTCTCAGATGTTGTGAGCACTGAGAGGTGTTACAGTAAAAATTTCATGGATTCCAGTGAAGCTTGTTCTCAGCTTTCAGGTGTTAAATGTTGGAAGTGAAGAATGGAATGGACCTGGAAGAGCAAAACTGAGACACAGGAGAAGGAAGGGACGGAAGAAACTTCCACTTCTCTAGGTGTTTCCTCCTTGCAGCTTCCACCAAGACAAAAATGTGTTAGGAATTTATAGGGGAAGAAAGTTTTCTGTTTAGAGTTCTAACTGCCATAGATCTCTGCTTTCTTTACTGGTTCCCTCACATAAGAGGTTTATCGCTTTGCTCCAGCTGTGACACCAGCCTGCAAGGGTTAGTTGCTTTGCTTGGTTGACTGAAGCCTCAAATCTGGAGGCTACTGGGTCAATCCCAACTCATGGCCTTCCCAGATGATCAAGACAGACAACTTCACAATGTCAGAAAAGGTCTGCTTTCATTTTTGGTTGGGGAAAATCTTTGTTCAGATTTTATCCATCCCTCCTTATCTTTGTGGATGCTTCCCAATTCCTGGATACAGCAAATCCATGACCCTTGGCTGACTCATTCCCTATACGAGCGTAGCTGTGGATTTCATGACAAAGTCCCATGGTCTCAGGATAATTACCTGCCCAAAGTCTCAGATGGAGCGCCTAGATACAAGCAAACTCCCAAACTCCTGACATTTATCACTCTAAAAAGCAGCCAGCAGAAAAGCGGCCCCTATCAGATAAGAGGTGTCAGTCAAGATTTCAATGTAGTTGGCTGCAGCTTGAAAAGGACACATCACGGTATATCTGCAGAATGAAGCGTGGCGAATGTTAAATCTCCCCAGCATGGGAATTAGCACAATGGATCCCATCTCCATACGTGATAATGGGAAACTCATAATTCTCTTATGTGAACTTTAATGCCAAAAAGTTGCCACAGAGAACCACAGAGGACACAAGGGCTTTTTCTTCAAAGCTTCTGAGATAGGCAGCATTAAACGTGTTTGCTTTGAGCTGACTGTGTGTTAAGCTTCCTCTGTCCCTTCATCTCTCCCCAATCAAGCTGTGTCTCAGTCAGCACCCAGTTGTTAAATTCTGGATGGATTAAAGAGCATGAGAAAGGGCTTTTTTTAGGAAAGTGATGTTTATCCATCACTCATCTGGGGGAGTGTTAAACTTCAGATCTTCTGCTTCTCTAATGATTGTTGCATGGCTGTGCATTCAGAGTCTTTGCTTTGCACGGTAGTGGGGATGTTTGATCTAAAGGCTTCTCTTTGCCCAAGATTAAATCTGAATTTGGATCATCCTTTGGGGTCTAATTGCATAGGATTTTAGTGGCAGTGCAGCAGGGGCACAGACTGTATCGGCAGGAAGAAGAGGACAGGAATTCCCCAAATGACCTGACAGAGCCCAGGAGAATTCAGTAACATTTTAGTCGGAGGAGAAAATGAAGTTCAAAGACAGAAAAAACAGCTTTCCTTGTTCAGTGTTAAAAAAGAAATAAGAGGGAGGAAAATCTCTCTAATTAAATTCCTAGAATTTGTGCAGGCTTCCAACTAATGCCAACTTAGAAAAAGCATTGACCGGTTTCAGCCCCTCTCTGATGGAGACGTGGGTGGACAGGGATCAGACCGACAGTAAGTTCCTCAAAACTGCAAAGTTTCGACACTGCATTAGGCATAATTACACCTGTCAAAGATGACATACTCCTGGAAATTTTCTGTTGCAGAGCTAATGGCAGAGGGACTCCTGCAAAACCCTCCACATAATTTCTGGATGCCTCAGGCCTTCAGAAACTATCTTGACAAGCAGATGATGTCTTGCTGTGCAATGGGAGGCTCTGGTTTAACTACAGGTAGTGTTGGACCAAACAGTTTGAAGCACCTTTGCTTTTCTTGATCTGGAAAAGTTCACTTTTTGCATTTTGGGAGTGTCACCACTTAAAGAGATACAAGAAATATGTCATAAAATGACCACCTGCCAGTTAGCTCTTCTGGTCTGTCACCTCCAGTAAAGGGCAAACACTTCAACACAGCAAGGAAACACATGATGACACTGGGCTGCCTGGTAAGACGACACCTGGTTCCCCCCCTTCTCAACCATTCAAATGACTTCTACAAAAAAATAGAAGATGTTTTCCCCCCAAAAAGTATCCCTGTATGGGACCCAAGTACAGCACTGGTGGTAGCCAAGAAATACATGCCATAGCTGCAATATCACTCCCTGGTTCAACTTCTTGCCAGCCCAGCAGCGTAAAGACGACACGAAGCTCCCCCAAGAACAGCAGCTTTCCTCCCCACAAAAGAAAGCTTAACCAGATTAAGGCTAAGTAGGAAGGAAAGGCCTGTGCCAGAGCAGGACAGGAACCACGGGGCTTGCTACAGCTTCTCCTCACCTCTTATCCTAGTAGATCCCAGTGCCCGCCCTGCCCAGGTGGATCTGGAAAACTGTCTTAGAGATCCTAGACAAAGATAGACTATTCCATGTACATATTACCATGAGGCAGAGCTAACACCCACAGGTATGTCACCATTGCATCAGAGCCTTCTAACCACACTGCAGATGAGGCTTTTTTTCCTGCCCAGCGGCACTTCTTTCAATGCCACACCACCACACGCTTCCAGCTCCAACTTCACATGTCCTGGGGAGCAGGAGGCTTGGCACTCAGTGCCAAAGAATGAAATGTTGAAATCCTTATCCAGCGGAGATTAAATTAAGGGAGAAGGGATGGAACATGCCATACAAAGGGAGCCTTAGACAAATGCTCATTGTCTTTACTGGGAGCTGGGTCTGAATAAGAAGAAGTTCAGGATTTGGCAGACTGTGTGTAAAACGTTGCAGAATGACTGCTATGTGCATGCAGCTAGTTTTCATCCATAATATATATAGGAGCATACCATATGTTTAAAGCATCAGGCAATCAGGCCAATCTTGGATTGTATTATAAAGCTTTCCTACAGTGTTGCATTTGTTCTAAACAGATGCATTTCTCCTTGCCCCCCTCCTCCCCTCCAGCTTGCCAGCCTGCCAACACTCACTTATAAGGAAACCAGGTGTCCATCTTTAAAAAAAGAAATAAATCAGTATCCAAAGGAATCTGTCCATGAAGAAAGTAAGTGCCCATCTCCGCTATTTTTGTTTCAAACAGGAAATATGTTGCCAAACAAACTAACAAACGGACAAACAAGAACCAAAACAAGAAAAAGGCAGACATAAAAACTCATAGGAATTAGGTTCTGAATTCTGCAAAGCCAAATGCTAATCGCACCAGTCCTCAAATGTACAGAACAGATGAATTCAAGAACAGAAAGTGCGCCAATGATAGCAGATATGGTCTGGATAAAACATGTCCTGCATTGGTTATGAGAAGGGCTGGATGCTCTTGTCTTTAAAGTGTATGGTTTGATTATATATTAATTCAGCAGCAGCATCACAGATTTCAGGGGCTCATCTCTGCTCATGGTGCTCTGCATATACAGTTGGAAAAGAACCACCATCTGATTTGTCTTGTTGCTGCTCTCTGCTGTCTCTGTTACCCTGCTAGGGAGCTTTTGGCAGACCCCTCCATGGATCAGGAGCTCTGCTGGGCCCTGGCTCAGCCCCAGTGGGTGCTGGTGCCCCACCAGTATGAGTGTCTCTGCTGGCTGGGAGGAGATCCCAGCATCTCCCAGCATGCTAGGTGTTGGCAGCAGCTGGGCAGGGATGTGGAGGAAACCCAAGGCCAATGTGCCTTGCACACATCACTCGCAAGTGAGCAAGAGTAGCTATGTCCTCCTGCAATGCTTCAAGAAACATTGCCTCCATCAGTCCCCGAGGGAACGGCAAAACCACCTTGCAGGCAAAAGCCAACAGGCTCAGTAGCAGAGCAGCTGGGAAACACTCACAGCTGGCTCCCTGTCCTTTACATGGAGTTCCCTCCACTCGTGCGAGCTCTTAAGGCCATGTTTTATATCCTAATTAAACTGAAAGAAAAGAAATTGGATAACAGTCTAAAAGATTTGCAAGCTACATCTATTTCACAAAATGACTCATGTTCCCACTAGTGTAGCTCATCAGGTCCAGCACATGCTCTAATGTGTGGGACTAATAGATTTGTAACAGTGATATCTAATATGAGTCTGTTCCGGTTACATACTTATCATGGGTCCTCGCAGGCTTTCCATCAAAGCTGCTGAATGAAAGCACTTTTTATTAAAGAAAGAGGAAAAAAACCCTCTTTACCCATAAATCGCTCAGCACATTAGCCCCCAAAACAATTCACTGAGGCAAGGTCATATTTCCCTTACATTAATTTAGATCCTTGGAAAGTTCAATGAGATGAGAAGACAAGACAAAACACAAGAGGCTGTTTCTTCGGCTGCCATGAATCAGCGTTGCTTCCCATCAGCTGAGAATCCAACCATATATCTAGAGGGAGTTATAGGAAATATAGAACAATTTCTTTACAGTCTTGGGGCCTGGTAATGATGATCCATATGTTGCCTTATTACTTGAGAAGGAAGGGAGCGACTACAAGGACAGATGACACTTGGCAGGTGAGAAAGGCTTTTACAGCCCCATGGGAAAAGTCCTATTGATTCCAGCAGGCTCGAGTTTGTCCCATGTGTTGGGGGTCACCACGATTAAGTGGAGGGGAAAATATTTTGTTGCTTTGTTTTGTTTCCAGGCAGTATTTCAGTGGGACAAGTCCTGATGCCAGTCACAGGCAGGAGTAGGATGTGACAAATCATGTCACAGAGGGACAGGCTTAAGTGAAATATAGTCATGATGATGATTCTCTGCCTCTCAGTTATCTCCCATCCACTGCTCCAAACAGCAAGGAAAGGTGCCAGCTCTGAACCCTGTACTGTGTGCTGTCCCTTTGATACCACAGCTCTCTCCTTCATGTTTACACCCTTCAGATATTTTTAGGCTTTTTTTTCCACACACAGAAGTACGTGTTGTCATCTTGTAGCCTCGTTTAGCAGTTTGAGGCTTCCCACATAAATCATTTTTTCCAAACGTCTGATCATTTAGCGATCAGAAGGCAGAAGGGGTGTGTCTCGTCACTCTTCTTTTAGCTTCCTCCTAGGTCTCATTATCTGGTCACGTTGTGGTGGCCGGGACAAATCAGAACCACATAGGGAAGGGCTGTTTCCTTCCCATGGCATAATTTGTCTCCACAGAGGCAGACGATTTTATTTGCAGTAATATACTATTTCAGGCTGATCTCCAATTTGTCATCTACTGGCATCTCAAGGACCCTTTCTGTACCTTACCTGGAACTGGTGTAAAATAGCTTGTCAAAACTGTTAATTTCTGATATAGTTGGAGGGGGAGGGTCTTCCTTGAAAACACCTTATGGTTTAGGATGAATGCTTTTTGGTGGAGGGAGCTTGATTTTTTTAATTATTTTTACCATAAAAGCCAATCTTCTTCCCAGGGAAATAATGTTTTAATCTGCTTCACGTTGAGACCTTCTGAATGTCTTCTTTTTGTGAGTCGTCTCAACTATTTTGGATAGCGTTCTTGCCATACACATATTTGGCAGGTTTAACAGCAAGCAAATATCAAATTACAGTAACGGATTTGTGGGCATGGTCTTGTCCAACTAGACAGACAGCTAAGCACTATGAAGTGTTCTGTCAAATAGTTATTCCCATAAAATTTCATTCCCCATAGCGGTCATGTTATCCAGATCAAA
This sequence comes from Haliaeetus leucocephalus, assembly GCF_000737465.1. Classification (NCBI taxonomy): domain Eukaryota; kingdom Metazoa; phylum Chordata; class Aves; order Accipitriformes; family Accipitridae; genus Haliaeetus; species Haliaeetus leucocephalus. The sequence goes on from NW_010972438.1 coordinate 12,821,918, forward strand.
TCCTTGGCCTTTTCTTAAAAATTTCTGAGAACATCCTTGTTTTTCTCCCCTCAGGCAGCATTAAAACAAACCACCCCAGATCATGAAATAGAAATGCATTCAACCCGGGAAGAAAAAGCTGTTTCAGGCCAAATCCAATTATATCCATGTTTGTAACTTCATTCCAGAAAACCTTTGGAGCCAAATAGGTCCATGTTAGCCATTATGGGGTGTTCTTAGCAAAAAACCTCCTATTGCCCTAGTCACTCCTTCCCGTCCCACCCTTGCAATGAACTCCAACAACTGGCAGATCCGAGCTGGTTGTTGCCATGAAGGTGAGAAGTTGGGTGGTTGGGAGCAGCATGACAATTACCCGAGGCTTGACGAGATCTCCCTGCTTTGCCCACCTCTGACCCCCAGCGCTTCCCAGCACAAGGAGCGGCTCCCAGGGCAGTGGCTTTGCAACCAGGACCCGACCGTGGGTTAGCGCTTCGCTCTTCATCAGGTATTAAGCCCGTCACTATACATGACAGGTCTTGCCGCTGTGAAATGCAATTCTGCCTCTTTACGGGCTCCGTGGGTTACGGAGGGTGGTGGGTAACCATAGAAACGATGTTGTAAAACAGCATGGGAGTTGACGTGTAATAAAGCGCTACCGCCGTGCAACACCTGAACAGAGCCTTTCAGGAGGAGTCATTATGGATGCACTTGTAACGGGTTTGAGCAGGGATGTCCTGTGCAGAAAGTCAAGCGCGGGCTGGAGGGCAGAGTTAGCATGGGAAGGCAGGTACCAACCATTGATGCAATTTAAAGTCCTTAAACTAAAGCCCAGAAACCCACTATATTTACACTGTTTTTCATTCAGCTTCTGAAAAGAACAGGTGATGCTGAGCTCTGCTCCCTGTCCCTGCACAGCTTTGGGCCTGTATTCACTGAAATCTCCTACAAGCATGCATAAGACCCTGCAAGCCTAGTCAGAATTTTCTGGAGGAAATCCTGTGTCTTCTTGCCTTGTTCCAAAGACCGGTTCATGTATGGAGAACACCCTTCTAATTACACAGAAGTACTGAAATATCAGATATTCTAGAAATAGTGGTATTCAGTAACCTACAGTAACCTGCAGAAGCAGGTTCACAGATCAACATCATAAAAATATCAGCTTCTATTCTTTCAAACCGAAGTTGAATGCCAGTGGTGCTCAAACAGACATGCCACACCAAGGAGCTTTAGGTTTTAACATTGAGCTTCCTGACTGCTTCTTTCAAGACATTCCCATGAATCTCAGTATACTGTGGGGACTGTAGAAGGTATAACTATAAAAGCCATGGCTTCAGGAGGAGAAGAAGAGCAGATGCTCTTCCTCCACCTTCATTATTCATCTGCACTGGGGACAGTCACCATCTGGACCTGAGATTTCAGGCCAGCGTTATTCCTTCTCTTGCCATATCTACACCTTCAGTGGTAGAAAACAGTCATGCAAGTGCAGCATGGTCCTGCGCTGACACTGGTTTCTGTCTGTCAATTCTCCTACACACAGGACATGATAATAAATCATACACAGAGCACGCTGATCGATTCTGGCCGAGCAGTATGTTAGTCTCCAGGGCCAACAAACCAGCACTTAAATAAAGTTTCCTTGCTCGATGTGCTATGCTGCAATAAAAAAATTTCCTCTGCATCCCAGGCAGGTCATTTAGCCTCCTGTGCAAGGAGAATGTCAAAAAGATACACATGTAGGCATTAGGAAATGCTCCCACCTGATGTTCTCAAAGTGAGCTCTTCAACAGCTCAACGTTCCCCCTGTAGTTCTCCTAATAATTAATGGAAAATAGAGTCCTCGGGGAAAATTGTCACTGGGTAATTAATAAAAAATGAAAATGAGAGAGCAAGAAGAAAGAACAGAGATGTTGCAGAAAGCCTGCAAATTGAAAGAGGCGGACTTACAGTTGTGATTTCCTTCCCAGTCTCAGAGGGAATGTAATGCGTGCTCCACGTTCATCAACAGCTCGCTCAGGACTCTCTGCTTCTTCCATTCACACTTCTGAAACAAGAGACATTGTGATGGAAGTGTTTGCACCTTGCCACATTTCTCAATGGCCCTGCATGCACAGACTTGCTTGGACAGATAGGGGAATGGCTGTCAAGGACAAATCTCCAGAGCCCTTTGGGGGATCTATTTCCAGGTGATCACTTGAAAATAAAGGTCACCGTTTATTTTCTACCTGGGTTCAATCTGCTTATCAGTTTGATGGGGACAGTGCATTAAAACCCAGGAAAGATGTCCTTTCTCTATCAAAGCAGTGATGAAATGTCCTTTGGCCTTAGCATCTCTGAAATGCCTCCCCAAAGAGTGAATGATCTTCCTCATACTCAAGCACGATTATCTCACTGCTCCTAAAGGAGACTAGAGAAGAGTTAAAAAAAAAAACCAAACTTTCAAGGTCAAAATTGATGTCCTCTTGGGTAATGGGGTTGAGAAACCATTGCTGGAAATGCCCTTCTCCCAGTGCTGTCTCCACCTGCAATTTGCCAACATGAGTGCCTGAGCTATCACAGTTGCTGGGGAATCCTGAGAGGGAAGAGGATGAAGATGGATGGTCTTATGATTAAGCCAGAAGACAGGGATTCAAGGGATCTGGCGTCACTTATAGACCTCCTGCACTGACTTTGGGCAAGTCAATTAACCTCTCTGTGCCTCTGCTCGCCATCTGTAAAATGGAGATAAGAGACTTCCCTACAGCACAGGAGTGTTCGAAGGAGACTTGTGTGTTTGACAGATGCTCTCATCCGATGCCAACAGGAGTCATGAGATTTCATTGACAGGAGAGTGATGGAGTGGAGAAGACCCACTGCCATTTGGGGTTATGTAGCTTTGTGAAAACTCAATAGGTATCCGTTCTGCTTCCCTTGCCACCTCCTTTGCACTTGTCTGTCTTCCAAGGCACGAATGCTCTCTTGACCGAGCACTGGCTCCAATACCAGCTGTGGGAACCCACAAGTCTCATAGGGTGCTTCCCATCCCTCCACGAGGGCTCAAGCAGATCAGTGAGGATTTTTGCCACTAAAAAAAAAAAATAAAGAATGGGAGTCTCAGAAAAAAGCCATGGAGATGCCAGCCCTGCCTTACCCTGTGAGCATGAAAGTGCCCGAGGCGAAAGGCTCTGCTGCCCTGAATCCCACTGCCTTTGTGCCCACAGGGCACGCGGATAAATCCGCACTCCTGGAGGGGCATCCTGCCCTTTACAGCAGTGCGAGAGGTATCACAGCTGGCCTGGCCTGTCCATTTCTCCCACCACACCACAGGGGCTCATTAATCCCTCCAAACCCTTTACAGCTCTGGAAACAAGGGAACATAATTTGTCATTATGTTTTTTGATTTCTGGATTTTTTTTAAAACATCACAAAAGAAAAGCATTCCTGTGCTTTCACAGGGAACGCTATATTTCCCCTACCAGCTTCACAAGACAAGCTAAAGCATCTAATCCCGACCCCGGCAGAGGCCGCCTGACCCTTCTCAGCAAGGCTCAGGAGGAGGATTTCTTTCCATATCCTGCTGGGGTTTTTTGGTTTGGGGTTTTTTTTTCCCCTTGTATTAAAATCCTATAGTGTTATTAAAAGGAATTGTTCAATTCTTTTAATTGGCTTAGAAGATAAATTCTTCCCTCAGCCCGGGGGTCATGGCCATCAGCAGCTATTTATTAGCTGCATTGATTGAGAAGAACAGCCTTTAAATGGAAATAAATTGAATTCTATGGCAAAGAGGATTCCATACAGGCTATTAATGTAAGACAGGGAGATTAGCAGTTTTATTTTTTATTTATTTGTTCCCGTCCTCAGCTCCTAGCTGTCCTCAAGCTCCCAGCTACTTCCCATGTTTCCCACCAGCCACCCTCTCCTTACTGTGGGGATTTGCTTACCTACACGGGTTAGAGCAGGCACAAGGGTGGTGGTGATGATGGTGGCGTGGATGAGCTCAGGGAGGCTCCAAATCAGGTCCCCAGGAGCCAGTGGAGGAAAGAGGGATTATGCGGAGCAGAACAAGATGTCCACATGCATGCACAGTAGAAATGAGAGGAGGAGCAGAGCTCTCCCACTCTCTCTGGGGCATTTTTATTATATTTTTGCCTTCTCCACTGCTCAGGGATTGTCTTTGCCACCCCCGTGTCAGCTCCAGAATACATTTCATGGTGCTCACCTTCATTCCTGAGTTTAATTGCTTGAGATTGTTACTTGTAGGCTGTTAATTTATTAAAACCAGATCTCCCATATTACTCTGGAGCCCAGAAGAATCATTGCCTTCTATTAAAGGCAGTGGCGCGTGCCTGCTTGTCTTTTTTCTGTGGTCACCTCTGTAATTGCAGCTCTCTGCTAAGATGGAAAACTCCCCCCCACCAGCTAAGCATCCTCCACAGCACGGGTTTGGCTGAGGAACACATACAGGAGGCAAACACATTCAGGGTATAAACAGATATAACTTCTCTGATGTCCACGGAGGAGTGTGTGATTGCATTGGAGACACACAAAGCCTCTAAGCTGTGGGTCACATTTCCCCAGGTGGGACAAAAAATTAAGTCAGGGGTAACAGATGGTCTCTGGAGGCACCATGCAGACCAGACCTTGCTAAAATACAATGATGGATCCCAAGAGCATCCAATGGAGCCAGCACTGCCCTTGCCCAGCTAAGTACAGAAAGATCTTCCTTCATTGTATGGACCATCTTTAGAGTCAAACGCATCCCTCAAAGCCAGACACTTGCACTATATACTGGTGCCACAAGCACAGATGGGACTCGTATACTGGGAGATATAGATACATATATATATCTCTCCATATACTAGCTGGCCGATACAGACCAGAAACTCCCCACTTCTCAACCATCATCTCTCTAACAGGCCCCTCCATCTCCAAAAAGCTGCCCAGTTGCCTTCATCATGCCCTGACTCTGCCCTGCTTTTGAAGGGTCTCCTTGGCAGCCCTATGCACGCACCTGATCCTACAGAACTGCTCAATAGCATCTAAAATGCAGACGTAGCATCCCTTAAGGCAGTGCCTGAGCCTGGTTTTCAAACTGATAAAGGAAGGAAATCAACAGAAAATTGGGAGATGGAAAATCACCATATATTTGAGATACTGCTGAGCAGCAGTGTGAGGGATATCTGTCCCTCAGACTGTTTTCTGAGATCCTGCCATCACAAGAGGCAAATACCCCTCATTATATTACAGGGTCAATAACCCACAGAGCCCCATTGTGTCATAGCGCAGTCCATGTTTTAGACACATAATGTGTAGTCTCCCTCAAATTTGTGCCTCTGATTCGTATCCTCACCTAGATTTGGCACTGAGCTCCATTGATGTGATGCAAGCCCAAACATGGGATAAAACCATCACCAAGTGCTGGGATGAGGCACTGGATTCAGGCCAGCTGGGAGATGCCTTGTGGGGTTTCCAGCCTGCTGTCAGGAGGGCTCAGGAGTCTGAGTCCTCTTGCGGTCCAAAGGCCACTGATGTTCCATGAGGCACCCAGTGACAATTTCCACAAAAAGTGAGTGTCTGGGGCACAGCTCCCAGCACCTGCAGGCAGGCACAGGCACAGGCACAGGCACAGGCACAGGTACCGGCTCTTGTTACCCACCAGCCAGCAATTATAACAGTAGCATTACAAGAGTAAAACAATAACATTTTGTTTATCTCCTAAATAGTTAGCTCATTTTAGCACTCTGCCTCCAAGTGCTAGGTAATAATGGGATACAAGACAGGCGGTAGCTTACTGTATCCAAAACAGTGTGGGTGCATCTGTGATTGTAAATAAGTCGAGAGTTGCTGTTCCAGACTCCCAATCCTGGAAGTGGTGTGGCTGGAGATGGTGGTATGAGCTGTAGGTTAGACTGGATATGGGGATTTCTCAGGGATATAGAGCTTGGGTAAGCTAGACTAGCTGCTCTGGTGCCTGTAGCCTGGCTTTGACCTACATGCTTTGAAACTCTGGCTCCCTGTTCCTGAAACAGCCTGAGTTATTCTAGGACTGCTTTGCTTTTACCTAAGTACTTGATTTATTTTAAGTACAAATGTCCCAGGATCTAATCTGAGATCTGCAAGCCGGAGCACACAGCAAAAGATGGCACTTACAAAGATCCCAAAAACCCATTTCATTTAGATTAAACAAGGCAGTTACTGTGTTTTAATATAGGAATTGATTATTATAAGTATGCGTATTGAGCTTAACAGCTTAGATTTGTATCTATTTCATCACTGTTAATCTTTGATAAATATGTTTTTAATAATCTCTAGGTATTTATTGAACATAAAACTGTCTTGTGAAATTGAGAGTGAAATTGCTAAAGATACTTATTGTACACTACTTCAACACAAATTCATTATTAAAAACCTTTCACTGAGGTTTACTTTTAACCACAACATAACATACTGCATAGTTAATCTATAATAAATATATTTGTAATAAACTATTGATATTTAACCTGCAGTAACCATTTTAATAATATGATACATGGAAATGGCTGTTGGACAAGCCACTCTTTTTAGCTCTGCCAAACTCTTGGAGGATATGGGGTAAGAAGGAGGAAAGCTGTGGCCTGGTAGAAGGCAGTTTATTTATCAGTCCTCCACAGCCCTCACCGACCCTGGCCACTGGACTCACTGCTATGTCAGTCCCCAAATCTCCAGCCCCGCATTCTTACATGGGTCTGCCATTTGATCTCAGTCCTGAGTCAAATTAACATTTGGCCCCAGCCATCCATATGACTCCAGCAGGCTGTGCGATACAAAGGCTGTTAATTCAGGTCCTGGTGCCCTCAGATGATACTCTGTCTGCCCAATAGTTTTGCAAAGAGGATAAACATCCTCGAGGGATCAGGAACAGACCAGAACCCACACCCCTGGCGTGGAAAAAACACAAGCTTTCTGAGAATATGGATCAACAGAGAAGCTCAAATGAGGAGATTTCAGCTTTAAACTCAGCAGAGGCCACCAAATGCCTTTGACACATGAACTAGACAGGAGTCTGACTCCAAGCCATCAGAGGCAAAAGACTTGACCCTCAGGGCTGCTTAGACCCCCTGGGATACTCTCAAAGATGTATTTGTCATTCTTTGCATCGCTTAATGACTGAGGTTAGTTGCAACAAGCCAGCTCTAGTGAATATGCACAAAAATTCACTCCCAGAACTAACCAAATGGAAGAGCAGCAGAGTAATCCCTCCCGTGTCCTCTCCTCTGGGTCCTGGACCATTTTTTATACGGCTATTCGTACAGGCCCTGTAATCCTTCCTGTAGGCCACCGTCTGATTTCCATATATCAGAGAGAGACAAAGATCTTAACACGCAACTTTTAATTGAGCTGTATCATCTGCCACAAACATGAAATTAATGGTCCTACATCATAATCATAAATTCATACATAACCCCATGCACCGGCAAATAACTCTTTGCAGTGATACTACAATGGTAAGCTGATTTGCAAGAAGCGCACGCTACCCAGGAATCCTAATTAACCAAATTAACACCATCACTTCAAATCATGTCCCAGCAGTAGGACATTTCCGATTGGCCTCAGGCTGAAGCAAAGCAGCCAAATGAAAACCTGACAGCGTCTCCACGGGTCCAGCAGGCTAACCCTTTACTGAGGGAAATATCTGGTGCCCATCCATGCATACGAGGAAGGGAGCAAAAAGCTCATGAGCACTTGTAGGCACCGACCCAAGACAGACTACGGCACAATGACGCTGTGCAACAGAGGAGCAGTTCTCAGTTTCACATGCATTTCCCAAATTTAACCAGCAGCATAAGGAACCCCTTCCTGCCATGCTGGCTTGCTCCAGGGGGTTGTGACACTGCCAGGTCCCCCTAGAGAGTGCCAAATGTTGCTTTGGGAGAGCCAGGCGATGGGTCTGGGGTCATGGAGCAGAGCTGGTAATAGGAGCAGTCTCCACAAACTCCAGACCCACCTCCCTGAACCCACTTGTTTGCACTGGTTTCCACTTGTGACTTGCCCAAGCTGTTTAGAGCTCAACACCTTTTTTTTCCCCCCTTCAGGGTAGTCAGGTTTTTCTATTTCTGCCATGGGAAAAACAAGTTGCTATTTTGGGAGCATGTGGGATTCAAGCCCACGACAGTCTCAGCACTCCCTGCACGAAAGATGAGATCCATAACCTGTGTGCCAGAGGGACTGCCTCATGTCGCTTTACACATTCAGCCTGGATGGTAGGGTGGCTCCGTCCCACCAGGGACCTCACACTGGGGCATGGAATGGCCTGTGCTCCCCGGGCACAGGTCCCAGAGCTCCCATCCCTGTGATGAACTGATGCTACAAAAGCTGGGGTGGGAGCTTTGGACCAAGAGAAAAAGGAGGCTCCTACCAGAAGTGGGGTTCGAACCCACGCGGGCATGTGCCCATTGGATCTTAAGTCCAACGCCTTCACCACTCGGCCATCCTGGTGGGCTGTAGGCTCTCCCTTGGCCCACCAGCTCCTCCCCTGGAGGGCACACACCTCACCAAGCTCTTGAGGTCCCAACCCAAGACCCTTCCTGAGCCCAGTGACACCTTTCTGTCCCCACTGCGTTCTTTAATGTCCCCAGCAAACTGGTAGAACATCTCATTGGGAGGCACCGGGTCTTGTGGGCCATGGAGGATGGCACAGCCCCTCTGTGCCACACATGATCCTCTCCAGGGACCATAGTCACTGGTGAGAATGCCACCAGGGACCCTGGTACAGGAGAGGCATCTCTGGATGGTCTCAGCCTGACCCCGCTACGTGCCCAGGCGGAAAGGAGCAGCTCTGACAGCCCGACAGCACTAAGCCAGACACGCCAAATGGTTACAGCACTGTCCTTGCACCTCAGGTCCCACTCCTCACCCCCTCCAGTCTGCATCCGGGACTCTACTAGGGTATTTAGCTGGGAAAGACAGTGGGGCAGGAGAGTCTTTCTTTTTCCTTTAGGGTGAGGTACAGCTTTTTTTCTGCTACCTGGGGAAAAGAAAAAAAAAAAAAAAACAAACACAAAAATTTCTGTTGAATCATGTGGGATTCAAACCCACAGCCCTCAAGTACCTATGTGCAGGAGGTCTTTAGCCCTTAAGCCACAGGAGCCTCACAATTTCTGTCTCTGATTTCAGCCACCCTCACTCTTCCCAGGCCAGCACCTTCACACAGGGATGCTATCACACAGAGAAACCTGGCCAGGCCCTTTCACCAGAGGATCCTGTCTGCTGGAGACATGCTTGGCCAGGCTGTCCTGGCCCTGTCCTTCTTGAAGATGAGAGCTATTTCTTCCTCACTTCCCTGGGGATGGCTCATGACTGTGCCCTGGGCTAGCTGAGCTGTTTGGGGGGCTTGTGGTTGGCTGCTGCAGAGGTGAGAGTCACTGACCAGAAAAAGGGATGTTTCCAGGTCTCAGAAGAGGGTGACACAGAGCTCCTCAGTCAGGAGGGGTCACCCTGGCCGCCAGGGATAATTCACGAGTGCTAGGAAGCAAGGCAGAAGGACCCCAGGCATCGAGCAGGGGAGGGTGCTGCAGGTCCTCAGCTCAGCAGAGGACTAGGTCAACCTACTCACATGCAAAAACGCTGCCAGGGGGAAAACTCACCCCTTTAGGTGCCAAGAGGGGACAGCAACTTTCCCTGATTCCCTTTTACCATTTGCATTACAGTCACAGCAATCTGCCATGATGGCCCATGTGTGCAGAATCGCAGCTTAACATCCCTGGATGCCTCCAGCTGCAGCACCCACATTAATATCAAATGAAGCCATGCTCTCAAAGGGTGTTCACTCACCAGCTCCTGGGGAATCTGCTCCTAATGAGCAACTTCAAAGCATTAATGAGCTTGCAAAGCTCTCCTCTTCGTTTACAGAGCTGGACCTCACACGCTTGACATTAAGACAGGGGTCAGCCATCAGGAGAAGAGAATGCGTGTGCATGTCGGTGAATATAATGTATTTGTCATCCTCTAAGAAGCAAAGATTAATCATGCCCTCTCCGAAAGGAAGCTTTTACGCCACATCTGCTCTTCACAGCATGGCGAGAAGGGACCTGCCCGCAAGGACGTCCATGACCCACACTGCACAGATCCCCATTGTGCCCAGCAAGTCTAGCTTTGAAGTTAACATCCCAACTTAACCCTTTGGGTCCAGGCTGGGAAATGCTACTTGAATTGGCAGTCTGAGGGATGAATAAAGTGGTGGAATTGAGCCCCAGTGCAGGTTTAAGGCATGCACGGAGGAAGTGGTATGGATGTGTGAGAAAGCAGGTTTGACCGATGCTTCCTGCTCTGTGGCATCCTCCCAGCACAGGCAAGGAAAGGAGATGCTGGCCCAGAACAGCAAGGGCTGCACAATGCGTCTGCACCTCTTTCTAGGGACCATTCTCTCCCAGCCACAACCCCCTCCAAGCCACCCTGGGCTCATCATAAATCTCTGTGTTGGAACAGCCTCCATTGCCTGGCTAACAGCCCAATTGCACCCATCTGAGGAGCTGAGCCTATCCATCCTGCTGAGCTAGGAGGAGGCCATGCAAACAAACTGTGCTGAGGGACCAGCAGCCAGCCTGAGCACAAGCCTGCTGCCGGGCACTGCTTGCCCTTCTTCCCAAAGCCCCTCAGCCTCTTCAGCCTTTCCAGACCCTCTTGCTGCTGACGCCCTGGCTGGCATTTGTGCTGCTGCAGGAAGGCTTGGACGAGGCACAGGGCAATGAGATATTGGCTTGTTATTGCACCGCTGTTGCCGAACCTTCAGGGCAATCGCCACGTGCAGTCTACAGAGGCACTGGCATGGGGGCACAACCTGGCTGTATTTAAAAATGCAGCCCTGAGCAGATGCCTGGGAAGGTCTTCCATGGCTGTGCATCATCCACGAGGTTGGTTGGCTTCACCTGCAAACCTGCACAGAGTGCTGGCTGGCACTTTGCTGGGTCTGGAGTCAGCCTTGCCTCCGGGGGAGTTGTAATATCAGCTGAATTACCTGTAGTGTTTTGGATGTCTCCTATGCAATCCCAAGCCAGGCTGGCTGTACCTCGCTTGCAGTATTCCCATGAAATGACAGCTTGAAGATGACATGGCTAAAGGCCTTCAGAACACATGTTCTGGAAGAGAAAGACATTAATAATGTCCTGAAGTCAGAAAGGTGTCATCCTTTGCTTCAGAAACACATTGGCTTAATGTTAACTGGAAAGCAGTTTCTCCTCTCACCTTTTCTGCCTCCAAAAGAGATCTCCTGGCACTTGGTGTCTATTCAGTAAATCTGTGTTTAATTTAAATAGCCACTGAATGGTAATGAAGAAAAAGAAAAAATCCAAAAACTTGACGTTATGAGCAAGACAGAGTAAAAATGGCACTTTAAGAGATTTCAGGCCACTTTACTGATGCAGGGGCAAAAATAATCTCTGCATCATCGCTTTAGAAACTAGTTGGAAAAGAGAAAGAGTAGGACAGGGTTCTCCTCTGTGCTCCTCTTATGCCCTTTCCCTGTGTTATGGGTTTGTGTATGAGAGCAGTTTGTGTGTGGGTTACGACCCTCAGGAGCACTGTGACCCAAATGTTTGGCACAGACCAGCCCTACCAGGGTTATCTTAGGTTAAGCAAGAGATGATAGCTTGGTTCCACCTTGTGCAACAGGCTTGAGGGGGGAAACTTCATGCTGCTCATAGCAATAGGGCTGCCGTGTTGTGTTCATGTAGCAGTTAATGAGGAAGCTCTTTGGACCTTGTCAGGTTTTAAATACACTATTGACGTCCCACATGTAACCGCAAACTACCACATTTTGAGAGTAGCTGGAGTTCATTGACAAAAAGAAGAGTCAAACAGGGTAGCATTACTACTTAACTGGTCCTCAGTAGGTTTAAGAATAAACAGGCAAGCAAGCATAAAAGAAGATCATTCTTCCTTCCTATCTTGAGAGGCAGTTCAGGAAATCAAGCCAGCCTCACTTTGTATTCAGAGGGTTTTCTTTACAGAATGGCTAGAAAATACATGTTGTATTCCTATGGGTGAAAGCTTATACTCTGCAGAATTTGACATGCTGCCCTGCTGCTTGTTGGCTCAAGTCAGCCCCTGTGGAACTACAAACCTTATGGTGCTCTGTAGCTCAAGAGAAAAGGTTTTCCATGAAGCTTGCAAATACTGGTATTTGGCCAGAAAACCAAAGGCCACTTACTGTGGGCACACAGACTGGATTAAAAACCAGTGGAGTTGTGCAATTACAGGAGATTATTTATCCCAGAGGGAAAATATGTTTTCTTTGTTGAGTAAGTTCTTTCAAAAAAACCAACAAAACCCGCACCAAACCGAAAGCAATGCAGCTACCAGATCTAAAGTAGTAAGTCATAGAAAATAATGGATTTGTCTACTTTCTCCTGCTCAGCAATGGTGTCCCAGCTGTTTACAATTTTCCACAAGCTATTGCTAGTCTACATTATTCTCCCAGTTATTTTCCACAAATACTTCTTGAACAACAGTTTCTCAAAAAATAAATCTTGAGGGTTCAAAATATCTAGGCTTCAAAATATCATTGTTTCTGCTTTGGTTCTGAATGGGCTCATAATGAGATGTCTGGAGTGAATGGTGATGGTTCAGCATTCCAAAGTCATCACCCACCCACATTCAATTATTCCCATGGATGTTCTGGATAGGATGCACATGCTCATCAAGGCTTTACCTTTGTTCAGTCTGGACTAAATTTTGTGAAAGATACCATCATGGACCCATCTCTCCCTGTCACTCTTCCATGCCTCTTCCAAACACTATCACTTACAACACAGAGAAAATGAGTCACAGCTGTGCAGAAGAGAAAGCTCAAGAACACATCGAGGATCATAGCGCTCTGATAGTGATGCCTCAGATGCTGAGTGCCCAAATCATGAAGTCATAAAGGGACCTGACATAAATGAGACATTCAGTGCATGTTCATCTGTTCTTGCCTAATGCAGTCAGCCAGAGTTTTCCTACAGTCATTGCAGAGAGAGAAACCTGGCTGATCCTGACTTGAGGTACATGATCTCTGAAGGTCCCTTCCAGCCCCACTCTCCTAACCTGAATTTCAGGATATGTTGGTCACCAGACGTGTATACCAGGCTCTATTAAGGGCATTCCAAAATCACACTAGAAAAACATGATTGCATATTTTTGGCTACCTTTTTACATGACAGAGGAGTCAGCCATGGTAAACAAATGCTCAACAAAGAACTCCATCCCTTAGAGGGTCATAACTTAGGAAATATTGCAGCACACTACTCTCAGAATCAACCCAGGGGAGACAAAGTAATTGAGTTATCACATGGACTAATATCAACAGAAGAGGCTTGCATGTGTCAAAGAAGTCTCCTGCAATTATTTACATAGCTTGGACAAAAGTGTTGGAATGAATGTGAAAAACCTTTTGGGCTCCACCTGCAGCATCAGCAGTGCCCACTACTGTTCGTTATCTCAACGGGGAAGTGTGCAGGCGACATATCACATCCCAGATGTCAAGGTGCGTCTGCATGAATTCCTAAAATGACATGTGTTCTTTAGCCCAGGGCTTGGCTCCAGGCTAAGAGCTAAATTTGATGTTCTCTGCGGCTAAAACTTCTTCAAAAACCATTCCGGGTTAATTAGGGAAGGGAAATTTTGGCTGCAGTCTGTACGAGAAGATTGGCTTGGGAAATGGTATGAAAGTCGCAGGTTTTGCAAGAGCAAAGAGAAAGAACAGGCTCATTTCTAAAAGCGCTGCACCTAAGAACTTCAGAAAAGCACAGAACTTCACTGAAATACAATAAAAGGTACTGCCTAAAAGCAGAACATCTCCTTTGGCTCAACATAGCCTCTCCCAGAGGCACCACATCATTCCTGCTGCTCACAAAACAGCTTCTGTCTCCTTTTAAGAGTTTTATTTTTAGGCTTCTCATATTTAATTCTCTCTTTTTCCTTATGTAAGGTGCTTGGAAGGGCTGCAGTGTCAAACAATAATTACATCAGAGAACATTTAGAATCCACAGTGTTAAGACGAGTCTGCTCTTGACAAGTGAATGAATGTAGGAAGTGAGGGGACACAGTTTCATCAAGGAGAGCACCCAGCCGACAGTGTAACAGCATCTCTCGTGGTGTGGGGGCACCCGCCTTCAGATGTCAGCGTTCTCAGCTTGGAGCGCATCGGTACATGCCTGCATTAGCATGGTCTGAAACCTAGAGGCATGTTCACACAGTGCTATCAGCACATACATGCCTTGCCCTGTGAGGAACCTTGAGGTAGGCTTAAAATGCAGTTTTGCCATCCTCTTAACACCCCTGGATTAGCTAAAGCGCATGTGCCTATAGCTGTAGCTTTACCTCAGCGAAGGATCAAGAATTTCCTGGTGCCAGGATGCACCACCGTGACCACCATTAGTCCACTTACAACAGAAGTGAAAGAAGAAAAAGACTTATCCGCTTTACCCAGTCTGTGTTTCTGAAGAGATGGGTACCTATCCCAAGCAGGCTTCGATTACCTTTATAAATTACCCCCCACCATCTGTGCTGCAGTAACTGGACACATATCTGCTGTGTTAAATTAGATTGTGTTAAAGTTGCAACTCAGCCCGACACAGCACTGAATCTTGAACTATGCCTAGGTATTGCCACTGCCAGGGTGTTAAAGGAAGCCACTGGTGATAGTCTCCAAGTACGTGGGTTGCATTTTCCAACAAGTAGTCAGAGAAGGGTGAGTTTGATCCTCCACCCATGGAGGCCACGCAGAAATCAGTAATGACAGAGACCACTATGGGTGACCAAAAACTTATGGTAAGACCAGAAAAACCTTTTTCTCTCTAAAAGAGAGCACCAACTGCCTTACAGTGGACTCCAAGTAGATATATAGAAATGCTGACAGGTATCAGTGGGACTATCTGTCATGCAATGTCTAAAATCAGGTTGTGGCGAAGAGTAGGTGTATAGAGTGAGCTCACACTTAGTGCATACAAGAAGTTTTCTAGGGATAACGAGTTTATAGAATATATATATTTTTCCCCATATGGGTTCCCAGCTGGACTTCTTTGCTGTCTTGGAAGAGACCAACTTGCTAAAAACATCAATAATGTCAAAATCCAGGATCCTCCTAATTAGATGTGACCTTTGAAGGGAACTGCTGAAGGCTGAGAGCTGACCTGCTTCTGTGGGCTTACCACTGCCTGACAGGAGGGCACCAGGACCATGTGCATTTGTGTTTTCATTTGTTGCCTTTTATCTCATGTTCATACTACTAAGGTGAAAGAAAAGAGGCTCATAGAGAAGAAGGATGGGGAGGAGGGCAAACCTGTGAAGTCTCTGCTAGTCGTTCCACACCTTCAGCTCCAGTGTTGGTTCTCCATCTGACATGTGAGGTCCTTCACTTTGCTTTTCCTGCTCCACTTCGTATTCATCAGCTTGGCTTCTGTCCTTCCAGTCCTTCGCTCCTCCTGCTGAGCAGAGGCCTTTGAGGGGCCAGGCCATGTCAAGGTGAAGTTGGCTGCTGGAAGAGTTCACAGCACAAGCAAGCTTTCCCAAGGCGTATGGTTGGTGGCTTCCTGGGAAACTGGAAAAGAAACTTTCAAAGCTTAAAAGATAGAAAGAAAAAAAAAAGTTCTTCAAATTTCTGTTATTTCTCTGCAGCTAAGATGTTTTTTTACACTCAGTTTTCGGAAGAGCCACAGTGAAAGGAATACTAAGCCCCTCTGAAGTCCTGTAGACATCAAGCACTTCTCTCCCATGGCTTCCTTCAAAACTCCTGATCATAAACAACAGACGGACAAACTCTGGCATATTATTTCATTCATTCATCTGCTTTCTTTTGGTTGGGGTTTTTTTTGCATGTTTGGTTTTTTAAAGTAAGATATAGTCTTTCTTCTGGGATTTACAGACTGATTTTGTAATAATTAGGCAAAGTAAACCATGTGGAGATTTTTTATGATCTGCTTTAAATGTAGAATTTTGGAAAGTAGACAATGAAATTATTATTATTTTGCTGCACAGCTGTGCTAAAGCGTAGGGAAAGGAGTGAAAAGACACAAGTATTTGTTCATTTGGCTTTCAATTGCTATGACAAAGCAAATAGCAGCTTTGGTCTTGGTCCACAATTGAGTTAATTAGTAACACCTCAAATTGTATGTCCTAAAAATCTCCTAATTAGCAGCTAAGCACAGGATAAACTAGGTAGCATTTGTTCCTTTGTGCTCCAGGAAGACCTGTGCATTCGTAATAGACAGCTAAACTTAAGATCCAAAAGCATCTGACTTAAAGTGTATATATGCAAGAAGTGATGCGTGTATGTGTGTGCACGTTCTTTCTTGTTCTGTGTCCGTACAGCACCTAGCACGACGGGGCTGGGGTCCCTAATGCATTCTCTAGGCAATTGGGATCCAATCTAAAAATTACAGATAATATTTTCCAGGGGACTTCTGCTGCCTCTGGGTCAGGGCCCACTGGGAGATGTTCGCTGTTGCCTCCCCTGTTTAATTTCAGAGAGGTCCCAAGAAGATTCCTTCTCTTAGCTCTTTCATTTACCACCCAAACCCCTTGCACCGTGGGAAGGTACTCAGAGCACCATGGGAAGTAACGGTCCAGATACGAGCAGTAAAGGGGCTGGGAAAGAAAACACAGACGTGTTTGTTGAAGAACTTGATGCAAAGACCTGTTCTGTAAAAGGGGGATTTCTGGGGAGAGTGCTAGAAATTATGCACCTGGGCCAGCAATTCAGACATCCGAAGTGCACACTGTAAAATGTGGGCACTGGAGGCATTGTGATGAGATGACAGTTTACACCATAATCGGGAAGGACAGTCGGAGTCCTTTAGCATATGTCTGCAACACAGGCCCAGAATCAGAGGTCAGTATCTCTTGCCTGTCTGATGGCCCCCTAAAATGAGTTTGTGCATCTCAGTCCATCTTTTGTTTAGTAAATTCCTGCAGCACAAGGCTGTGGCAGGACGGCTGGTGCTGCTAGCGATCCACATCTTTGCCACAAAATGGGAAGATTGGTAACTCACAAAGGAAGCAGCTGTGTTTCACTCCTGAGTAGCATCTGGGACACCTAAGGCTGACTGACAAAAGCAGGAGGCAGTAAGACTAACACTTAAAAATTCAGGAAGGACTGCTGGGTGCAGAAGCAGCAGACAAGACAGTGGCGGAGCGTTTTCCCGAAATGCAACATTAGTCCTGTAGAGATGGATGAGGGAGAAGCTTTGCAGCAGCTGTCCACACTGCCTTCTTTCTCCTTTCTTTCTCTAAAGCACTAACATGGACAGAAAGGGCTGGTCGCCTCCTCCTGTCTGTCTCCTGAGGGACAGCCACACCAACATTTTGGCAACCCCAGTCCAGCTTCCACGAGTTAGATGTGAGATGCGGGGAGATGGGGATATACTACCCAGCCTCTTGGTAGTGCCATGACCCCAACCCAGGGATGGGAACACATTAGTCCCATATCCAGACTGATGGAGAGCCACAGGACATGCCCCACTAGGGGAAAAGCTTTGTTAGAGGCAAGCGTCTTCCTTCCAGCTCTCTCCCATAGCAGGTGAAACACAACTAGCGCTACAAGGCCAGCAAGTGTTTAACAAAAGCCCTTCTTCGGGCACTTTCTGCTCCGCTGTTTGCACGGCTGTATGAGGCAGATTGCTATCTCTTATTAACTAAATAAACAAGCAGCAAAAGTTGAGCGAAATGGAAACACATACACAGCTTGTCTGCAAATAGAGACAAACGCCTCCATCGCATGGTTGCACCCAGCTGTCTGGCTGTTACCTGCTTAAACAGCTTTAATTTCACATTAAGGTCAATGCAGTCATGGCTTCTCCTCCCG
Source organism: Haliaeetus leucocephalus (assembly GCF_000737465.1). NCBI lineage: Eukaryota > Metazoa > Chordata > Aves > Accipitriformes > Accipitridae > Haliaeetus > Haliaeetus leucocephalus. The sequence goes on from NW_010972438.1 coordinate 12,839,688, forward strand.
GGTGGAAAACCTGGCTAATGAAACACTCAGGTTTGTATTGAGTCCACTTCGATGCACCAGCCAAGCGTTTTGAGGAGCTGAGGTGGGTGCCCTGGCCCTTATTCCGTGACGGCGAGCCCCCAGCCTGGGCTGCAGGAATGGGGCTGAGCAGGCACAGCGGCCAGCACTAGTGAGCAGAGGCTCCTCCACAACTACCCACTGAAATGACGGGTACCTCCAGTTTGCAGTCAGGGTATGCTCTTGCCTAATCTTACACAGCGGGGAGCACAGAGAGCCCCTGCTTCTACACTAGCCCTGCCCCAGGTCTGTGCTCCTTCCTCCTGGCTTCCCTGAACTGGCTTGGCTTCCAGCAAAGGGTATTTATTCAGCTTATGCATCCCTTCCCTCTACCATTTACGCAGCCCTCTTGCTTTCCTCTGGGAATACAGATGGGATGAGTAAACTGTCTTTATAGACAGTCTGAGGGGTTTGAGTCTCACTTCTTACTCTTCAGTTTCTTTCAGCTTCTCCTTTCTAAAGATCAGAGTTCCTGACCAAGTTTTGATGCAGTCCACGAGGGTGACAAACAGAGCTAGACTAGGATCGCTTGTGAGTAGGAAGCTATTTGTCCTGAACCACATCCTCCATGTTACTCAAGGCAAAATCGAAAAAAAAAAACCGTCTTGCATGCCTTCGAAGTAACTGTTCCGAGGATAATTTAAAGTATTGAGACATTGATTCACTAAACGTCATTGGCCTGCGTATTTGTGGGCAGGCAAAGTCACCCATTATTGGTGATTTATTAGCTGTAGGTGCCTCTTTGATCTTTTCCAACGTTGTGCACTCAATATCCTCCTCCCATGAGGCAGCTGGGAGGACAGCCCTATCAAGACATTCACATTATTGTGACTTATGATTCGTGCCCATGGGATTGTCTCCACTTAGACACTGTATCTCACTGGATTCGGGGGAATCTTCCAGAGCCCTACAATATATGCAAAACCAGAAGTTCCTCTTGGATTGAAAAATTATGATACCAGCACCTCTAAATTGCTTTTAGCGGCTTTCTGTGCTGCCTCCGGCTCAGAAGTGCTTAGTTTGCTGACAAAAATCACAGACTCATACACATTGGAGATGGAAAAGCCCTGCTAGGTTCAGCTAGTCCATTTCTCCTACCAGGGAAAGAATATTCCCAGCAATCTGTTTTCCCTGCTACTTTGTCTTGTCTATTTTTAAACATCCCATGTAGTGAAAATACATTTAGATTGTCAGGATTTCAGAGCCAAGTTAGCTGTGGAAGTACCAGCTGTAGCCTAACCTGCTTTGTCTGGTGGCAGCAGCTAAATTGCTCTCTGCTGCCTTTGAAGTCAATGGTAAAAGTCTCATTGGCTTCTGTGGGAGCATTCTCAGGCCTTTGGTATGGATGATTAGAGCAAATAGCTATGGAGCACTGATAAGCCATTCTTACACTATCGCTTTCCAGGCCATAACTGCATTTTAATAGGCAAGAAATTGTCTCAGCAGCAGTCAGGGTGCAATAATAGCAAAGCCATGTGGAGCACACGACAGACTGGGTCTGCACAGAAGTGACTCCTGCCATGACCGTACAAAATTATATCCACAAGCCCAAACAGGTTTGGTGGAGTACATGATCCAAGGGGAACGGTTGGGGCAGTCCCTCTTGTACCGCCTCGAACTCTAAAATCTACCAGGGGTCAATTCAGCTTGTAGATAGCTCCAATGTGTTTTCCTTTTACAGCAGATTTTAACATCATGAATGAAGGGGGCTGGGCCTATCCAGGGTACACCTTTACCTGCCTTTCACTCCTCGGCCAGAATATAGCATAGGTATAGCACTGCCCCACTATTTTAGCCAAAAAAAAAGCAAAAAAAGACCGGCTGTGGAATCACAGAAGTTAAGGAGTTACCACATAAAACTTGACTCACCTTCTCCAGGAAAAAAAATGTGGACAGCTACCCTGCGAGATGGAGCACTCGGCAGTGGCAGTGACACAGCCCCAGCGAAGCTTGGTCCTTTGCTTTCTCTTTTTATTTTAGTAACAATGGCAGGTAGTGGGAGCCAGGGTTGGATTTAATTTAACAGTTGTTGTGCTCTGCTGGGACAGCTTCCTCTGCCTCCACATTTCCTGTCTGGAAGTTCTCCCAAAAGGATGAATTAACCAATATATGACCTGTATGGGAAATGCACTTTATTGAAGCTATTTTTCTAGGGTGGAGCTGAACAGCTGTTTAACAGCACATAGCTGCACTACATGAGAGACGGTAAAACCATACAAAATGAACTGTATTCAGGTACAGCTGGGCTGTAAGGAGGCAGAAGGTAATTATCTCAAACTGTAATTTTTGCCTGTATGCAGAGGGTATTGTCCTTGTGTGACAAAGCGTGCCAGCATGGGGTACCACAGCATGACAGTCAGCACAGGGGAAGGGGACCTCGGTTTTCCTTTCCCCATAGCACCTTCTTGTGCCATAAACATGGAGAGATTAACACCATCCCTGCAGGCCCCAGCATCCCGGCAAGGAAAACCCACGTGTTAAAGCCACATAGGCAAAGACTCCTATCCAAAAACTGCTTCGTTTGACACGACAGAGACAGCAAGTGACAGAGCCCTGGTATCACTATGGGGACAGCTGTGCCTGAGATCAAGCAGAGTTCAATCCTCTTTTTTATTAAGGCTTCAGCAACCAATAGGAGCCGTAAGAGTCACAGCAACAGTCCCACATTAACTTCACGGCAAGCGATGTCTGTAGGCATCTCAAGGCAGATTACAGCTCTTTGGGTGCACATAGGGAGCTATGTGCTGCTGTGAGCCAGCACTGCCATCCGTGGAGCACAGTCCCACTGGTGATGGCTCCTGTCCCAGGCCATGAAGGAGCATCTCTGGGTGGCAGCACAAGGCTGCACAGCCCAGGCAACGTCAACATGAGAGATGGAAGAGCCCAGCATCTCTGTCCAGAAGCCTCAGTAAAGCCCCTGCTTTCCATTCACGTCTCTTCCTCTCCCCCACAGCGGGTTAGCAGTGCAATTAAGTTATTGCAAATTTACATCAGGGCTGGAGAGATGAGAATCTGAACAGAAGCTTTAAAAGCCACTTTTTTTTTTTTTTTAAAGCCTGACATAAAACACCAGCCAGATTTACCATGAGTTTCGTGTGTGTGCACATGAGTTATACGCATGGTAAGTGTCCCGTCATCATGAATTCTGCTGATGTACTCTTTTTAATGGCACTGATCATAGGGAATTCATTTGGTCTTCATATAGCTGTCACCTGTATTACCAGAGTGATTTCATTCTAATTTAGCATTACTTAATGGTGAAGATAAAGTTAAGTGTTAGCCATGTGGGTCTTTTCTTGGCTTCTCTCTCTCTCTCTGACACAGCAAGAGCGCGACTGCAGGGTGTTTTATGACCAATAATTCAAAAGAGCAGGGAAAAGAAGGAGCAGCAAATATCAACTGCTTGTCAATCATCCACAGTCTTTCAGCTCAAATGGTTATACCTGGACCTCTGATCTTTTCGTCTGCCGTCTCTGATCTCCCTGTTTGTTTGGAGTTCTTTAGGTACTGCAACCATCAAAAATATATTCTTTTAAGGTTCAGGTTTAGGAAACCTGCAGTGGTTACCCACAATGACAGGTAAATGTGGTATAGAAAGCCATACCCAATGGCTGCAGTACAGCAGCCAAATTACAGCCAGCCTGTTGGGGTGGCGATACTGGGGTACCCTACAAGCTGGCTGAACACATGAATATGCTGTGGGGACATGGGGTGTTTTTACAGCATCAGTCATACAGCAAAAAATGATTTATCTTCCCAAGCCTCTGTGCCCCCCCTCTTTTCCCCCAGCTTGGAAAGGTAATCATTCTGTACATATCACTAGCTTGTTTAAACTGGAGATGAAAAGCTACAAAAGTACAACTTAATTGAACCCTGTATTGTGTTATTATAAATGTTGCCGACCTCACTTGCAGTCCATTATCAGAGGGTTCTGCTGAATGCTTTAATTAAAGACAATAAGGCTAATAAAAAGGCATCATTTTCCTGTCTCCAGCACTGCTGGAGAGTAGGGGCTGATGAGATTATTTCCTGCTAATGCTCTTCTGTTGTTGTTGTTTTTAAATCTTTTTCTCCCCGTGGTTTGCAAATACTGTCTGAGCCCGAGTTGTACAAGATTCATTAAGAACAAGAAAAAAATCAGGTTTGTTTATAAAATGCTCACTAATATTTGATGAGCAGAGCCCCTCTTCCAGATGAACCCTGGTGCCTTACCCCAACCATCACTGCCTTTTGCTCTCAGATCCAGTCCCAGTGAAGGAAAAAGCTTCCCTGCACAGGCACAGGTACACGTACAAACTGACTTAAGGACACACTCTGCCCACAGCACCCATCTCCAGCCCTCCCGTTAGCAGGGAGGACAGCGTGATGACAGTGCTACTTGCCAGAGGGCAGAATCTAGCCCAGAGTAAGTAATGCAGCACCTCACCATAATTAACATGCTGCTTACTAATGGCCCATATGTGCCATCTCTATTTACTTTCATACTGATAATATTAACGATACCAAACCAGCAGTGTTTCCAAAGCCAATTAAGGCAGCCTCGCTGGGCAACTTTGTCTCTCCAGCTTTGGTCCAAAGAGGCAGAAGAAGGGGGGGACAACGCAGGAAGGCATCAATGAGGATCACCATGAGGAAGGGAAGGTGCATAGCTGGGAGGGTAGCCAAAATGCTGGGGGGGAGGGCTTGTCACAAGGGAGGTGGGAAAGGTCTGCCCAGAGGGGAATGTGCTGAGGAATAAGGGAGGCAGGATGGTCTCTACCTCTGGATGCACAGGGAAGACACACCAGTCCCTGTCTGCATCCCCCTGCCACCCCACACATACCTTGGTGTTTGGCAAATAGTGGTGTTTGCGATGGGGGGGATGTGCAGAAAGGGCAATGGGAAATCACCTGGTCCTCATTGTATGGATGCGTTTACAGAACAGGCACATCCACCCACCAGCAAACAGGCTGAGCCCAGCAACTCCATATACACCGGTCACAAAACAGTTAAAACTTCACTAACGATCCAGGCCATATTTGAACAAGAGACCTAATGGCAATTGGCATTGTAGGCCTGCTGTGAATAAGCCAAACCATCCAGTCCTACTGTGATTAAAAACTCCTTCTTGGACAACGGAACAAGCAGCCAGATGCTAAGTAACTGAACTTTGCCCCTGCAAGGAGGAGAGCAAAGCACTAACCACTGAGCCAGCCCACTTTGCCAAGACTTTTATAGGGAAGGAACTTTTACAATTAAATACAGCAAAAGGTTTCTTCCACTGTGAGCCTCTGAACACAGGTTGAAAGAAGCAGAGTCGAACGTGGAAGCCAAGTTAAGGGGAAAAAAAAAAAAAAAAGAAAAAGTCTTGATCTGAAGGTTGCAGGCTCAAAGTAGCTAGAAACCCCATCAAGTGACTGAACGGGAACAGCGAGAGGCGGGCAAAGACCACAACTCTTCCCTGGGTAAAGGATGAAGGTGTAATGTGGAGCAGACTGACCTAGTTACATATTTCTTCTTCACTCTCTCTCTCACTGCTGCAGTTGCCAGGCTGGGATGTTGCAGAGCGAATTGTAAATGAAGTTTCTGCCATCGAAGCCGAGCAAAGGAGAAACCAGAAGCTCTGTAGATGTGAGCATCTTAAGCAGCACCATGTCAGGCCCCTTTGGAGGAAAGGCACTTGCCTGTGCCACATCAACCCAGCCGAGGTGGCTCTCCCCATCACAACCTTCCCATCCCTGTTTACTTCATGTGTCAACAGCTGCATGTCAGTTTTGGAACAGTAAGGAAATGGCCACAACCTGGTGACATTTGCAGCTTTATCCTCTCAAGCACATAGCAGAGGCATATGCTAATTAAACAGACTGTCTCCGTCTTTCTGGTCTGCAGTTCAAGAGAGGGAGTCTTTCCTTGGGCTGGGAGGGTCCTGCAGCCGCCACGGCTGGAGAGGTGCTGCACAAAGCAGAGCTGGCCTCTACTGTTAAAAAGACAGCAAGTATGGGGGAGGCACAGTGCCATTAGGTATGGACATGCCATATACAAAGTGCTACTGATACCCTTAATTCCGATAGAGTTGGGAATAGGGAGGAGAGGGGACAGTGTCTTTCACTTACTGAGTGCATCACCACAGCCAGGAGCCCTCTGACAGCCTTAACCGTCATTACCAGGTACACATATGCGCTATTGGAAAGGGGCAGCAAGAACAACTTTCTGGGCACTATGAGGCCCTGTTCCTCTCTGCATTTGGGTACAGCATCCTTGCAAAGCCAGCTCCCAAACCGCATCTGGGTTTTCCCAACATGTGGCAGAGCTTATCTGGCTATGACTCCCAGGGCACACGTCGGGCTGATTTGGCACAAATCCCACTGTGCTCCTACAGCAGGCACCAGAGGTCAGCAGGCTGCCAGGGATCCCAGGCAGGATTGTGGGTTTTGGTTCCTTTTGTACCCCAAGGATGGCCAAGGATACCCATGCACACTGACCCAGTCAGTCTCTGGAGGCCACGAGGTTTGGAGAAGCACCCAAGATCTGGATCGCTTCACCCCAGATCTCCAAAGCATCCACCATTACTGCTGGCTTACAAGACTGACAACCTTAAACCATAACCCAGCAAGTTGAGATGGGGGGCAGAAGAGCTTTGCTCTTGATGAGCAATTAGATAAAGGAGCAGCTGCCTTGAGAGGCAAGAGAAACTACCAAGGGAAGTATTTCCAAAAGATGAGCAAACCTTTTGGGGAAGACCATATTTTGGAAGAATCGATGCTAAATGTAGTTAGCTTAATGAGTTGTGGGGAGTCCCCAGTCTAACTTCTAACTAGAAATGAGGGGGAAAGAACACAGAAACCTTCTGAAGTTTCCACTACACAAAACTACTGATGTGGGATTTTTGGTTTAGGAGTATTTTTGAGATGCGCATGTCTCATCCTCAGCGGCAAAATGCTTTGACGGGCAGAATTGGGGGTGATTGCAAGAAGATTCACACTGTCAGTCACAGCTACCCCCTCCAGCTGAAACAAGGGCTCTCCAGAAAAGGAGTGGTGCAGGTGCTGAGGCAGATGTTAAGCAAATATGAAGCCAGGCAGAGTTTATTTTGTAAGTAGTTGCTGGGACCCCTCTTTTCAGCACCACTCACTCAAAACCCTGCTTCTCCCTCATCAGCATTTTCAGAATACGGTAAAAGAAGGGGTTTGCCTGCATGTTGTGGGTTTATCTCTCTGAACTAGCTGAGGTGATCCTGGGTCCTGTGGACAACCTAGTAGAGCATTTTTTTCCAATGCACAAAGTAAATGTTGCTGTTGTGGATGTATTTTTCCACACCTCAGCAGTTCTGAGTATTCTACACTAGAAGAGGATTTACCCAAACCAAAGCCCCAGTCCACCCCCCTCTCCTTTCCCTTGCATTTATCAACTGTGTTTCACAACCCAAAATACTTAGAGAGGTACGGTCATACCTAACTTACTGAAATGCCAGTACTTCGGCTTTGCCAGTCAAGGCTGCTGTAACACGCAAGGGAGGCAGTGCCCTAAAGGAGGGAGAAGGGGCTGCCAGAGGATCCTGCATCCCACCGCCTGGTTCAGCTTACAAGGGACGGCGGGAGATCGGCAGCCTTGCAGCTGGGGCCAGCACAGTGGGCTGTCGCTCTCATCAAGCAGGAGGGTAATTAGGGAGCACTTCTTCAAACACAGCTGCCTGTGCTATTCCGAAGCTGCCACGCGCTCGCTCTGAACGGGGAACGCTGTGGCCCACCAGCGCAGAAGCAAAACCACCTCCTTCCCTCGCCGCTGCCCCAAATGAAAGCTTCAGAGCCAGCAATCATTTCAGAGAGGTCGGTGGTCGGTCACCAATTTCCAGCCTTCCCAACCCACAATTTGCTCTACAAGCATCTTGAACAGAGAGAAAAGGGTGGGTCATTATAGATGTGTCCTCAGGAAGACATAAACCCACTACATGTATTAATAACCTCTACAATCATCACTGCACAAAAACTGGGTGTTTATGGGAACTGGCACAATGCACAAACACAATGCGGGGTGAATACCAGATTCAAGAGGTGAACCAAAAGATTTGGAGACCGAAAACAGTATGATGCATAAGCTGAGATTTGAGGCAAACCTCAGTTTTGGGGGGGAAGCAAAATAAAACAACATTCAATGTGGAGCAACTACAAATAACTCATTCAACCCTGAAAGGAATTTTGTTTAAACTGAGTTATTATTTGACCCTTTTATTTTCTTTTAAAAAGTGAGGTCCTCTTTCTCATTTTAAGTGAAAAAGTCTATGCCAAAATGGAAGTTTAACATCTAAAGATTTTGTCTTGACAAGTTTCACCTGGTAAAGACAAGACACAACCCACCCTGAAACCTGCAAACCAACCCTTCCAGCCTCTCTGACCCCCCTCCCTCCATCTCTCAGGAGTGACATGCACTGATTTCAATTCATGAGCAGTTTCCATCCTCCTGCAACTCCACTAATTGGCAAATCTACTGTACACAACATGTATTTTACCCATGTCTGCAGGAACCAGATTTTTCTGTTCTCCCCGCTCCCTTCTTCTCTGCCTCTTCTGCTCCCCAGTCCCCCACATCTGCCTTTCTGCTCAGAAGTCCTTCTCATCATTTCCCACACGCACACAAATACGCTTCTTTTTCATCTGTAGCATCTGTACAGTCTGACCAGCTTCCTCAGTATTTTTTCATATGTACAAACTCAATAAATAATGCAAATGAGCCACCACTTAATTATTTTCTCAGCTTGTCGTGCAAGGAGCAATTTGGAGTGAGGACCCAAGGTGGCGAGGGGCAGTGTGCTCCCTCCCAAAGGCAGGCGTATGGCAGTACTACTGCTCCCCCTGCCTCCCACCGACCCACCCTCCAGCTTTCCAGCAAAGACTCACTTCACAAAATTTAATTACACTGCTAACATGTCCCATATGCTCTGTGGCAGGCAGGGAAGGCTTTAATTACATCTGCTCTAGACGTGCTGGGGAGCACTGATTCCCCATCTCCCAGGGACCCAACACAGCACCCGTGGGGATGCGGGTGCTGCCAGAACCATAATGGTGCCTCAGCATCAGGCATTGAGTACCAAAATATCCTTTTTTTTTCCTCCTTCTGTCCCTCTGCACACACATCCACAGCTAACGGTAGGGCTGCAGACAAGGGAGGACGCTAAACTCTAGAGAAAAGCAAATCGTCCCTCTTACGAAGTGCTGACCGTCACTGTTAATGAACTGATTAACAATCATTAATAATTAGACAGCCTTTCCACACCATTGCTCATTTGTATGGTGCTTGAGAGACATCATCCCTCATCTGGGAAGTGGAGGACAAAACCTGTCCCCAGCTGGCCTTCCTCTTCCCTCCATCCTCCCAGCACATCAGAACCCTATCAGTTGGCTTTTCCCCGCTTCTCCCACCCCATTTTACTTTTCATTTTCACAGCTGCCTCTGCAATTGCTAATTTCATAGCCACCAGGTGTTGCTGAGGTGGCAGGTAGTCAAAACCATTTTGGGGCACAATACATCAGGTGGTAGACAAGGAGCAGGCAGGAATTTGTTTGACATGACATTGTTATGCAAAGATGCTCACGGTACCCAAGGTGCTTCATGCAACTGGATTGCATTTTCTGGAGACAGAAATCCTTTTTTAGGGGAAGAATGGCTGGAGGCAGGGGAAATCCTTTCATTCAGGATCATGTTTAAGTGTGAGAGCAGAATATCTATTGTAGTGCCTATACTTTTAATGTGGTTTGTGGCTTATGTGATCCAGCCTGTAATGTGTTCCACATCTTATACTTCCTTGAATTTGATCAAGCTACATCTGAATTGCGATAGTCTGCTTTGCCAACTGCCTTGTGGTCAACCATCTCCTACCAGCTACAGTTAATGTTTTGAACAAGGGCCAGTCATTATTGTTTGCAAACTCTTCAGGCAGAGGGGCAATTTCCAAGGATATTGTGGGTAGAAGATATTCCTCAGAGGATGCCTTTGAAGAGCATTTTCCAAAGCTCTTCATGAATGTGCATGTACATGCAATTTGTTTGGTAAACTCCCTGTGCTTCCTCCATCAAAGCTCCAGCTGTAGGGTCACGGTTAGGAGCAGGGATAGCACTGCCTTCCCAAGGACAGAGGATTGTGCCAGGGTCTTCCACGGGCTGTGGATTTCTAAGCCCCACTGCACCCATCTACAGCATCCACCAGCTTTTCTGCTGCATTAGGGCCCCCCTGAGCCAGCCTGTACATACCTGACAGTCCAGCCACGGGCCATGCTGCGGACACAGTTTGGCAGCAGAGGAGAGGTGCAGGCAACGCTGCACTGAGCAGTAGGAGAAAAGCGTCCCATGCTGGGGTAGGAGGTATTTCCTCATAGCTGCATTCTCTGTCCTCTTGCATGAACTGCTCTGCTTGAAGAGCTGCATTGCCCCTGTTTCCAAAAAGTGCTTTTGTTCCTATGGAGACACTGCAAGCTGCATGGGAGCTTGCTTTTCCCGGTATACTAAGTAGAGTCTTGACCCATGAGTAAACTCTGGAGTTATAAGTGCAAGGCTTTTGGCTTGTGGCATTGTCTCCCTTCCTCCCTGTCCCACTCTGCTCTGGAGCTGCTACACAGAGCATGAAATGAGCACGTGCTCGAGCTCCACATCACTGATTTCTCCTGTGAGAGGGAGATAATCCACAAAGCACTAGGCAGAAGGGTGGCACAATACATTCTCTTTCAACAGCTGTTCATCCCAATGCCCTTCTTTCTCCATCGTGAGGTCCCAGTGAAGTCCTATACATGCAATACTCCTCCAGGAGAGCACTGGTCTAGACAACTCCCTCCCTTTCCCAAGAGTACTTACATTTCACTAACATATCTGGGTACCATGCCAAGGAACGGATGTGCAGCTGGTCCAGCTCCACTCTAGGGTTTGTATAGAAGCCAAGTCCCTTTTCAGGACCATCATTACTTCTTTTTAACTTAGAGCCTAAAATTACCACCCAAGCTGAGGGAAGGGAGGGGGAGGAAAAGAAAAGGGGATAAAGGAAGCAGACAGAGAGTAAAGTGGGCACTTGGGACATTTCAGCTAGAAAAGGTCAGGCTGCACTTTTGAATGGCTCATCCCCTTATTTAGGTGCATGGTAATGGGAGATGCTGCCCTTCTCTGTTTTATGCATTTCAGTAGTGGCTCTGCCCTTTGGGTGAATCAAATTGATTTAGTCCAGTCCCCCAGTTCAATTTCTAGGGCTGCTCAGCCAGGACTCCCTAATCTGTGAACAGGATTTCATTGTGGCTAGGCACTTCTGATCCTTCAATTTATGGCTTGGCATTAAATTGGGCTCCAGTGATGCAGGGCCACTTAGATTATGTGTCTGAAAGATCAGGCGAGTGTAGCTTGAGCGGTGGGAAGATAGAGGTATTCTTGGAGAAGCAAGCCTCCCTCCCTAAGCAAAAATAATCCTGTGACATCCTGCCTGTGTGATCCAAAAGGCTGTGGTTTTGAGGGCAGGATGAAATCTTGTTCAGGAGGAAAAAGAAATGAATTCTCATGGAAAGTTGGTTTGCAATTAAAAGAAGCATTTCTTCTAAAGTGCCTGTTCTTCACTTGCACACAATGGAATTAACTGAGCAGCTGAAGTTTTTTTCAGGCCCCGAGCCTGTTTTTTCCATTTTGGAGGGCAGGAACTTCTGCAAAAATATCCCACAAGTTTTTTTTTCCATTCCTGGGGGAGAGGTAGACAATATAAAACCACCTAACTGTAGAAGCAATGCTTGGAAATACAAGTCTCAGATCCAATAGCATGTCATGGTCTTAAACCAGGGCTTATCACTGCCAGGCATAAAGAAATGCTGCAACCACCACTTAGACATAATGGTCTTATCCTGGTTGGTGCTGCAAGCTGGCCAGACAGGTCTGAGCTGCGATAAAGGTGTTTCTTTCCTTCCTGTCTGAGAGCAAAGCAGTTCTCGCTAGCATACATTTTAAGGGCAACCAGGACTGCATGAGCGATGAGCTCAGCCTTTGGCAGCAGACAACCTGCCAGTCCTTCTGTAGTGCTTTTTATCCCGTGACCTCAAAGCACTGTGCAAGACACACCAGCCAAATATGACTAGTAAACTTTTCAAACCAAAACATCTGAGATAATGTAAGGGCTGCACAGCAGCCTTCCAGAGGAATATCTTCTGCATGCAACATGGGTGCGAGTTGTATGCCCTGAGGTACAGCAAGAAAACACGTGGAGATGCTCGAGAGCGCAGAGCCAGCTGGGACGGTCTGCACGGGACCGTGCGGTCTGATCCCTGCTGCCTTTTGGGCACGGCTCCTAGGCTGAGCTAGCCTCCAGAAGGTGTCCAGGGACATTCTGGAGACATTCCAAGACAAAGCCCGGAAGCAACTTAACGAAGGAGCAGCACGGACAATGGGGGCCCCTTCCTGCAGCAGCCCAGCAGAGCCGCCCCGCGCCACCCCAGCCTCCCTCGCCCTGGGAGCCTGACTCACGGCATGGTAATGCCCAGGCAACATCCCCTTCTCATGGGCAATTTCCTAGGCCCTGGATTGTTTCAGGCAAACACGTATTTGGCAGCTAATGTTTTCCGGCACACCAGCAAGGATGGAAATAACATGTTTTTTCCAAAGAGTCTTGCTCTACTATGTCATGAGATAAATATCCAGGGCGTGTCTCCTCACCCTTAATATGAAAAGCTGCTGCATACAGAGATGGTAGGGTTTGGCAAGAAACCTCAAGGACCCGGTACATCAGGATAACAGAGGTAAACCAGCCGCAGGGTGACTGCACGCTCCCATGGTACCGAGCAGAGCATGCAAAGAGCACAGGGTTCACCTGAAAGCCAAGCTCAGCTAAGGCAGAGCTACACGAACCCGAGGAATCGCACATCCCCACCCCTGCACCTCGCCTTCTGCCTATAAAATCAAGGGAGGGCTCCAGGGAACAGGGCTCTGTGCTGGGCAAAGCCCCTCGCGCCACGGGGGATGAGCGCGTCCGGAGCTGCCGGCCCCTTGGCAGCGGAGCAGGGAGGCCAGGTCATGCCTCACTCGCCCTTCTCATGCCCTATCGACTGGACACCGCTGTGCTGGCTTCTTGAGCGCAATCAATAAGCAGAGGGACGGGCACTACTGTTAAATTATCCCACTGACCTCCTGGTGATCTAATGGACTCTCCAGTAAGGTCTTATTAAATTCCAACCCAAACTGTGTCCAGTTACAGTAATTACTGAATATTTAAGAAACAGCAATTGGCTGTTTAGAGCACACTGACAAACATCTCATGGAGAATTTCATGCTCTTTAATTACTATGCAGTACCTGTCCCTTTGGTGACACCCTCCAACCTGGATTTATGTGTTAATTTGCATCTGTTCTTCTATGTTCCAGCATTTTAGAAAAGCAGAGAAATTACAAAAAAAAAAAAAAAAGGAGAGCAGTTCTCCTGATGATTGTTAGGGCCTGCAGGTAGAGAAAATCCTAATAAAAGCAGGTGATATGCCAGCGTTCCCCATCCCTATGTGGAAAGCCCAAATACTGCAGTCCATCACTGCAGCTTTCCATGTCATGCCAGAGCCAAACCCAACCCCATCCCTCTGCACACTCAGCCTTGACCTCCACAACCCCCATCACTCCCACCCTAGGGCTCAAACGCTCCAAAAAAAAAGCTAAGTCAAGCAAATCATGCCTTCGCTGACCGATGTGCATCCTCAGGAACTAGGGCAACACCTGCCTGGAGCTCATTTCCCTGCACGCAGCGAGAGCCACAGCCGAATCCGAATCCGGGGCCTCTGTGCTAGCCGAGAGCCGTAACCCCAGCTGTGCTCTCCAGCTCGCTGCCTGCCTTATTAGCACTAAACAGCATCCTTATTTAACACACTTCAATTTAGAGTGGAATGGATATTTCTTACTTCAGAAAGTCTCACCTGCCTCTCAAATGGCTCTTGGCACGCTGCCCGTTCTCACTCGCGTTTTGCCTTTAACAAGGCAAGCCTTGTTCCTCTCAAATGGAAAAGAGCTGGCAGGGCTTGATTGAAAGTTTGGAGTCCTTCCCCCTCCCCATCCACTTAGATGCCACAAGAGCCCCCAAATCTGTATATCCTTCTTATTGCCAGGAAAGCAAAGCTTTTGCCAACATGTCTCCCAGGTTCCTCATCACAGAAACTGAGGCTAAAACATTAAATGGAGGCACCAACAAAGATTGGTACAAAAAAGAAAGGGGGGGAAGATGACCGTTTTTTTCAGAGCTTGCCTGGCCTCCTGCTACCCCTGCCCCCATCTTTTCTTCCTCTGCTGCTGTTTCCTCAGAACATCCAAGCCCAAGGTAGAAATATCTAACAAGTCAATTTTTTTCCTTCCCATCCCCAACCACACTCCTTCCGCAGGTAGCTTGAAATGCAGAGATCCAAGAGAAAAGAGCATCACTCATCGCTCCCACTTTCCTAACAAGACCTCATTACGGTGCAGGGAAAACTTGACCCTGTCAGAAGTGTCAAGCCGAGGCACCGCATTTATTCCTCACACAGTCCCCTTCGCCTATAACTTAGCGGGTGCTGCGAGGAGGTTATTCTTTCCTTCTTTGATTGTCACGGGGAGTAAGCTTTCCTTTTTTTAACAAAGCTATTTTAAAACAGATGCTTAACTCTCTGTGCTATTTTAAATGATGCATAGAAAAAAAGCCCACAGCAGAGCTGCAGTTTAGCACAAAGACTGGGTGAGCTGAAGCCTGTGTGCTCCTACCTGTGTACAGAGGGATCTTAGCCAAAGGGATCCACAGGTGACTGTTTTGAAGAAAATGGCCCCTTTTGGGCCAGAAGATGGCCATTCAGCTGGGAACAATTGCAAATCTGCAAGAGGCTTCCTCAGTTTGCTTTTGCAGGTCAGTAAATACCCATGCTCATCTCCAAGCACTGTGAACTACCTCACTGGGAGGTGAGGAGCAGAATGGAGGAAGGCTCCTGGCTGCTGTGGGCACTATGTGTTTCTGGCTGTCCTGTGGGCTGGTGGCTAGGCTGTAAGTTGGGTGAAAGACCCTCCACAGCCACAGGAGGGAAGAACTAGAAATACACAATGCATGACACCCAGAAAACAGATTTCCAGCTCCATCCCCAACAGGAGTGAGGCAGGAGCCACTAGATATCAACAGCTCCAGGGACTCAGCTGGGATTCGCACTATGATCTGGAGACAGAAGGGTTTACTCTATGTGTATTTATTATTTTGGTACACAGCAGATTATAAACCCAATCTCTGAAGTTACAAAACCATATAGTCAGTGTTTATCTGTGGTGGTTGATTATTACAAAGTTGTTCATGCTTTGCAAATATGTTTTCTGATAATCAGCTGGCATTTACTTTATAGACATCTGTGTTATTAAACACAAAGAGAGAGGGGATTTAGGGATTGTGGTAGCAAATGGCCCTTGTTCAGTCTATGAAGCATCACGTGCATTTTTCTAGCTGTTCCATTGAGACGTGTTACCGTGGGTCAAACGTCCATCCAGCCCAGAGAGAAGTTGCATCTCCCATAACTCCCTCCCCTCAAGCAGATGAGGCCATGCCGCCTGCTAGGTAAAGGCATCCCATTTCTCCAGCTGCATCAATGCTGCTGTCTAGCACTGAATTATTTAGCTTCCCCTCACTGTGAATGGAAATTATCTGCAGTTTAAATGGGATGAAGGGAAGTTTGCATCAAAGGCACCTTAACTCAGTCAAACACACATTGGAGACTTCCTTGCCTGTGACTGTCAGGGGTAATAACCATGGCTCTGATCAAACAAAGGGCCCTTCAGACCCACTTAGTCCTTGTAATCAGCAGGTTCACATCTCCTCTTCCAGCTCTCGGGGAAGAAAGTAAAGAGGATGAGTCAGAGGGAGATGAGGATGTTGGGCTGGGGAACGTGAAAGACTTTCCCGTAGATTGGAGGTTGATGTAGTGCTGGCAGCCCTGGGCCTTCTCAACACCCAAACACTTTATCTTGCAGTCTAGCAACACCTTCCATTTTCCTCCTGACCTGGCAGAAGAGGAGAGTCAGTGTTAGTGGCACTCATGTTGGCTAATTCATATGGAAGTGTAGGGCTATTACAGCTGTCACTGGCACATCAGGCACCGGCTTTCTCGTTTCCTAAACCTCTTCTTCCCAAAACCCACCATCTAGACCACCTCTCTCCTCCGCACCCAAACACACCAGCAGCTTTGCACTCTATCCACCGCCAAGTCCTCCCACCCACCTCCACACCCAGGGCTTCTTTCCCCACCTCCTCTGTGCTGCCAACACCAGGACCACTGCAGACATCAGACCTCCCCAGATGATGGTGTCCCTCTCCAGGTCATGCGGTGATGGGGAGCGCTGATCAAGTGTCCTCACTGGTACCACAGGAAAGATGGCATGGAGCTGGAGCTGGAGGCAAATCAGGGATCTCCTAACCAGGGTCGTTGCAGAGACCTGGCTGTGAAAAGCCTTTTGTGGTAGCAGAAATGCCGTGGTGCTCAGTGGAGACCTTGAGGTTAAACTAAAATCTGTCAGCATTTGGAGAATAAGGGATTCTGCTGTCTGCCCTGTCCCTGCTTCATTTCCCCCAACCCTGTCCTCCCCACATGTAAATTCTCCCCTCCCATGCTACCATGTGAGCTGCCCCCCAGTTTGGGATGCCTCCCCTGGGGGTTGTCACTGCAGGGAAGCAGAGGGATGCTCTGGCATCACGCAGCCAAGCTCTGCCAGCACCAGCACCATACCACAGCTCAGGCTTCCTCTGCTGCCCCTGCCACTCCCCACCCCCCAACTTGCTAACATTAAAAGGATTACTGAACAAAATGATGAGAGAGAAGGGATTACAGGGCATTATCAGCCTTGATCCCCTCCTAATTAATTACTGGTCAGACATATGAAAGGATGGCTCCAGCACACCCCACGACAGTGAAGAAGAAATTGCTTGTGCAACTGGAAGGCATCTAAGAAAGGCTTTGGTAAATGCCAACACTTATTTACTGATGCAACTTTCTTCCCAGAAAGGGCTCCTTTAGAGAGCAGTACCTGAACACAGCTGCTGCTATCATCTGTTTAGTTTGTGTTCCTCTTTGCACTCACCTTTTTTCTCTTCCTGATGCTTGCATGTTCTTGGGTGATTTGCAGCAAAGCCAGCTCTGCCCCAAACCCTGGGGCTGGCTCCATGGATCACCTTCCTCTCTCAGCAGACGGGGAAAGCTGATGCTTACCTGGCTGACTGAGGGACGCCTGGTTTTCTTGTGCTAGGCTGGGGTGACTAATCAAAAGGTATTTTTCTTAAAATTCTTATGGATTGAAGCAATCATCACAACAATCAGAGCAATCCTGCAATGAGGGGAAAGAGGAGGCATGTCATTTCAGCTCTGCTTTCTAGAGGAAGAGATAACAGAAGATGTATTTTTCTGTGTTTCCTGGCCTGAAAGGAAAGGCAGTTCTTATTCCTCCCAAACCACTGTTTACTGGGAACTGGCCAACTTCTATTTTATTTTTTAATTATCAGGTTACACCCTGGTAAATAAGAACTAATGGCTAGTCTCTGCATATTGTGCTTTGCACCTTCTCCAGTACCCAGCCCCTGCAGTGAGAAAGAGCTACCTTATAATGATAGATTGGTTTTACCAGTCAAAGCCATTTTTCCTGAGAAGAGAGCTCATCACCAATGTTCCTGAGAACATTGCTTTGCTGGGCCTGTTCCCACCTCCTTCCCTGACAGACCAGCTCTTTGGCAGGCTCATGGAGCCACCTGCTTGGAGCTGACCCCAAAGGATTCATGATACCTGACTAGGCTTATGTGCTTCCTTACTGAACTCCACATCTCAAATAATGATGCCCACAGTTCTGGGATGCCCAGCCTTCCTGAGACAGCCTCCATACCCTGGGATCCCACAAGGACACCTTAATTCTCAGTGAAGCTCTTTAATGGAGCACCAGGAGCCCCAGCCCAAGCCAGATGTCTCCAGGCTACCTGCAAGCAAAGTGGCTATTTCCAGCCCTTGGACCCAGCTACACCATCAACCTCTGTCTCTGCAACCACCCCAGCCTTGCTTCCTCACCCAGCTGAGCCTTGCTAGCCTGTTGGGTGATTTAGCTCTGGCTTGGGAAGTGCAGGCTTTCTGTTTGCAAACAACATGCAGCTCAGCAGCCCTGGGCTGGCCACCGCTCCACCTTTAAGCTCAAAGAGGGTGTGTGGTCACAGTAGGCTTCAAACTTGAAGGTACTTGCAGGATGTGGCTGAATATCATCTCTTTTTTGCATCACAACTTTCCCATGCAGCTTCCCTCACTGCAGGACTGTTCCCCAACAGTCACGAACAGAACACTATATCAAGTTTTATTTCATGACCTCCAAAGCCTTTAGGCTGAGAACTCAGACAAGGCATTTGCACCAGCTCCAAGATTCCCCTGGTCTGTCCACATTGCCTATTTTTTTTCTTTTTTTTTAACCTCAACAAATCTGCAGCACCTTCAAATCAATAAAACAAAGAAAGGCAAAGCAAGCTGCCACTGAACACCACCTGCTTAAAAAAGACCACCTAAAATTATTTGCTGCTACACAACAAATTTCTGCCTGCTTAGTCCCCTGGTTACTGTGCTGTAAATGACCAAGATGGAGCAGGATGCAGAAATGGAGGGACCAGCCAGCATCACCTTCCTCACTGCATGGGGTACTTGGGCTCTGCTGCAGCTGCCATTTGTACCATATGTTCATGTAAGCGATGAAGCAGGGACAGCCATAGCCCTATCCTTGCTTCAGGAGCTGAGAAACCCCAGTGGGAGAGCCCAGAGACCATCTTTCTGCATCCAGCTGAGAGTTTATCAAAGGGCATCCCTCCAGCCACTGGGACAGGCAGGCGGCTTCAGCACGTGAGCTCCACTTTTGCCTGGGGAACGGAGGTCCTTCTCTGCTCTGTGCAGAAGAGGTTAAGGGAAAGCAAGAGCTAGCGAAATTTCTGAGAAATACCAGCATGCTGGTTTTGACAAATGCACAAATTGGAGCCGATTTGGGATGCAGATGTATGTAAACATGCATGAAATTATCCTATCCCTCCTGCATAATGTCGCCTCGAAGCCACAAAGGCTCTGAGCGCTCTTGCGAGGCCAAGCCAGTTAATCCATTCAGATCAGGGAAAAGACACTGGAAAGACACCAGGCAAAAGAGTGGGAGAAGAATGAGGGAAGAAGATACCTCATCATTAAGTTAAACACAGTCCTGCCTGGCAGCAGGACACCCCGGCTCTGGGATTGGAGCTGCTGATTCCTAGGAGCCTAGGGGCTGAGCTGAGCATCCTGCTGCCTCCTGAGTTTGTAAGGGACAGATGTCACACACAAGCAGGAGATAGTAATGGGTTTCTCTGGATGGATGCTAATGGGTAAGGGAAAAAAGAGAGGATGGAGGAAGCAGAACAGGAGGTAACTGTGTGCACTGAAGGGAACTTACTGGAAGCACCTCTGGCCTTCACATGCACAGACAGAGGTGCCTTTTGGGTCCAGCTGCCCTACACAGGAGCCAGAGGTGGGTTTACAGGAAAGACAATGGGAGTTTCAGCCCTTCTCCCTACCCCATCAGCATGGGGTATTTGCCACTTCTGTTCACATCGCAGGTGTATTTGCTGCATGCACAGAGCCTGAGGGCCACCGTCCTTGGGCAAAGCCTTGCAGACCCCAGCTCCAGGCTTGTGGCTTCCCTTCCTCCTTTGGAGACCTCCAGCCTTAGCAGTGCTCCCCAGACCTGTCTTGCACATCTTTGGATCCCAAGCCCACAGACGTCAGTGGGAGTTTCAAGAACTGCTTCCCTGCTCTGCCTGCAAACACCTTTAACCCTCAATTTCTAACCACTTAATACGGGGATGGGATAGTAAATGATGGGTTACAAACACTGAGCCATTTGCCCAAGATCACACCATGAGTCCTGGAAATAGAAGGCAGGAATCCTGACTCCCATATCCTTGTTCTAACCACTCCATCAGTGCCCTCCATGGTTGTTGCCATGGAGATTATTTTAATGCCACTCATTCTTCACCAGGACATCACTGAAATGGTCCAGCAAAAGCAGTACATAAGCCCCCAAGAAAAAACACCCTTCCCTGCTCCAGGGCTGGGGCAGAGGTGAACAGATTTCAAGGCTTTCTCCACATAAGGACCCCCTTTTTAATATCAAGCTCACATATTTTCTATTTACCTACTGCCAACTGCACCTGCCCTGATACAAGCCATAAGCCCCAGCAGGGTCTAATCTCCCCCTCCTCACATAGCACCTGCAAAGCCTCAACTCCACTTTTCATAGCGGTCTGTATGAACAAATCTCTTTCATTAATCCCCCGCCTTCCCCGGCCCTCGGTGAGCCTCTTGGTACCAGCCGTCTGCCCCTGCTCTGGCACTTCAAGCTGGATTTAGAGATGAGAGAAGCCCCTTGAACACAGGACTTCCTGATTAAAATAGGTAACGTGAGGGACACATCAAAAATGAAAAGCAGAGCAGACATCCCGTAGGCTCAGTGTGTCTCATTTTATAGACACGTGCTTTTCCAGGGAACTTGAAAAATCTCAGCTCTTGGGAAGAAAGAAATAGAAATGAAAGGGGTAAACCCCGAACTGCCAAAGATATCCCACTCCCATACCCCTCAACAGGAGCATTGACAATCACCAACTGTCCTGCTGAGGATCCAAAAACCCTCCTCCAAGAGCAACTAAAGCTGGAGGCTTCAGAGAAAGGTAAACAAGCACCCACACACATAAATAAACCATGGTAATAAATGTCTTAATAATTAGCAATGATACAGATGCAGCTGAGCAAACAGCCCTGGATCCAAAAAAACAAACAAGCCCTTCGCTTTCTGCCCTAGCTCCAGTGATAATAGCTTGCATGCCTTCATCGGAGACGATCCCAAAGCTCTTAGTAAATAGAGACAGGGATGGCGTACAGAGTGAGAACTGGGAGAGGCGGTGAAGCAGTGCGGGTCTCCTGCATGGATGCCCCAGAGGCACGCTTGGGGCTGGCACAATCACAGCCCACCGGTGCCACAACATGGGTACATGGTCACACACAGCATCCTCAGCAAATCCTATTGCTCTCCAGGAACTCCACTTTCAGATTATTAAGGGAAAAGAAAAAAGGGATTGAGGAAAACTGGGCATGTTTCACCACTCTGCTGAGCAGCCCCAACCCCCAACATCCATGTTCGTACAGCTGCTCCAAAGCTGCCGTGGGGCTCCGTGGGACAGCACTGAGCAGCACTTGGCATCTGTGCTGGTTTGTGGCCCGTCTAGGACAAGGCTAACGCTTGCTCAGAAACATACCTACAGGACTTTACTCTCAGTTATTTTTGCCTCAGTTATACAAGAGGGAAATCATATTATGACTGGGATCAATAAGAAAAGCAGAGCTGGAAGAAGGAAGAGAGTTGTACAGAAACACACGCACACACACAAACCCCTCTCTTCTGAACTCCAACTGCAAAAAAACCAAACCCTTTGAACTTTCCCTTTGAGTTCTGAGCTCTTCTAGGTTGGTTTTTTTTTTTCTTCCCACCGACTCCACCCCTCCCCGACTCAAGGATGTATTTCTAACCTCAGAAAGAAAATCCTCCTTTTGTAACAGTCATTAATTGGCTTTGGGGAATCTGGGCCACCAGGTATGCCCCTAATCCTACACACACTTCTAGCCCCATGTTCAGAGCTGGGCTGCCCAGCACTTCTCTCCACAAGAGGCTCGTTAGGGGAATTAGCTGCTTCCTTCAGCTGCTGCAGCTGTCTGGCTTGATATGTTTTTTAAAATATGGGGAAAAAAAGGGGAAAAGGCAGTTGGCAGATCATGTTTGTTGGGGAGACGCTGATGTGAATTTTTATCTCTCTAAATGGTGCATTTCTCCATTATCAACACGCACAAAGCAATGTCAATCACCTTGTCCTAGTACAAAAGCTAAGAGCTTGCCAAAAGGTTGGCAGCAATATGCACACCAATGTAGGTGGCAGGGTGTTATGAGAGCGAGTGCCAGTTTGATAGGAGCTGTTTAGATTGTGAGGGTGTTAGAGTGTGTTTGTCATTATTTAAAGTGTTAAACCTTGGAAGTGGCATATAAAGGCTGACATGAAAGAGTCTGAAGAACACATCCACGTGCGTGTGTTCAAAGGTCTGGGAAGCCAAACATGGCCTGTGGTTATGAATACCCAGCTGCCCTTGGAAAAGCTTCAACTCAAACTTCTTCCAACATGAGGGGATTTATTAAGCAGCCACCAACTGCAATACGCTATTTCCCCAGGTGCTCCTACCTCCAGACACTGCTTGCACATGCAGGACATCTCCAAGCAGCAGGGAGTTGGAGGGCAAACCTGAGACGGGGAGTTATTCTTCTGCCCCAGCATTAGACACCTGAGCTGAGAGACTGATCTTCCTCCATGACATTGGGAAAGGTATTCCTGCAGAAGGTAATTCAGGCAGGGATCAAACTCAGGTGCCCTAAACCTCTTCCCAGAGATCCCATGCTCGTATCCTAACCAGTACATGCCAAAAGGAACCAAAACGAAATCAAAATTAAGCTGAATTACTGCCTTGAACAAAGCTAAGCCTATTCACCAATCCAAACACATCTGAGCATCCTCTCTAGAAGGAAAAAAACCCACACACCATTTATTAAATTATTCTGACTTTTTCTTACTACTGTCTCGCCTGGTTCAGACTAAAGCATTGAAAAGCCACAAGGCACATTGATCTTGTGCTATTTCCCATTTAATATTGAAGCACTTGAAGCTCATGGGAAAGGTCATTCTGATCACATCTCTACCTGAGGAGATTTGGATTGCACAAATGAACGCTCAGATGTTCAAGTCTCCCACCCACCACACATAGCTATTCCTTCTGGGTCAAATCCTGCCAGGCTACATTGAGTATCCTGTTGGCGTTTATTGAAAAATGCAAAATGTCCTTTAAAAGGAGAAAAAGCCAGCACAGGATGAAGTCGAGAGGATCTCCAGCTGGACCGTTATCCTGGAAACCACCATAAACTGTAGAGGTGAACTCCAAATGAAAGATGACACAACAGGGATCTGGAGGTAAGCAGATGGCTTTTAGAACTGGGAGTCTCGCACCAGCTACAAGCAAGTAATTACCAGCAAGTCACAGCTGTGCTGGACCACATGAGCAGGTGAAAATGTGACTATGCTAGGGTGTGATCGCACTGCCAGCATCCTCTGACACTTCTCCTGTTCCCTGGCTGGCCCTAATGCCACCAAATGTAGGGGTTATTTGCTTTAAAGAGATCAGCACCATTTCTCCTTAGGAGGCCTTTAAAAACAGGGGTGGGAATGAAGTTAACAAGATGCTCTGAAGTGGTGGATGACTGTAGCTATCACTGCAAGAGGTGAGGAGCGCATCCAGACAAATGCAGAACTTGCCAAACAGGGTGTTGAGAGCTAGCGAGGCACAAGTTGAGGCTGGGAGAGAGGTTTCTTCAGCCAGAGCTTGGGAGGGGAGCCTGGGGCCACAATCTGGTGGTGATGTTGCCACTAGGCTTTGCCATGAGGATCGGAAAAACTGGCTTCTCACTGCCTGCTGGCCAAGTAGGTCTGCTCTTGAATCCATAAAGATACGTTGTTCTGAAATCTTGGAATTTGCCCCCATCGTGAGTTACAGTCTATAAGCCCCAGTTGGGAGGGAGCAGCCAGTGCCAAATTTCTGATCCAAAATGGTGGGCTGGGCTGTAAAGCCAAACCACCTTCAGCAGTCAGTCTGCTCCACGTGCTTGGGTTTTTTTTTCCAGCTGCTTTGCCCAGTATGTCTAAAGAGCATAGATTTACTGACAGAGTCTCCAGAAGGACTGTGCATTTGGGTTTGTGCATCTCCAGAAATGAGAAGCAAAGAGAAGGATGATGCTGAAATGTCTCCTCCAGCCCTTGCAAGTCACTCTCAAGTAAGTTTACAACTCTCTTCACATCTCTCAGTGAAATTCTTGGGGAACAAGCTGGTTTCTGCCTCTGCTGAAGCCTGGGAGCTCCTGGCCATTCAGTAATGAATGGCAGCAGGAAGAGGTGCTGAGCCCCCAGGTACTGAACCACCTGCAAATCTCCCAAATGTTTTTGCCTGGTCTGCCAGAAATTAATAACTAAGAACATCATTCAGGCAAGGTAGATCAGACACCACACCTCTCTCGGCTACCCTCCCCTCTGCATTAGCTTTGCAGCAACACTGCAGAGGTCTCCTGGAAGGGACCACCTAAGGCTTTTGGACAAAGGAGAGAAAAAACATCTCAGCAATGAGGGCAAAGCCACTCTTCCTCCCCACTGCCTCACCTCTTCCCCCTCCTTGCCCCCAGCGTGCTGTCTCGGGTTTTTTGGCACACCAGCAATTTCTGTCAGATTTGGGCAAAGGCAGGCAGCTCTTTCGCAGCTGGTGTGCCAGGGATGTCAGATCCCCTGCTTTTCCTCCTTTTTTCTCACCGGCGCTTGGAGCCAGCCTCTCAGATCGACTGGCGGATGACATGCCTGGCTGGGCTGAGGCACTCGGATCGACGCTTCCCCAGGGTGCTGCTCCTGATGGAGTTTGCAGCGGGAGCTAAAAGCCGCATACAGATAACTCTTCCTTCCCCCCACTTCCTTTCTCCTTCTTTCCTTTCAGCAATTCAGAGAGAAGAGGGTGAAGAAAATGGCACTTGGATTAAATAAACTAACAACCAGCACACCGGGCTTTTAGCTGTAAGTGAGCCAAGTGTCCTGTAACATTAAATAAATGCAAGATTAACCTTCAAGGCTTCCACACTAAATTATTTATCTTGAGAGGCGAAGAGGTCAGGATTGAAACAAAGGGTAAATATTTGAGGAGCGCGCTGCGTGCGCTGGCTGCACGGCTGTTTGCCGACTGTGCCGGTGCTGCCCCCGCTTCCCCCCCAGCCATGGGCTGGCCGTGCTGCTCCCCCAGCCCGCCGGCACCCCGGATTCGGCTGCCAGGGCAGCAGAGGGGATGAGGATAACCCTCGCACCGTCAGCTGTGGCATCCTGCCCGGCAGAAGTTGCGAGGTTGGGGGAGAGCCCCAGTGACCTGACAGGGGCCGGTAAGTTGTTGTGATTTCACCGAGCATCCCATGTTCCGTAATTAGCGGTTGCATCTGCCATCTATGCTGGAGTATTATTAACCGCATGATTTACATACAGCCATTTCTCTAGCCACTGTAGGCAGGGAATTACCTGATAACAAAATACCCTGCTGTTCACGCTAAGTGACAGACTCAGAAATATTAGTCTGTTTAATCAAAGCACTAACAACACCGAATAGATGAAAATATTTTGCCATTCCCTAGCTGATCCCCCCCATTAAGAACCTCAAGCATTCTTCTGTCGAAGTTATGCCAATTATTTTCCTTTCAGTAAAAAATTAAAATGTAGCCACTACTGGGAAAGCATACAGCACCTGTGTAACAGTGAATAGCAAGTTTACAGCGCATTTTAAGGTGAGAAATGTAAAAGACAGCTACAGCCAGGACTGATGTAATTAGTCAGGATGTACAACACCTTAGATTACCATCTCTGTACTTTCCAGACGTGCCAGGCTTGAGAAGGAAAAGTGGGCAGGATCTCAGTGTTAACTCACCTGAAAAAAACTCCCCTAACACACTTTTTCCCTAGAAAGAGCATCACCAATGCACCAATCAATAACTTTGCTTGCAGCACCCATTTCCTTGATCATGTTGCAGTCCCAGCCTGGAAGAGATGCAAACCAGCGTAGGTGCAACGGACCTCACAAGACCACAGCATGCTGTGGCACTGCCCAGCAGCTGCGGGAGGTTTGGTGTTAAATGCAAAAATGGAAAAAAAAAATAAAGCTGTGACCTGCCAAATTAAAACATTTCAGCTATTTGTCAATACAACAAATTCACCTTATCATATTCAAAGCACATGCAGAAGAGAGCAAGGCTAGGGTGCCCTCTGCCCCGGGTTGGTTCTCAGCAGGATATACAAAATTTCTCGGGCAGCTGCAGGACCTGCGCCATTCGTGTACAATGCATTAAACCCCTCGCAAGGTGTAAGGTCAGGAAGGGATTTTCTCCAAGTGAAGGGAATCACTGGAGTGGGCTTTTACATTCCTTCACAGTAAGGTGTGTGCTTTGGACTGTCGGATCATCTGCTTATTTCCACATAGCAAATCCCTGCTATTTCAGAGATCAAAGACACTGGCACTGCTCTTGATCTCTCGGTGTCTCCGAGGAGTACTTTAGCTGGTGGGGATGTCTCTGGCATGGGGTGCAGGTGTGCTGCAGAGCCCTCCCCAGCAAACGCCCCGTGCGGTCGCTCCTGCTCCTCTGCCCCTTGCACCAAAGCCTCCCCCACCACACACAGCCTCAGGAGTCACTGTCCAAAAAATCCCAGTGTCCTGGTTTCAGCTGGGATAGAGTTATTTTCTTCCTAGTCACTGGTATAATGTTGTGTTTTGGATTTAGTATGAAAGTAATGTTGATAACACACTAACGTTTTCAGTTGTTGCTGAGTAGTGTTGAGACTAAAAGTCAAGGATTTTTTCAGTTTCTGATGCCCAGCCAGCAAGAAGGCTGGAGGGGCACAAGAATTTGGGAGGGGACACAGCCAGGGCAGCTGACCCAAAATGGCTAAAGGGATATTCCATACCATGTGACGTCATGTCCAGTATATAAACTGGGGGGGGG